>NW_028258302.1:25761580-26064761 GCF_053883595.1 Heterocephalus glaber | reverse complement strand
GGTCATGCTGAAGCTGTGGGTGGCACAGATTTGGCTGGAAGAGGATGTTTGTCTAGCAAGATCCAGAAACAAAACAACACTCACTTGGATGGATGATATGTTTGGGGCTGCTGATGGGCTCGCACGGGACAGGTAATCTCTTCATTTACTCATCTACTCATTCAGCAGGCATTTAGTGTCAGGCCTGTCCTGGACACCAACTAGAGCTACAGAGAGCCACACATTGTAACATGGGAGACAGATTGTATGCAAAATGGAGAGTCAAACAGGGAGCATGTGGAACATTAGAGAAAGGTAACTTCGAAGAGAAAGTCAGCAGAGTAAGGAAGTTCAGGGCTCAGAGGAGCTATAGCATCAAATCTGGTGATCAGAGAAGGCTCTGCTGAGATATAAATACATTCATTTTGTGTGTGTGTGTCCTGGTGATTGAACCTGGGGCTTCAAACATACTAGGCAAGTACTCTACTGCTAAGCTATATACTCAGCCTTTTTTATTTTTTGTTTTGAGACAGCCTCATTAAGTTGCCCAGGCTGCTATTGAACTTGGGATCCTCCTGCCTGAGCCTCCTTGGTAGCTAAGATCACAGCCTGTGCCACCATACCAGGCTTGAGCAATATTCTTGACAGGTGAGGCAATAAACCAAATGAGTTTGTGGACAAAGCTTTCCAGGCAAAGGGCACATCAAAGACAAGGCAGGAGAACCACTGGCAGGTTTTAAGGAACTCAGGAGGACTCAGACAGCTGCAGCTGAGTGAGCACTAGGGAGGCTGGTAGAAGACGCAGTTGGGAGAGATGGGGGGCTGTGAGGAGGTGCTGAGCAGAGGAATGCTGTGATCTGACTTACATTTAAAGAAAATCAGTCTTGGCCTAGCTACTTTCAAGGCTGGACAAGAGGAGCATTTGAGCCCCAGGAGTTTAAGGCCAGCCTGGACAACATAATAAGACTCCCATCTCAAAAAATATTGCTCTTATGGTTAGGAACTGGCCAGTTAAAAGGCCAGTGTGATCATCCAGTGAGATGATAGAGGTTTAGACCAGGATGACAGCAGTGGACAGGAGAGAGGTGGTCTGATTCTGATGATATTTTAAATAGAAGTATCTGATGGATTGGATGTGGGATATGAGAAAGGCAGAGGAGGCAAGGTGATGCCAAGGACCTTGTCCTGAGCACCTGGGAGGATGGGGTCACCTTCAGTCACCAGGGGAAGGCTATGAATGCTGCAGGTTGGAGAGGGCAAAGAAGGAGTTTTCATGGAGCAGGTAGAACCAGAGATGTCTTTCCAGGAAGAGGGGGCAAGCAGGCAGCTGGGCATGTGAATCTGGAGCCTAAATTAGAGATCTGGCTGGAGACATAATTCAGAGTTGTCAGAACCTCACCACCATGATATTGATGAGCCCATGTGCAAATGAGCATAAATGATCAAGGCCATGTTCCTGAGCTCTCATGTTATTCAAGAAGAGCCAGAGAGGGGCTGGGGATTTAGCTCAGTGGCACCGCGCCTGCCTTGCAAGCTCAAGGTCCTGAGTTCAATCCCAGTACCAAACAAAACAAAACAAAAACAAAGGAAAGGCTGCATAATTTCCAGTGGCTATGCTGGCAGCCCAAGCTGAGCGCTCGGCTGGGCACCTCAGGTTGGGAGCGCTGGGCTGGACAGGCCCTGTCCCAGGCTGCTGCCCTGGCAGGAGCCGGAGGAGGCAGCCGCTGCCCCGAGGGCAGCAACGACTTCCAGTGGTGCTTCTCTCAGGTGAAGGGCACCCTCATGGAGGACGTGGTGGAAGCTGACATCATTTCAACTGTTGAATTTAATTACTCTGGAGATCTTGCAACAGGAGACAAGGGTGGCAGAGTTGCTATTTTTCAACAGAAACAAGAGAATAAAAGCAGTCCTCATTCTAGGGGAGAATATAATGTTTACAGTACCTTTCAACGTCATGAACCAGAGTGTGGCTATTTGAAAAGTCTAGAAATTGAAGAAAGAATTAATAAAATTAGATGGTTGCCACAACAGAATGCTGCTCATTTTCTACCCTCTACAAATGATAAAACTATTAAATTATGGAAAATAAGTGAATGGGATAAAAGAGCAGAAGGTTATAACTTGAAAGATGAACATGGATGACTTCGAGATCCATTTAGAATTACAGCACTACAGGTTCCTATATTGAACCCCATGGACCTCATGGTAGAAGCAAGTCCACGGCAAATTTTTGCAAATGGTCACACATACCATATAAATTCCATTTCAGTAAATAGTGATCATGAAACATATCTTTCTGCAGATGACCTGAGAATAAACCTATGGTATTTAGAAATCACAGAAAAAAGCTTTAACATTGTGGATATCAAACCTGCTAACATGGAAGAGCTGATGGAAGCCATCACCCCTGCCAAATTCGAACCACACCAGTGCAATGTGTTTGTCTACAGCAGCAGCAAAGGGACCATCCGGCTATGTGACATGCATTCCTCTGCCCTGTGCAACAGACATTCTAAGTTTTTTGAAGAGCCTGAAGATCCCCAGCAGTAGGTCCTTTTTCTCAGAAATAATTTCATCCATCTCTGATGTCAAATTCAGCCACACTGGTGGACACATGATGACGAGAGACTACCTGTCAGTGAAGGTATGGGACCTTAACATGGAGAGCAGGCCTGTGGAGATCTACCAGGTGCATGAGTACCTGTGAAGCAAGTTCTGTTTCCTGTACGAGAATGACTTCATCTTTGACAAGTTTGAGTGCTGCTAGAATGGTTCAGACAGTGATATTTTGACAGGCTCCTACAAATTCTTTAGAATATTTGATAGAAACACTCGGAGGGATGTTACACTGGAAGCTTCAAGAGAGAATGGCAAACTCCAAGCCAGCTTAAAACCCCAGAAAGGGGCCAGGGATTTAGCTCAGTGGTTTCGCCACCTGCTATGCAAGTGCAAGGACCCGAATTGGATCCCCAGTACAAAAAAACAAAAACAAAAACAAAAACAGAAAGTATGTACAGGTGGTAAAAGAAAGAAAGATGAGATTAGTGTAGACAGTTGGGACTTCAATAAGAAGATCCTTCACACAGACTGGCACCCCTGGAGAACATAATTGCTGTAGCTGCCACCAATGATTTGTATATATTCCAGGACAAAATCAACTAAAGAAGCTAATTGGAGGACCAAGTCTTGTCTTCCATAGTTAAGCTGGTTGTTTTTCTGTCAAAGAAAAGGCATTGTCCTCTCCATTAAGAACAGAGATGCACTTCCTACTTCCCTTCATAACAGAGGAAAGAAGCGACCTTGGCTGGAATTCTGGCATTGCTCTGCCTTTAGCCCAGGGAGAGATGCTTGCTGCTGCAGGGAGAAAACCCACTTGAAGGAGAATTGGTAGACATTGCTCAATAAAGGCCATTATTCAAACAGCAACAAAAAAGAAGAGCCAGAGATCTGCCGGGGGATCACCAAAGGGGTCATCAACCAAACCATGGCCCAGCTGAAATACATCTCCAGATTACCATGTCCCTACTTTCTCTCTGGAATCCTCTAAAAACCTTCTGACTAATAGCCCAGCCACCCAAGTAGCTTAATACTGGGATGAGAGTGCCCTTGAAAATGGACACAAACATACCCAACACTGAAAAAGAACAGCATTTGTTGAAAATTGTAAAGCTAGTGTTTAGGGTAGAACTTTATATCTGCCGACCAGATCTTAAACAACAATCACATTGAGCTACACTTGTTGTGTTGGGATCCAACTTTCCTCACTAGCAGTACTTACCTTGTCAGTCTCAAACTGGAATGGTGCCTATGTGGCTTCTCATTCGAGCTTCCATTGAGTTGCCCCAAGCAAGGGCCCAAAATGACCTCCCACTTGTCATTTCCAATGGCTTCTTCTTGGTCTTGTCCACATTGATCATTTACAGCAATCATCCCTGTTGACCTTCTCACCTGGGTCAAGTGCACACTATGCTACTATATTGGCTGCCCTCTCTGACTCACTGACTGCTGCCCCACTAGCTCTTGTCTTCACTTCTCCCTCTTTTTTTGCTGGCATACAGAAGTCTCACTCTGCACTTCTCCATAGTCTCTCCTTTGGAGAACTCATCTGCTCTCACAGCTCCAAGTAGCATAAGCTCCAGACAACCAAGAGTCTGCTAGGTTCCCAGCTATGTCCTTGATCAAAATCTCATCATCATTGCAAATTAAATGCCCACCACTCCCAATCTGATCTGCACTTCTCCAGTAGGATCTTCCTAAAACATCTTTTTACACTTGTCACTACCACATTCCAAAAAGGCTCCAACAGCTCTCTACAAAATAACTTGATGGTTAATACTATACTTTATCATGGCATCTATTCACGTGTCCACAACCAGTGTATTACAGTGGAAAGGGCCTGGTTTTAGACCCGGGTTGTCATAGCTTTGGTCCACAATCTCCCATTTATAGTGTGGAGGAATTACTTAATTTTTTTTTGTGCCATTAGACTGTTTTTGTTTTTGTTTTTGTTTTGAGACAAAGTCTCCCTATCTACCCTAGGCTGGCTTCAAATTCACAAAACCTTCTACCTCAGCCTCCTGCCTGCTGAGATTACAAGCATGTGTCACCACACCCACCTTGTCATTAAACCCTTGATTGAAAAGAACAGGGACTCAAGAAAGCATCTTTATACAATGCTATGTATTGTGTGGATACATGGGAAGATGAAGGAAATAAATCCCATTGAAACTCCCAAGCAGCTGCACAGCTCGGTCTCAACGAAATGAGGGTTTTCCAAAGAGTGCTAGATTCTGGATTATCTGGACGTCTGTATCACTTCTCTGGACAGTTTTCATTTGTCCTACTGAGTGCCTCCTCTATTCCTCACCTGACTTTGACCCAGAAAACCAACCTGAATGAATTGTGCCACCCAAGCTTCCTTGTTGTCTAGGTTGTGGCTGGGTTTGATCAATGGGGGGCCCTGAGGGTGGATCCAAGGACATCAGAGGAGACACCCTAGCTGTCTATCACCCCAGCTCCTTTCCTTCAAGACTGAGTGTTGCCTATGGCTGTATATCTCTACCCAAACCTCCAGCTCTTGTCGGATGATCCTTTGGTGGGACTAAACTTTGGGTCCCACCAGGCAATAAACAAACCTTCTTCCAACTTTGGGTCTATGAGTCCTAATGACTTCCCATAGTTGCTATTTCTCAGATGCTTCACCATCGCTTGTTAGTTTCTTTCACTCTGTGTTGCCTATGCTAACTAGTACCTTCATCCAATTCTTTTCCACCACTCTTAAGGGTATCATGTGTTTCCTGCTGGAACCCTGAATGACACAACCACATGTGTGTTTGTTGAAGTCTGATATTAGGGTGATTTAACTCCTCATTTTCTTTTTTCTATGATTCCTGTCTTTTTTTTTTTTCTCACTGGGAATTGTACCTTTATTTATTTTTGGGTTTTTTTTTTGGTACCGGGGATTGAACTCGGGACCTTGCGCTTGCAAGGCAGGCGCCGGAACCACTGAGCTAAATCCCCGGCCCAATTGTACCTTTATATAATGCGTCTTGGTTCTTACTTTTTCCCCATTCCTAGCCCTCCCTTCATGCCCTCCACCCTTCCCTATTTACAAAGACTTTATTTCCATTTTTTCCATTTCTCATCATTTTTTCCTTTTCCTTCTTTCCTTTCCCCTGCCCCTCCCACTACCCCTACTCCTTTGGACCTTTTCTTCCTATTTTACATTATCGATTATTCATTCTAATCATTGGTACATTTTAGGTATACAATATAATGACATTCATCATTGGAAATTTGCACCTTTACATAGTCTCTTGGCTCTTATTTTTCACCCTTGCCCAGCCCTCCCTTCAACCCCTCCAGTCCTCCCTATTTACAAAGATTTTGTTCCTATTTTTCCATTTTCTCATATTAATCCCATTCCCTTCTATCCTTTCCCCTAGCCCTCCCACTTCCTTCCCCTTTGCCCCTTTTCTTCCTATTTCACATTACCTATTATACATTTAGTCCTTATTTACCCTTTCAGTTTCTCACACCAGAGAAACTATTCAGTATTTACACATGTGTGTCTTATTTATTTCACTTAAGAATATTGCCTCAATGTGCATCCACTTAGCTATAAATGTCTCTAATTTCTCATTTTTTATGGCTGGGTAGTACTCCATTTTATAAAAAAAACACATTTTCTTTATCCAGTCTTCAGTTGATGGGCATTTGGGCTGTTTCCAAGTTTTAGCTATTACAAACTGCACGGCTATGAACATGGGTGCACATATATCACTGTGGTATGATTCTTTTAATTCTTTGGGGAAGATCCCCAGCAGTGGAATAGCGGGGTCAAATGGGACTTCCAGTCCTAGTTCTTTGAGGTATCTCCATACTGATTTCCACAGTGCTTGCACCAGTCTACACTCCCACCAGCAGTGGAGCTGGGTTCCTCTTTCCCCACAGCCCCACCAGCATTTGTTATTGGTTGATTTCATGATAGCAGCCATTCTTTCTGGAGTGAAGTGGAATCTCAGCGTTGTTTTCATTTGCATCTCTCGAATGATCAGTGATGTTGAACATTTTTTCATGTATTTATTTGCTATTTCTACTTCTTTGTCTGAGAAATGTCTGTTCATTTCAGATGCCCATTTTCAGATTGGGTCTTTAAATTTGGGAGGTCTGATCTTTTTAAGTTCTTTATAGATTCGAGATAGATAGTAGACCTTTGTCTGAGGAAGAGCAGGTGAAGATTTTTTCCCACATTGTGGGTTGTCTCTTCACACTGCTGGTGTTTTCTCTTGCCGTGCAGAAGCCTTTTAATAAGAAGAGATCCCATTTGTTTATTGTTTGTGCTAGTTCACGGGCAACTGAGGTTTTGTTCATAAAATCTTTTCCTACACCGATGTCTTCAAGGGTTCTACCTAACCTCTGTTCCAACTGGTTCAGAGTTCCTATTTTAATATTTAGATCTTTAATCTATTTCGATTTTAGTTTAGTGCATGGTGAGAGATATAGGTCTAGTTTTAATCTTTGGCAAGGTGAACCCAATTTTTCCAGCACCATTTATTAAAGAGGCTATCTTTCCTCCAGTGAGGGTGTTTGGCTCCTTTGTCAAAGATGAGATGGCTGAGTGTGTCTGACGTTGTTTCTGCATCTTGTAATCTGTTCCACTGGTCCTCAAGTCTGTTTCTTTGCCAGTACCATGCTGTTTTTAATCACAGTAGCTTTGTAGTATAGTTGCAGGTTGGGGATTGTGATACCCCCTGCTATGTCTCTGTTACCTAGAATTGCTTTTGCTATTCTGGGTCTCTTCTTGGTCCAAATGAATTTTTGGATTGTTTTCTCGAGGTCTATGAAGTATGCTGCTGGGATCTCAATTGGAATTGCATTAAATCTATATAGCAGTTTTGGAAATATGGCCATTTTCACTATATTAATCCTTCCTACCCAGGAGCAGGGGATATCTGTCCATTTTCTGATATCATCTTCAATCTTTCTTTTCAGAGTGCCATAGTTTTCAGAGAAGAGGTCTTTGATTTCTTTTGTTAGGATGATTCCTAGGTATTTCAGTTTTTTGGATGCTATTGTGAAAGGAATTATTTGCCCTATTTCTCTCTCAGTGAGTCTGTCATTCGTGTAGAAGAAAGCTATTGATTTTTGTGTGTTGACCTTGTAACCAGCTACTTGACTGAATTTGGTTATTAAGTCTAGAAGACTTTTGGTGGAGTTCTTGGGGTCTGCTATATAGGGTATCATGTCATCTGCAAATAATGACAATTTGACTTCTTCATTTCCTATCTTTATTCCTTTTATTTCTTTCTCTTGTCTAATTGCTGTGGCTAGTGTTTCCAGAACTATATTGAACAAGAGTGGTGATAGTGGACATCCTTGTCTTGTTCCTGATTTTAGTGTGAAGGATTTCAGTTTTTGACCATTTAGTATGATATTGGCTGTTGGTTTTTCATAGATGGCTTCTATCAGTTTGAGGTAGAGACCATCTATTCCAATTTTTTGTAGGGTTTTTATCATAAATGCATGTTGGATTTTGTCAAATGCTTCTTCTGTGTCTATGGAGATAATCATATGGTTTTTGTCCTTGGCTCTATTGATATAGTGTATTACATTAATTGATTTTCGTATATTGAACCATCCCTGCATCCCTGGGATGAATCCCGCTTGATCAGGGTGTATGATCTTCTTGATGATCTTCTGCATTCTGTTTGCCAGTATCTTATTAAGGATTTTTGCATCAATGTTCATTAGTGAGATTGGCCTATAGTTCTCTTTTTCAGTTGGGTCTTTCTCTGCTTTGGGGATCGAGGTGATGCTTGCTTCCAGGCATGACTTTGGGAGTATTGGTTCCCTTTCAATTTCACTGAAGAGTTTAAACAGTAGTGGCAGCAGTTCCTCTCTAAATGTCTTGTAGAATTCAGCAGTGAAGCCATATGATTCCTGTCTTTACCAACCAATTAACATACTCTGTACTCTGAGCATCTATTCTCTACTTCCTGGCTTCTGCTTATTTGTAATATCCACTGACTCACAACTCGAAAGGCATGCCCCAAGTATCACACCTCCTCCAACCAGGCTTCAGCTTCTAACAGCACATTGAGTTATGAACTCATTCATGGATCAATCTACTAATGAGTATAGTGTCTCTGTGATTCAGTCACCTTGCAAACACCCTACCTATAAACACTGGACATTTTTGGAATGGTTGTTGAAGGAAGAACACCTGAAAATGTTTGGAAAACAATAACTACAGACAGTTGTTATTAACTTGAACACAAACAATGAATCTTTAGTGCCTGCCTGAAACTGCAGCAACTGCTAATAATTAGCAGCAATTATGCCAACGAACACTTTTTATTTATTTTATAGTCTCATTTAACATCCCTGTGAAGTAGGCTGGGCAGAAATTATCCCCATTTTACAGATGAAGAAAATGAGGTTCAAACAGTTGCCTAAAACTACAGCATTACACAACACTCAGAACACAACTAGAATGCAAGTATCTTGACTTATCCCTGGTCATTAGGTGAGCATTGCATCTTTAAAATCAATGATCCCCCATGAGCTCATGGGTAGTGCACTTGAAAGACATACTTTCTTCACCCAGTGGAAAATAGGTAATTTATTTTTTCAATTATGAATACTTTTTATTAGCGCATATTAATTATACAGAATAATGGGTTTCATTGTGGCATTTTTATACATGAATATAACATACTTTGATGGTATCTATCCTCCCTCTAACCCTTTCTTCCTTCCCTTCATCATCTCTAATATCCCCCTTCTACTTTCATGTTGTCCCCCTCAACCCTAATTCCACATATGAGAGAAAATATGTAATATTTGTCTTTCTGAGTCTGGCTTGTTTTACTGGCATGATGATCTTCAGTTCCATCCATCTTCCTGCAAATGATTTTGTTTTTCTTTATGGCTAAAAAATACTATATAGTGCATATATACCACATATTTTCTTTGTCCATTCATCCACTGACAAGCACCTAGACTGATTCCATAGTTTGGTTATCATGAATTGTGTCACAACAATTTTAAATATATAGGAAAATAAGAGCAATAGCAATGCTCCATATAACCACCAAATTGCTCTAGAGAATCCTCACAGTTCTTCCTATTTTCTATATAATTTTCCTTGAAAAGTAAAAATGTACACATTGTCCCTAGACACCAGCTTGTTCCTTCTCTCCTCCTCAAAGGGACCATTCCACTGAATCAGATACATTTCATCTTCAAACATACACATTTCTCTACCATTCTTATTTCGTATGTGTGCATCCATAGTAATCAAGATACAATACTGTTGTGTGTGCTTGCAAAATTTACATACATGACACCATCTCCCGCAGCTTGCTTTCTCTGCCCACATTCTGCTTCTGACCCTTGGCCTGGCTGAGGCCCAGGAATGTGTGATGGTGAGGTAGCTTCATTAGAGCAGCAGATCATGACGACACTGCTATTTGCTTATGGTTTGCCCTGTCAGTGGATATTTAGAATGTTCTTAAATTTTTTAAGAGAGCAGGAGTTTGTCCCCTAGAAAAAATAAAAATGAATTCATTTTTTTGATATTTAAATATCCAGACTTGACTAGGCTTTACTCCATACCTATCTTGTAAGTTTAATGTTAATAGAAAGAAATTCTAAATTAGCTGGCTTTAAATGGCCAATAACTTCATTTACAATCTTTTTTCTCTATCATCTATTTTCCTGTAGATGATCGCCTGATCTGAATTTTTCTATATGAAAGCTTTTCACTAAAACATGTTTATTATTTATTTACAAAGTGACATTAATGTCTTGATCTGAATTCCATAAAAATACATTTAGAGCTAGTTAATTATTTCTAGTAAAATAGGACTTGGTGAATTTTAAGATCAGCATTTGTTTGCAAGGTACAAGATATTATATTAAGAAAATGAAAGAGATTTTTTTTAATCTGTGGAAGAAAAAGAATTAAAAGACGTCAAGTTGGTTCTTAAGATAAATTCTTCTGGAGACTAGAGACCAAAAAGCTTAGGGGGAAGATATCAAAATGGAAAGATTTAGTAATAGACACTTTCTTAGAAAGAAAAAAGGAAGTGTTAGGCATACAAAATTAAATTCAGTGTTTTTTTCTCTCTCTGAAATAAGAAATATGCTTGAAGTTGTTAAGGAATTTCTCCATATATTTTATCAGCACCACTTTCAGAAAGCAACTTGAGTCAACTCTACCCATAGTGGCTTAAACAGAAGCCCACTGGTGCTATTATATGGGAAGGGGTGTTTGCAGGTTTAACTGAGTTGAGGACCTCAAGATGGGATCATTTGGAATTAACTGCAAGGGATTATAAATCCAAAAACATGTGTTCTTAGAAGAAGAGGAGAGATCCAAAGGCACAGATCACCTGAAGAGGGAGGCAGGGATGGGAGTCATGTGGCCACAAGCTAAGGATCTCCTGGGGCCACCAGAAGCAGCCAGAAGAGGCTGGAAGTCTCCCCTGGAGTCTTCCGAGGGAGGTGGCCCTGCCCACACCACGATTCCAACTTATGCCTCCAAGACTTCGAGAGAGTCAGTTCTGTTTGTGCTTGCCCACCCAATTTGTGCTCATTTGTCATGGCTGCCCTGGGAAATGAACACACCCTCCAGCTAACCCACCTTCAGGGGCAGGTCCCCTCTGCCCATCCGGCCCATTCCAGACGGAAAGCAACACTGACCTCTTCCACTCTGACCTTCAGGCATTCCCTTCATCCTTCCAAACAATGGGTTGGCAGCCACCATGCTTCCTTTGTGACAGACAGATGTTGCTAGACCTTCCCATACTGTCATTCTGATTTGTCATTCATGTGGGAGGAATCCTCAGTGAAAGAAATATGGCTGAGAACAATAGGCAGAGGCAGGCCTGGCATGATGTGTGGAATGTAAAAGTAGACCACCCCTTTGCCCCTCGTGGTTACTCACTCCAAGCTGCCTCCCTTGCTCAGCCTCACCTTGAGGGATCAGAAATGCTTCCACAGAAATGAAACCTCAAAGTCTGCTTAGTGGGCACCCAACAGATACTCACTGAGTATAGCCAGTTCATGAATCACTGTGCTACCAATGGTAACAATGAGATGAAATGGTTCTAATCACTCATAAGAATGGCCCTTTGAGTCTGTGGCTAAAGGAGGAGCTGTCTGTGGTCTGGGAGCAGTCTTTATTCACAGATCTTCAATGGTATGCCAAGTCTAGGGTGGCTATGGCGAAAAGAAGGACTCTTTTGTCCCTTCTGACCTTCTTCCATTCCAGGTCCTCAGACTCCTTGTTTCTTGCCCCATGCCAAGAGCTTGCACTCAGCAGGCTGCCAGTGGATCCCCCTAAGGAGAAAGCATGGGGCCCAGAAAGCAGAGGTCCAGTGTGGGCAGACCTGGGTGCAGTTCACACACAGCATATTTCCTCTCCATTTCTTTATCTGTAAGTTAGAAAAAGCTATGCACAGTGGTACACACCTGTCATCCCAGATACTCAGGAAGGTGCGGCAGAAGGATTGAAAATTTGAAGCTAGCATGGGCAACTTAGCAAGACACTGTCTTGAAATTTTAAAAAAATTTAAATGATGTAGCTTAGTAGTAGAGTGTCCCTGGGTTCAATCCTCAGTGAGAGAAAGAGAGTGAGAGAGAAAGGAGAGGAAGAAGAGGAAGAAGGAGGGGAAGGAGGAAGAGGAGGAGAAGAGGAAGAAAAAGAAAAAGAGAGGGCAAGGGGAAAAGAAGGAGGGGAGGAGAGGGAAAAGAAATAATATCACAGTCCAGCCAGGCTCCAAAGGCTGCATCTGGAGCAGGCAGATAGTGTTTGTGAAAATGTTCTGTGAACTATGAAGCAATGCAGATAGCAATAGGACTGACTTCTGTGTGCAGCCACCATGCCCAGGCACCGCAGCTAATCCTCACAACAACTCTGAAGGGTGGGGATCTTGGTGCCCTTCTCAGGTGAGCTGACCAAGTGTTGTAGCTGAATTCATGATAACCACCAAGTAGGAGGTGACACTATCCCTCCATGACAGTCATTCCTCATTGTGCCCCAAACTGAAGGTATTCATTCTATTTGCAAGGGCTCAATCAGATGAATTACCACATGTAGTTGAGAGAAATACATTTTCTTTGAAAACCCAAGAACTCAAGGAATACCATAAATGGATGAATTCTAGGTGGTAGAAGACATTCTTGACCAAGACCACCAGAGTCTCTGACTGTGTCACAGACCTGGGACAGTCTCTGATTCAGTCCATCCCACTGCTGCCACCTCTCAAAGCCAAGTCATTGCTATTGTAAATGCGGATTCTGCAACCATGAGGCCTCAGGTGCCATAGCAGAAGCAAGCAGACTCATGTCCCTGCTTGTCACACTCCCGCACATAGGGTCCATTATAGCGCATGGTAAGGACATTGCACACACCTAGGCTCTTAAAATCTGGTGGAGCTTTGGGTTCTTCCTACTTTCCTTATTTGGTGGGGCATGGCATGGCTCCTCCAGGGAAGGGCCTGGCAAAGGAGGGAGTGTGGGTGGAGAGGGAAGGAGGAAGACTCTGGGAGGAGCCTCATTTTTCTGGGTTTGGGATCAGGTTCCATTTCATTCATTGATGTGGATGATAGATGGCCCACAGGGTGGCCAAGGGGGTCAGGCCATGCTCAATGACCTGGGCCTGCATGCAGCTCCTGTCACTCCCAGCAGCTACGCAGAATCACTGTGGGTTACTTACGAAGGACTGGCTCAGTGAGCCACAAGATGGGGAGGGGCCATGCAGCCTGGATGTCACAGGATGAAGAGGAGTAGTGACAAGGATCTAAACCACAGCCCATCCACCTTCCAGCTGCAGCCCTGCAGCCCTTACTGAGGCCACTCAGGAAGCAAACCTGCGTCAGTCAGGCTTTGGTCTCCTGTGTGCCTCTGTGGATTTAGGCATCAGACCAAACCCACAGACCCTGCTGAGTCACAAACGGTAGGTGAAAGTGTAAAGTCCCCATGCAAACTCCTTGCTAATAAGTTTTCCAGGCTGAAGAAAGCAAGAGTTACAGCCCTGCACAAATCACACCTGAGGACATTTTAATAGGCCAGCTTCCATTTCTAGTCCATGTGTTTTCTGCTATAAGTATAGAGGTTAAGGGGCTTCATTTCCATCGCTTCTGACCTGGGGGATCGAAATACCCAAGTGTCCTGGGTGTGAAGGAGGGAGTATGGGGTAAGAGAAACTGGGGAGTTTTGTTTTTGTATTTGTCTTGCAGTGCTGGGGTTTGACGCCCCCAGCCTCATACCTGGTGTTTTTTATTATTATTATTAAATCAGATAGATCCTCTACATTTAGTAAAGAGGAAACATATTTAGAACCCCAATCCCAGATAGTTTTGTTTTTTATGGGTTGTTGTTTTGTGTTTTTTAATTTGTTTTGTTTTTTGCGGTAGTATTGGACACTAAACCCAGGGGCTTGCACATGCTATCAAAGCACTCCACCAATGAACTACAACACCAGTGCTTTTAAAGGGATTTGATTTGAGACAGGGTCTCATAAAGTTACCTAGGCTGACCTCGTGTGATCTTCCTGCTTTAACCTCTGAAGTAGCTGGAATGACAGGCATTGGCCACCATGCCTAGGTTTTTTGTTTTTTGGTGCTGGGCATTGAACCCATGGCCTTGTGCACAATGGGCAAGCACTGTAGGATTGGAGCTATGTTCCCAGCTCCTTCTCTAGCTACCCCCACCCCGGATGGCTTTGAACTTGCACTCTCCTGCTTTAGCCTCCTGAGTCACTTGGATTGCAGATGTGTGATACCACATCTGGCTCCCAGCACTGCAGACACCTTGCTCTGGAAAGGCCTTGGAGGGTAAAGATTTTCTGGAGAGAAAGCCCCAGGTCTTTTAAGACTTCCAGATAGATCACTTTACAGCACAAGGAGGCAATCCCTGGTAGCTGCCACTAGGGTCAGGAATGCAGTTTAATTAAGAAAGCAGCGAAGCAATTGAGGCTTGGACAAAGGAGTCTGCTGTCCTTTCCTGTGTTAGAATTCTTATTGGTTGAACTTGAGCTATAAGTGCAATGGAAGCAGATGGAACCTGTCCCAGTAATCAGGTGGTGGGCTTCCCCTGTGTATGACAATTCATTCCTTATGAAGAGCCATCTGTGTCAGGAAAGCCAACCATGTGACAAGTTTTGTGAAGGACTCAGTCACAGAGTTTTCATCTTTTTTCAGCCACTGGTCTTCCTCAATTACAAGTTCATACCTATTACAACTCCAGGCCCCATCCCAGGTCCTGGGCAAGCAGAGACAAATATGACCAGGACAATGTCCCAGACCTCAGGCTTCTTTCCTTTCCATGTCCAAAGGTCCACCCCATCTCTCTCCAACCCTGCCCTTTGTCTCCCTCCTCCCAGCCACACTTTGCACCTCAGCTTAAATGGCAAATGCTAACAGGACATGCTTGTACAGCCCTTGCTGCAGGTGTCAGCAGGCTAGGCTCCCTTCAGAGGTTCTAGGGAGACTCTTCCTTGCCTCTCCCAGTTTCTGGTGGTTGTCGGTGCTCCCTGGCTTCTGGCTGTGTCACTTCAATCCCTCCTTCCTCCTTAATGCGCTCTTTTCCTCTCCTCTGTGTAACTCTCCTCTATCTGTCCCCCTACTCCCTCCGCCTCTCTCTTACTAGGACTCGTGTGATTGCATCTAGGGCCCACTCACATAATCCAGGATCAGTACCTCCTCCCCAAATCCTTGCCTTAAACAATGTCTTTGACTAGTAAAGGAATATACACAGCTTCCAGGGTTTAAGGTGTATACATGTACGTGGGAGGCTACCACTAAGCACACTAATTTCTTTTTTATGTAGTGTTGAGAATGGAATCCAGGGCCTCACTCATACCAGCCAAGTGCTCTACCACTGAGTTACACCCCCAGCCCGGTCCACTATAATTCTTAAACAGCAGGAACTGTTTGTCTCTTCTCACTGTAGCCCATGAGGATGGGGCTCTTGGGACCCTGAGTTCCCCATATGTGTTTCTATGAGCTACCAAAGGCCTCCAATCACTCTGTGTGGAAAAATTAGTGTCTTAGCCTGTTTTCTATTGCTATAACTGAATACCATAGACTGAATAGTTTATAAAGACAAGAGGTTCATTTGGCTCATTGTTTTGGAGTCTGGGCAGTTCATGAGCATGGTGCTCATACCCTGCTCAATGTCTGGTGAAAGCCTTCCTGCTGGGTCATGACATGGCAGAGGCCATGGCCCAGAGGCAAGCTGGCCAGAGAAAGTTCACTTTTGTAGTGAAGTAAATCCAACAATACCCCATTAATCCACGAATGGATAAATCCATTCATGAGGGCAGAGTCCTTCTGATACGATCACTTATGTCCCAAAGGTCCTGTTTCTAAACACTGCGGCATTAGGGACCAAGTTTCCAACATTTGACCCCCTCCCGGTGGAGGGGGGGGATATTCAATCTGTAGCAGTTAGGTCCACAGCTTGTATGGAATTCTCCTTTTCTGCCTTTTTGGTACCATTATTATTGTCCCCAAGGGCTGGGTCTCCAGCAGTTAATGCTATATGATAGGGAGCTGAGGGGTCCTCCACTTCAGGACTCACTTCTTGCTGAACTTCATTGGTCTGTATATTTATTAAGACTCCAGATTCTGAGAAGGAAGAATCATTCAGAACTTCGCTTCTCTCAGGCTCATTGGCCAACACCACAGGGCAGTGGTGGCAAACCTATGGCATGAGTATTATTGTTTTTCTTTTAAGACAAAAGTTGTTAATGTATGAGTTTTTTCTTTTCTAAACTAAAACCTCAATATTCAGGTTTAATTGAAGTATTGTCACTTTGCGATAAATACGTGGGCTATAGTTTGGGTATTCATCTCCAAAAGGTTCACCATCACTTCCATAGGGAGGAGGTTAGTGTGTCTTCTTAAGTGCCTTTCTCCAATGAGTTTCAGAGGTGTTAAGATTTGGGGTGTACTGGTGTGGCTGAGCCACTGGCTTCCAGTTGAAATGATTTAAACCCTGTACTTAATTGGGTATACAAAATTCCTTCAGTGACATGAGTTTGCCCTCCCTACTCTGCCCTCCCAATAGTTTCCACCTTCCAGATGCACATAAGGGTTGTCATCTCCTGCTCAACCCCAACTGCCTTCAAGAGAACACTCTGTGCTAATTAATTTTCTTCATTAAAATGAGCCTGGTGTGCAAAGAGGTTCATTGTGTAGACTTGTCATGGAAACTGAGCCCCAGGATGTAAGGCAGACCACCACCCCAACACAGAGAATGTTTGAGTTTCTTGACTCTGACCACATAGGAATAGAAAAGCAAGAATCAGCACCTCCAGCATCCACAGGGAAAGTGTAGAAAGTGAATGAAGAATCTGTTCACAGATTTGTGAACTTCAGGCAAGTGCCACCACACAAATAGCTCATTTTGCATTAGTGATGAGCTCCATGTGGAGAAACACCATCCAGTTTAAACTCCCACATGAAAGAAGGTCAATGAAAGTGGAAATTTACAAGATAGACAGCAGACTCTTTGATAGCTTTAAAAAGATTTAAAGTTGTGTTCAACATTGCAACCAACTAATAATGTAATATTACAAGCAATATTACAACCAGTGGAATTTTATCTCAAGTAGTAATTTGAGAAAACACAATTTTGCATCCAAATACTAGAGTCCAAGGAGGTATCTCAAAATCTCTTTTGTTGGCAAGTGCATAATCTGTTCTGGTACAACATTGAGCTTAATGTTGAATTTGAACTTAATATTCTGGGCTCTCTGGATAATATTTTTGTTTTTAATTTTATTAGTGTATGTTTAATACATCATAGTTACATTTATTTGAAGGGACTGGTACACAAACATAGCATTGATCATTTTGGGTCTCCCTTTCCCTCACCTCCATCCCTCATCTCCTTCCCTATCTCCAACAAGTCTGTCACTGGTTAATATTTTCACATGAGGGTCATACCATTTAATTATTGGAGAAGAAAAAGTCAGACCTTGACTTGAAACAGCAATCAAATTACTGCATTATAAAGGACAGGGAACATAAGTCCAGGACATACATTTTATTTTTATTGACAGCAAGTGATGCTGTCATTTCAACATTTATTTTCAATCCATCATCATTTATCCTGAAAAGCTGTAATTACATTTAAATAATTTTTAAGTAGCAGAAATGGAATCTGGATGTTATATATCCTTAGATCAGAGCAGGCAAACTACCTTTAAAATTGCACACATTTTAAAGTGGTCGAACTGTAGACATCTAGCCTGCAGTATGCACTACGTAGGAGTCACCACATAAATGCAGCAACATCCAAACTGATCTGTGCTGCAGACTTCCTATCTGCTTCAATATAATCAGTCATTTGTCACTGGTCATGAGCTTGTATATTGCAGCAATGTCAAATTGCCCAGAAGGCATCTTGATGTTTACTCTCAATTTCTGCATTTTTCTGGTCATTCACTATTAAGAAACAATTCTCAGGGCAAACTGATCTAGTCTGATCTCCTCTTTATACAGATTTATTCACCCAGTCATTCATGCATTCAGCTAATAGTAGCTGAGAGTCTGGTATGAATGAAGCAGTATCTTAAACAGCAAGGCTGGAGCATAAAACACTTTAGAGATAGTCCCTACACTCCCCATTATTGTGGAATTAAATGTGGGAAGGAGCCATGTGGGGTCTGGGAGAAGAAAGTTTCAGACTGAGGAAACAGCACATGCAAAGGCCCTGGGAGGGGAAAGAATTTGTTGAGTTTGAGAAAAGAAGAAGGAGAAGGAGAGGAGGAAGAGGAGGAAGGAGAAAAAGGAGAAGGAAGAGGAGGAGAAGGAGAAGGAGAAGAAGGCTCAAGTGGCTGAAGTGGAATGAGTGAAAATGAGAAGTTAGGAGATGAAGATGGGAAGATCATATTGGGCCTTGAGGTTGGAAGTTTGATTTAGGTGTGAGTCTGTGTGTTACAGGAAGCCACAGGAGGGTTTGCAGCAGGAAAATAAAGTCTAATAAGCAGAAAAGGGGCTGGCTCCAGACAAAGGTAAGTGAACCTATGGGAATGACCCCTATGGATCCCCACTTTGTGATATTCACTTCCACATGTAGCCTCCTTCAACATTAAATAAGACTGATTTGTGAAACCAACAGAAGATTGTGGAAATGAAGGGCTTAACGTTGGAGGCCAGTTCATACAAGATGATGTGGTCTCCTTCTCACTTTCTCTCCTAGCTCACTCATGCTTGAAGAGTGTGACCATTTTATGAGACTGTTCAAGCAACCTCATTGTGTTAGTTCCGTTATCATCAGTGAGACACAATGCCTGACACACACAGCTTAAAGGAGGAGAGGTTTATTTGGCTCACTGTTTGTAGAGGTTTCAGTCCACAGGCACCTGAGAAGCGCTGCTCACTGCATGGCAGACAGGAAGCAGTAAGTGGAGGGAAGAGCTGGGATGGGAGAGAAACCCTTCCTGGTCACACCCCAGTGGCCCAACACTTTCAAGCAAGCCCTGCCTCCTAATAGCAAGCCAGCTATGACATCTTCATAATCCAATCACCTTTCAATAGCTCCACCTATGAGCACATGAGGCTCTTGGGGGACACGTAAATATAAACCTCAGCATTTATGGAAAATCCCCAATGATGAAGACCTGAGACTTCCTAATGACCACCAGCCCTGACCTCCTAGCTGTGTTAAAGAGGAACTTGGATGTGGGTTGCCTGGCCCTGGTCAAGTCTTCAGCTGGCTGAGGCCCAGACCAACAGCTGAACAGCAGCCTCATGAGACAGTCTGAGGCAGCACCAGCCAGCCAGCTCAGGTGCTATAGGATTCCTGACCCACACCAGCCATGCCCTTAATGTTCTTCCAAGATGCTAAATTTTCAAGAAGTTGGCCATGCAGTAACATAACTAGGAAGGGCTGGAATCTTGACCACTAGTTTGTTGGTGCAGCTTGGAGCATCATGGGGTCCTAAGGGGAAACTTTTCTGGTACATGGAGGTGAAGGTAAAGAGCGAGTTCCTAGAGAAGCTTGCCAAGCTCCACCATTGTCAGCAAGGGTCCTGGGAAGCAGGATGTATGCTGGATTAGGGCAGGGCGAGGAGAAGGCATTAGCTAGGTGTCACGAGAACTTCTTGAGACTGCAGTGAGGATCCATTTCCTGCTATAAGCAATCTCAGAAAAGAGAGTAGTCAACTCTTTCTGGAGGAAGGTAGAGGAAGTATGCAGCAGACCGCATTTATGCATTCAGAAATACTGACTCAGCATCTATGTGCCAAGCACTGAAATAAGAACTGGAAATTGAATGGTAAACAATGTAAATTTGCTCCTATCTGTATGGGCGCTTCTCTCACAGGGAGGATAAAATCAGACTTACAACTAGGTAATGCAGTTGGCTAAATACATTAGAGGAGATAAAAGCTCCAGACAGTGACAGTGTATTTGTGCAGTTATATATCAAAACACCTAAGACTGGATAATTCATAAAAACAGAAACATATTTTCTTATAGTCTGGAAGCTGCAAAGTTCAAAATCAAGGCACGGGCAGACTTACTGGTGAGAGCTGTTCTCTCCTTCCCAGGTGGTACCTTGTCCCTGTGTCCTTACATGCCAGAAGGCAGAAAGGAAAAAGGAATGAAGACTACATCCTTGCATGACAGAAGAAATGGAAGGATCATACAACTTCCAGACGCCTCTTTTGAAAATACATCACTCTCATTCTTTTTTAAAAATTTTATTGGTACATTTTAGGTACACAATATAAAGACATTCATCATTCATTGGAAATTTGTACCTTTATGTAATCTATCTTGGTTCATATTTTTTCCCCATTCCCCTCTCTTCCCTTCAACTCCTTCACCCCTCCCTATTTACAAAGACTTTGTTTCCATTTTTTCATTTTCTCATATTAATTCCATTCCCTTCTTTACTTTCCTGTACCACTCCCACTTCCCTTTCCCTTTTGCCCCTTTTCTTCCTGTTTCACATTATATATTATACCTTTTATTCCTTATTTACACTTTCAGGTTCTCATACCAGAGAAACTATTTGGTATTTACACATGTGTGTCCTATTTATTCCACTTAAGAGTATCACCTCAATGTGCATCCATTTAACTATAAATGTCCCTAGTTTATCATTGTTTATGCCTGAGTGGTACTCCACTTTATAAAAAAAAACAAACCACATTTTCTTTATCCAGTCACCAGTTGATGGGCAATTGGGCTATTTCCAAGTTTTAGCTATTACAAACTGTGCTGCTATGAACATGGGTGCATATATATTACTGTAGTATGATTCTTTTAATTCTTTTGGAAAGATACCCAGCAGGGGAATAGCTGGGTCAAACAGGACCTCTAATCCTAGTTCTTTGATGAATCTCCATACTGATTTCTACAGTGGTTGCACCAGTCAACACTTCCACCAGCAGTGGAGCAGGGTTCCTTTTTCCCCACAGCCCTGCCAGCATTTGTTATTGGTTGATTTCTTGATAGCAGCCATTCTTTCTGGGGTGAGGTGGAATCTCAGCATTGTTTTCATTTGCATCTCTCAAATGACCAGTGAAGTTGAACATTTTTTCATATGTTTATTTGCCATTTCTACTTCTTTGTCTGAGAAATGTCTGTTCATTTCAGATGCCCATTTTTGGATTGGGTCCTTAAATTTGGGAGTTCTGATTTGTTTAAGTTCTTTATATATTCTAGATAGTGGATCTTTGTCTGAGGAACAGCTGGTGAAAATTTTTTCCCAGATTGTGGGTTGCCTCTTCACACTGTTGGTGGGTTCTCTTGCTGTGCAGTTGATTGTTTGTGCTAGTTCACATGCAACTGAGGTTTTATTCATAAAATCTTTTCCTACACCAATGTCTTCAAGAGTTCTACCTAACCTCTGTTCCAGCTGGTTTAGTGTTTCTGTTTTAATAGTTAGATCTTTAATCCATCTTGATTTTAATTTAGTGCATGGTGAGAGACATAGGTCTAGTTTTAATCTTTGGCAAGTTGAAACCCAGTTTTTCCAGCACCATTTATTGAAGAGGCTATCTTTCCTCTAGTGAAGGTGTTTGGCTCTTTTGTGGAAGATGAGGTGGCTAAGTGTGTCTGGAGTTGTTTCTGCATCTTCTAATCTGTTCCAGTGATCCTCAGGTCTGTTTCTTTGCCAGTACCACACTGTTTTTATAACAGTAGCTTTGTAGTATAGTTTCAAGTTGGGGATTGTGATATCCCCTGCCATCTCTTTGTAGCCTAGAACTGCTTTTGCTATTCTAGGTCTCTTCTGGTTCCACATGAATTTTTGGATTGTTTTCTCAAGGTCTGTGAAGTATGCTGCTGGAATTTCAATTGAGATTGCATTGAATATATATAGCAGTTTTGGAAATATGGCCATTTTCACTCTATTGGTTCTTCCTACCCAGGAGCAAGGGATATCTTTCCATTTTCTGATATCTTCTTCAATCTCTTTCTTCAGAGTGCTATAGTTTTCAGAATAGAAGTCTTTGATTTCTTTTGTTAGGTTGATTCCTAGGTATTTCAATTTTTTATATGCTATTGTGAAAGGAATTGTTCTCCCCATTTCTCTCTCAGTGAGTCTGTTGTTCATGTACAGAAAAGCTATGATCACTCTCATTCTTAATCACTTCCCCAAAATTAATCACCCACTTACTCACCTGCCCCAAAGCCCCACCTTGTAATATTATCACCTTAGGGTTTAAGTTCTAACATTAATTTTGGAGTAGGCGGGGACAGGAAAGTTAGTTTGGGGTCATAGAAGCCTCATGAGGTCATGTTTAGATTGGGTTTCAGGGACTAGTAGGAGTGGGCCAGGCAAAATTGGGGAGAGGAGCATTCCCAGTAGGAAGAAACCAAGGAAGACCATCATGATTTGGTTCAAGAGAGAGAAGGAGGAGAGGAGGAGCTGGCTAATGAGAAGGGCCAGGCCTTTTCTGGTCTTGTGGCATGTCAGGGATTTGGGTCAGGAAATGGAAACATGACCATTTCTTTGTGCTAGGGAAGCCTGGTGATCCTGGTTCTGTCACTGAGCCTTGCTAATATCAATTTGACCCCTCTTTTACTGGTCTTCCCATCTGTCATTTGTTGTTCTTATTTGCTATTTGCAGTCCTAGAAAGTGAACCAGATTATTATTATTATTATTATTATTAATTTAATAATAATTAAATTATTTCCCCACTCCCTCAGCCCCCTCTTTTTCTCTTTCATTTTTTGAGGCAGGGTCTCACTAGGTGAACCCAGTTGACCTCAATCCCAACCCTCCTGCCTTAGTATCCTGAGAAGCTGGGATTACAAGCCTGCACCTCCATGCCTGGCTCCAAGTTTCTGTGTGTTTTTTCTAACAAGGTAAAACATCTGCATGGAGCATTAACCAGTTTCTAAAATGAGAGGATTGTTGGTTGATGATGGCACAAGCTGGTACCCAGAAGATGCCCATTTGCCTTTGGTGCCAGATCAGCAGGTACTCTGAGACTCGCCCACACCACACATCTCTTCTGCAGCAATAATACCGGAGGAGTCCTGGAGAATCAATCTGTGGCCTGGTAGCATTGTTGTAGGGTTCAGTGTTGGATAAAGTTCAGTTTATCTGTTACTATTCCAAAGAGGCTCCCTATGAATAGAAATTAGGGTCCCCAGCCTTGCATTGAGCCCCAGGAACCCAAACAAATATTGGCATATATCAACCACTCTGAATTTGTGAGATGATTTTTCACATTACCTGATTGATGCTAATTTTTCATCAGTGCAAATACAGTTTCCTTATCACTGAATGTGTAATCAGGAAGTGGAAATGTGACCATTTCTTCAACTGAACTGTTGCCCTGGAAAATACCCCGTTTCATGCTGTTGTGGGGACAGTCAACAGTGTGCTGAGCAATGTCAACTAATCAATTAGAATTGTAGTGAAAGGAGTTTAACATCATCAGAATTCATTAAGTCATCAGATTCAGCTGCCAAAATGCGAAGAGGGACACTGGGGCTGTGTTGAAGGGAGTTGGGGCTATGCACTTGGTTCTCAACTCAGCTTGTGACAGGCTCCAAACACTGAGACCAAATACCAAGGGATGCACCTTTCTGCAGTCAGTGAGAATGATCTGACCCATAAGGAGGAACTCCACTCTCCAGCCATTATCACTGTCCAAACTGTCATTTATGCAAAGAGTGGGCAATCTGTGGTTGACTTCCCAACCGTATTATCTCCAAGCAGTCAGTGTAAGTCTATCATTGGTCTTGTCCTTCTGTTGTGGGAAATATAAAATATGAAATATTATATCTCCCAACCTGTTAACTGTGTGATATGCGAGTTCTTTTTCTCTAGAAATCAAAGAATGAGTCCTAGGAACAATGGAGGTTAAAAGTAGGAAGATATTTATTGATAGGAAAGCTCCTAAGGGGCAGGAGAGGTCCTGAGTGGGTAGCCCAAGGGCCCCACTTTACAGAGAAGTTTTATAGGCTGAAGCCCACGTGGGTACTATGTAGACCACAGCCATAAACATCCAATAAGGTTACAAGTATAGTCACTTAGGTAATGGTGGTCCAATTGGGAAGCAAGTCATGTATCAAGCATAGATGGAAAGAACAAGGATTCTCCTAGGAGGCAGTGGGTCCAGAGGTCTTTGGTCTTCCCCAGGGTGGTCGATGTCTATCTACACTTCACTAAGTCAAGTTCTTTGAAGAAGTATGTGAGTCTGGTCATCTTGTCTCCATCTTGAGGCCTGGTTTTCAGCTGATGTGCAGCTGGGGTGTGTTTCACCTTTGTTCTGGCCTTCTTGAGGATTTAGCCTTATCTGATTTCCTATAGTATTTCTACCTAGCTCATCTATCTGTAGTACTTCTCACCACTGATTGATTTAAAACAGGCATGGGAACTTATTCTGAGTAGTGACAAGAGAGAGAAGGTTTGTTGACATTGGAGTCCTCTGGGAAAGGGTTCTCATTTATAAAGAGAGGCAGATTTCTCCTCATGGAAATGTTATTTCGCATGTGCTACCTGGAACTATCACTGCCACCTTATATCCAGCCATAGGATTAAAGCTCAATCAACACAAATGAAGTGAGAGAGGCAGGAGAACAAGGCACACCCACAACATACTGAGCCTGCAGCCAGCTTACCTGTGCACTTCTTGCTATGTATGATTATTGATTCCCTTATGTTTAAGTCATTTAAAAAATATGTTTTCCTTCGTAGTTAAAGACATGGTGATTGATAGCTCTCTGCAATTCTTTATTGCTTCAGTAAGTGGCTTAAATAATGATGAATCAATTCAATCAACTTAGTATGGGCAAGACATGCAAGGGCTGCAGCCATAGTCTCAAGGCAGGGTTTTCACTTAATCAAGGCACAGCCTGGGGAAAGAAGAGTTTTGGCATCCTGCAGACAAGACCCAAGCATTTCCTGGAGATTCCTAGGTTAAGCTTTGCAATCACACTGACTTGGGCTGGATTCTGGCTCTGCGCCTTGCTTTTTGCAGGTACCCAAACAAGGTATCCAAACAAGGAGCTTCATCTCTCAGAAACTCCATTACCTCATCCCCATTTCCTTAATGAGCTGTTTCAAGGATGTTGTGTCATGCTTGTACCTGTAGGGCATAACATTGGGTTACAGCCACCCATTCCATACTTTTCTATTGTAAATTTGTACTTTAGCATAATAGTAGCCAGCTGTGCATCTCAGTAGCTGCACCTGGGGGATACAGGAAGCAATATATGTGTTTACCCACTTAGTATGATGAATGGCAAGGTGTATGCATGTGTGCAAAAGTGTCAAACTGGGATTTTTACCCACATAATGCTTAGCTAACAGGTTTTGCTTTGTTTACCTGAGCATCATAGGGGGTAAAATACACCCATACCACTATTCTGTTATGTAAACATGTATTTTGCCATAATAAAATGTGGGTGTGACTCACAGTAGCTGCACTCAGAGAAAGCAAAAACCCATCTGTGCATTCACCTACTTGGCAGATGAACAGCAAGGTGTATACATGAGCTCCAAAGCAGCAACTGGTGAGTTTTACTCAGAAATGTTCATTGCTAAATTTCTGTGCATTTAGGATATTTTTTTTAAGTTTCTTTGGATTTTTCTGGTAAAAGTACTCCAATTCAATACAATGGCACATGAAAAATCAGATTTGCAAGTTTTGGAGAAAGTGAAAAGTGAATCATCGGATTACTCATGCATGGATGATGAAGATGATAATGATGTTGACATTGGCCATATGAGCCAAAGTTCCTGTGACAGTGAAATGGAGCAAGAATCAACTGATGCAGACCTCCCTGATTCAGATGACAAAGAAAACAACAATGTGAATACATATTTGACTAATTGAAACGGTATAGAAAAGTCACACAACCAAATGGGATGATTGAATGTGAGAACTAGGTCCAAAAATATAGTGAGGATCTTGGCAGGGGTGAAATCTACTGGACAGAATATCACCACTGCCATTCAATATTGGAAATTATTTATAACAGACAAGATACTACAAGATGTTGTGAAATTCACAAATGCTGAAATACAAGTAAAACATTCTGTATGCACCAATAGCTATATTCAAAAATGTATTTATTATGACACCTCACTAGCTGAACTGAAAGCATGCATAGTTCTGCTGTACTTAGCAGGGCTTTCTCATGGTAATTGCAGGAATGTAAAATACTAATGGAAAAGCAATGGGTGTGGGCTTGAGGTTTGTAGAATAACAATTACACTGAGGAGATTTGGTTTCCTTCAAAATTGCCTGAGGTTTGATTACAAAACCATCCACCAAGAAAGAAAAAGAACCCTTAATCTGGCTGCTATTCACTCATTACTTGAAAGATTGTGAATAACTGTCAAGCAATTACACACTGTCTGAATTAATGACTATTGATGAACATCTTGAAGTATTTCCTGTCACTGTAGCTTCAGGTAATATATGCCAAAAAACTTTCAAAACATATGTGCTATTAATGTAGGTGATGCTTGTGTATGTTTTCATGTGTGAAGACTGCCTTGGGTGTGACAGTAGAATCAAAGATTATTTCTGTGGTAGAGTTTTGTTTGTATTTACATTGTAGTTCATGTAGGTTTTTATTTCTGATGTTATCTTTCAGGTTTTGAAAGCAAGTACACAGCTGATGTGAAAATGTTGATGTTTATTCTAAATACATAATACATATTAATAATTTGATACTTTATTTTATTGATATTTTATGTTCCTGTTAACTACACATTGTATAATATAATAAGAACCTCCTGACAAAACAGCAAGACCAGTGAGATGTCAAATGTGTCCTACAAAAAGACCAGGAAAGCAAAACACATGTGCTGTAAGTGAAGGTGATAACGTGTGTATGGAACATGCTGTTGTCTGGTGTGAAGACTGCCTTAGGTGTGATAATTGAAGTAAAGATTTTTTTTTTTGTAGAGTTCGATTGGTATTTTCATTGTAGTTCATATAGGCATTTATTTCTGTTGTTATTTTTTAAACATTGTACACCAAAAAACAGTCGATGTTGAAAATTTTGATGCTTTCTTATAAAGACTCAGTAAATATTAAAAATTTAATACTTTATTTTTTTATATCTTTCCTGTTAAGAACTCATTTTTTAATGTAATAAAAATCATAAAATTAAAATTAATATATCAATTGAAATATTCTAAAGAATAAATGTGGGTATTGTACACCCACAATAAAGTGCCTTTATGACAAAATTGGCATTATGCCCCACAGTCATAAACTATTTGACCTCAGAATCTCTTTACATTCCAGTGTGATTAAGGATTACAGACTGCTCTCATTTATATGGTATATTTGCCAACATTTACTGTATTAGAAGTTAAAACTGAGAAAATTAAAAATATATATTGATGTATTCATGAAGATGATAATAATAAATGCATGGAACATTGTATGTAAAATAGCCATATATTAAAAAACAAAACCAATTTAGAGAGAAGATTGGCATTGCTTGACATTTTTGCAAATCTCTTTCAGGTCTGGTATAATAATAGAGGACAGCTGGATTCTTCCATCTGCTTCTACATTTAATTAGTTGGTTTCTGGTTGGAGGAACGTACATGAAGAAACCCTGCCTCATACAGATAGGTTGCAGAAGGGAAGTCACCTGAAAGAAACTTGAGGACCCTTCAGGAGTTCTTGGACCACACTTTCTAGTCTGCTCTAGAAATACTGCCTAAGAAAACTGCTGACCAGTTGATTGAGAAACAAGTTACTGTGTTTTGCAGAAGGGAAGTGCTCTGGAAAGAAGAGGAAAGGTAGCTCATTCACTCATAGACCAGAAGCCCCCTGCCAGCCTGGGAACTTATTATTTATCTCTGACCACATGTCTGTGATGTCCTTTGACAAAAAAATACACTGGACATCCAGGTGGGCAAGCATGTGTCAAGCTGGCAACAGAGTCAGAAACCCCGAGGTTCTCAGAGTCAAAACAGATGCTAAGAGTGATCCGATACCTCATGTTCTGTTCATGCCCCTCCAGGGAGCAGGACTGCACCATCTTAGGCAGTGTATTCAAAGAATCAGTTGAATTATGAAAATCCCTGCTACTTTATCTTATATACCAGTGGTGGTGAACCAATGGCACACATGCTGCAGCAGGCTGTTTGTATCATTGAAAGCTCAAAAATGTTCACCATTGCTGTTGTATACCGTGAAGCAACTTGCTAATGGCCACAGAATTCATTATCATCACACTCTGCTCTTGTCATTCCCAATCCAATATGTTCCCCTACTTCCTTCTGTTACCCTCTTTTTAGTCTAAGTCATGAAAACATTTGTGCTTTTAGGTGCCTGTAATTAAAGAAATACTCTCTTCTCTATTGCTTATATGAATAACCCCAAATTTGTGGTTTCAAAGTGTATATTTCAAACAGCAGAGCCCAGCTCAGACCTGGGGGACACATTTGCTAAAGAAACAGAACGGGCCGGAGATTTAGCTCAGTGATGCCACCGCCTGCCTCACAAGCGCAAGAACCCGAGTTTGATCTCCGGTACCAAAGAAAAAGAAAAAGAAACAGAAGTAGCTGTTAAGTAAAGCAAAGGAAAGTTTCAAAACATGATGTTTCTTTAATGTATGAAGAAAACACACTGGCTCAAAAAGAACATCTCTCACGTCTGCATGGCCCTATTCTTTGGCTTGTCTTAGAAAAGCCACTATCAATATAGCTGTGACCACAAGTCTGTCCAGGGGCAATATATTTGTTGCTAATCAGTTAAGAGTTCTTTTGCTTGATTTAGATAGAAATCATGAATTGGCAAAGTACAGCTCTGCTAGCAGCCCTTGTGCCACCTGTGGACACCAGTTATGCTTGACACTGCTGGCTGCCAGTCTCTACCACTGCCAACTGCCACCATCCAATGCTGACTTGTGCCAGATGCCCATGGGCAACTTTGCCAGTTGTTGCTTTCAGTCACTGATATTCATTGGCTGTGGTCTCTGGAGCACTTCAAGACTAACAGCCCCTAGTGTTATTGATCTTTCTTTTAAAAAGCAACCACTCTGTTCACCCCACCTGAGTAGATTTACAGGACCTTTGGAGCATGCAGTATCTGAGAACTCCCAAGCAGATTTACAGAACCACTGGAGTATTTTAACGGGACCTGTGCAGCAGCACAAGGGGGTCCCTACACTAAAGGGAGTCTTCCTAGACTAAACTAAATGTGTGAGGAGAGTGCTATTTATATAACTGCTAAGGCCAGTGATTGATCCAAATGCAGGTCTGTGATTGGTTGGAGTGGGTGTAGGGCTCCAGGACAGTCACTGCTGTCATAGCTGTGATTCAGTGAGAGAGTGGGGCAATAAAAGCTTTTTGATTGACAGTTGTCCTATCTCCATGAAAAACGGTGGGGCCTAGGAATCTTTGGAAGGGCTAGCTGTGTTCATTATAGCTTATTGGAGTTTGAGGAGGTTAGGGGTGTTAATAATGGGCCCAGATCCCTCCCTCTATGATCTTAACCACATTAGGGTGGTTCTACCCCCTTCTTCCAAGAGGTGGCAACATCTGGAGTGGCAGGAGCAGCGGAGGGGTGCTATGGCTGACAGCCACACTGTGCCTCCTGCTGCAGTAGTCCAGAGAGTGGCCATGAACCAACCTCATGGGTGGCAGGACAGTGAGGCAAGATGCAAGTTGTCCTGGTCCATCTTGGGGAAGAGAGCAAAAGGAAGTGAGGGGAGGGGTGTGGCAGCTGTTGGCCAAACCACGGGCCCCTCTGGCCTGCACCCACACCAGGGAGAGTCAGAGGCTTCTCATCTGAAACCTTTTTGGCAAAGTGTCTTAATGATGGTTCTGTTTAAAAAACATATCATTATATTTAGAGGTGGAGCTCAATGACAGAGGGCAGGCTTAACATATGCAAGACCCTGGGTTCAATCCCTGGTGGGTGCGTGCGCGCGCACACACACACACAAATATATTTCCATCACAAAAGAATAGTGAAAGATAATTAACCCCCAGATTTAACAGTTTCAATACTTTGATTTTGTCACACTTGCTGTTGCCACAATTCTTTCTCCCTCTGTCTTTCTCTTCCTTCCTTCCTCTTTTTGTTTTCTTTGGTCATTTGAAATACATCCTTAACACTGCATCATTTCACTTCAAAATACTTCTGTAGCTCTTTCTAAAACTTAAGGCCATTTCTCACAATATTATCATCACATCTCACCTAAAACTTCCAAACAAGAATGATTAGTCAGTTTATACTCCTATTTTGCCACTCATTCCCTTTGATTATTATGGCTCTTACTCCTTTTCATAACCCTAGAACGTCTCCCATTGCCTTGCTCCTGTTTTGCTTATGCCATCGACTTGATTTGGAGTCCAGATCAGTTTTCCCTCAGCAGGCCCACATGCTGTTTGATCACTTTGGTCTAGAATCATTTGTCTTCTTGTTTGTCCCTTATATCTCCTGCAAACCAAAAGCTGGGTCTATAGGCCAGGATTGGATTTTGGTCCCACCCCTTATAACTATGTCATAAAAGCTCCTTTCTATGGCACCCTGTTTGTGGGTGTACTTTCTATTGCAGCACTGTGGTTGTGCTCTGTGTAGTAAAGCTGAGAGCAGTTACTGGGTGCAGGTGACAGCAGTTATGATTCCTCTATTGTAAATTTCCCCATCAACTGTTTTCCACTGGGTTTCAATTTAATCTCTGGATCAATTATTCAATAAAGAATTGGAAATGAGGATTTTTAAAATTGTATCACGCCTTCTAAATTTATTACCTGGAATTCTACTGTAAAGATGAACTTTCCCTTTCAGCTAGGGATATTTACAAACCTGGAAATACAGTTTGTACAGAACAGACACCATAAATGCTTAATTGTTTCCCTTTAATTATCACCTCTCAGAGTAAGGAGTTGGTGACCTAGCTACCTTCAATAGCACCCAAGAAAAATTTTTTGAGCCGCTATTCTCTCTCTCTCAATCTCACTCTGATTATCATTATAAATTCTTTGATTTTACATCAATTAAAGTCATTTTTATTTATTCTTTTGCGGTGTGTGCGTGTGTATGTGTGTTCCTTGGAATCAAACCTACAACCTCACACATGCTTGGCAAATGCTCTGCTACTGATACACATCCCTGGCCCCTTCACTACTCTTTTTGATGCTCAAAGTGATGCATTTTAGGCCAGTGGGATCCCCATAAGTTGGCTTTTTGAAGCAACCCCATTAGTCTTTGATTGTGTCTTTGCTTTCTGGTTCAAGAAGCCCCACAACCACTGTGAGCAATGGTACCTGTCTATAATCCTTGCTACATGGGAGGCTGAAGCAGGAGAATTTTAAGTTCGAGGCCAGCCTGGGCCTCTTAGCAAGTCTCTATCTCAGAATAAAATTTAATACAAAGGCTCTGGAGATATAGCTCAGTGGTAGAGTGCTCCTAGGTCCAATGCCTGGTACTGGAAAAAAAAGAAAAAGGCCTCAGAATCAGTTCATATATTCCCTGCCTCCCATTTGGACTTAGCCTAGGATTTGGTTTAGCTTAGAGGAGAGTGGTGTGCTCGCTGCTATTGAGTTGTATTGTTCCTAATGACCAAACTATTGTCTATATATATTGCACCCAGTAACTGCTCTCAGCTTTACTATATAGAGCACAACTGGACACTGCTGCAATAGAAAGTACACCCACACACAGGGTACCATAGAAAGGAGCTTTTATGACATAGTTATAAGGGTGGGACCAGGGAAAGGGGACATTACTAGAACCTCTGCATCAGGTTCTAGTCTCCTGTGAGTCATGACAGCACAAGGTAAATTAACTTGTTATACAGAAAAGACAGACAAAATAAGACTTAGAGAAGAAGGTGAGCTTTGAGCTTGATCAATGCTCTTCTGGGAGGCAAAGACAAAGCAGAGAGGAAAGCACCTGAGCTTGCTTTATTCAGTACATCAAGAGAAACAAATGTAATGGACGACTCAGGGCAGAGAGAGTTCAGTACTTGGGAGAAAAACAAATGTAAAAGGTGACTGAGAAGGGCAGGGTGGCAGCAGTGGCAGTGGAGGTAAAAATGCTAGATCAATGAGGCACTATGCAGATGATTTTATTCCTCCCAGGACATCTTCAACTGGTGTAATCTTGTCCTGGAGCATCACAGCGTCACGGGGGACCACTAAGGTCTTAGCTGTGACGGGAGGCCAAAATGGAGTTATGTCTCAACATGCCATAGCTGACCTGTAGGCAGGAGAACTAGGTCTAATCAAATGATTTTTCCCAAAAATTATGTAGAATTGCTCCTGACAATCTATAAAGTATATATTTTTCAAAAAGAATAAGCCTCAAAAAATTCCTAATGACATTTCCATTTGATGTCTAACATCATTAAGATTTTTGGGGGGGTTACCCGGGATTGAACTCAGGACCTTGCACTTTTGAGGCAGGCAGCAGAACCACTGATCTAAATCCCCGGCCCCCATGATTAAGTTTTGACTATTACATTAATATTTGTGTGGCTTTTCTGTTACACTAAAAATCTTGATTCCCAACCATAATATTTATTGCTTTAATGACTTATTAACCTATAATAAATACATAGTATTTCAAAATTACAATACCAATATTGTTACTAACAAAAAAGATATGGAATGAAGTTTAAAGTTTCTTTCGTGCTCTCTTTTGACCTTAGAATATATTCCAGTAATGATGTATACTCCAAATGTTATATCTTGAAAGCAACTTGAAATAACACTTTTATCTTTTGGATACACGATCAGTTTGATATATAATTTAATACTTGTTTTGATTTCCAATTTTAGGAGTGCTTCCTTCCTCGCTTTTTGATTTAATGAATATATAAAATATTTAAATGATTCAAAAGTCAAAACTTTACAGCAAGATACATCTACAGCGGTCTCTTTTCCTTTTCCTTTTCCTTTTCCTCCAACTGATTTATCCTTTTTTTGTGGGAGTGGGGGTTGAGACAAGGTCTCACTTTGTACTCAGTACAGCAGGCTGGCTTTGAACCTACTATGTAGCCCAGGCTGGCCTCAAACTCCTGGCTATCTTCACGCCTCAATCTCCTGAGTGCTGGGATTATGGGCGAGTGTCACCACACCTGGCTTGATTTATCATTCTTGATATCTTTTGCAAGCTTGACAGCCAGGCGTGGTGGCACACCCTGTAATCCTAGCGCTGGGAGGCTGAGACAGGAACATCACTATGAGTTCGAGGCCACCTCAGCTTTTGCCTAATTACTGGTATATTGCAGTCCAGGGGTCCCCAGGTCAGGACCCATGTACTGGAATGGATCTGTGGTCTGTTAGGAATTTGGCTGTGTATTCACAGCCCCTCCCCACCACTGGCACCACTGCCTGAGCCCTGCCTCCTGTCCGATCAGCAAAGCAGTGGATTTTCACAAGAGCAGAGCCTAATGTAAACTAAGCATGTGAGGGATCTAGAGCTCTTTGAATTGTCCCACAACAAGCCCCACCTGAACTCCACCCCACCCTTGTCTGCAGAAAAACTGTCTTCCTAGAAACTAGATCCTGATGCCCTAAAGTTTGGGAACTTCTGCTTTAGTCAGCTCAAGCAGCTATGGCATTAAAATTAAGTAACTGTTATTTATTATCCATAAACTGATAGTTATTTTGAAAACAGCAATCAAGTTATAAGGAGGCACTAGTGGCAGGGTAGAAACAGCCCCACAAAAAAGATCACAAGGAAGGAAGTAATAATAAAGAACAGGACTATAATAAGTAACAAATATACAATAGAGAAAGTTAAGTTCAAAAGTTAGTTCATTTAAAAAAATTACAATGCCATTAGTTTGCCAAGCTTGGCAAACCCCTGTGATTTAAAGGAAAAAAAAGAATTCACAAGTAATTAATACAAGGAACAAAGTCAGGGATATTACTATAGGGGTCATAATCATTATAAGATATAATAAAGAGCTATATGACAATAAATTTGAAAAGGTAAGCAGAATAGACAAATTCTTAGGAAAAAATGACTTAGCAAACTGATTTGAGAAGAAATAGAACAACTGAAAACTTCTACCACTATTGAAAAAAATGAATTTGATAATAAAATTGTTTCATTAAAAATTCCAGGTTCTGTGACTTTACTAAGTGATTTTCACCAAACGCTCATACAAGACCTTATTCTAATCTCACATGCACTTTTAGCAGACAGGAGGGAATTCTGAAACTCTGTGTTATGGGGTTAGCATAATTTTGATCCATACCCCAAGGAGATAACCAAGAAAAAATAAGCAGCCAGTTTCACTCAAGAAAATGGAGGCAGAAACCCTCACAACATAATAGCAATGGATAATATAAAATGAATAAAATTGGGTAGACACATTTTATTTATATCAGGAATTGCAAGTTTGTTTAGTATTTTTAAAAATTCATTAATATTACTCACAACATCGAGAAACTATAGGAAAGACATCATACCCTTGATTCAATAGTCGTAAAGAAAATGCATTTGATAAGAGGTAACACACTTTCGTGGTAAAGCTTGGCAAACTAAAAGCCTACAGCAAATATGTTAATAGTGAGGCTCTTCCTTTGCTTTCAAGAATAAAATGAGAATATCTATTATTATAACTACTATTCAACATTGTAAGGGAATCCAGGAAATATAAGAAAAAGAAAAAAAGAAAGTGGATCAGGAAATTATGAATGTGTAACAGGAGAGAAAGTCCTGCAAGTTTGATTGAAGCTAGAGTAATAAAGTTATAAGAAAATGTATACATTCTATAACTATATCATATATAAATATTACAACATAAAGTAGTAAAATAAAAAGTAAGTGCTGCCTAGCTATCTAGCTCTGTTGCTTGTTTAGGGAAGACTTCAGTGCTACAAATTTGGTGATTGGTATTTCTATTTGGATACTTTTGTTTTTAAAATCTCTACCCATCCTGTACATACCATTTATAAAAGTGAAGAAAAATGAAGGTAAATTCAGTGTTAGAAGTGGATGTGATTGCAAAATCAGAAAATTCTTGTGTTGAAAGAGACTGTAAAGGTCATCTCATTGGAAAGGAAATCTGCCACTGCTGTGTGTAGCCACCTGGGCAGGAATTCAAGAACTGCTTCCTCTGTATTGATGAGCCAGATGGTGGAAATGCCATAGGGACCTCATGTCAAAGAGAAGTGACTCACCTAAGGTAATAATCGGGGGTGATTTAATGTAATTGCAGGCTCACCAAATGGTATCCTGCACCAGCTAGTGGCAAAAACTAATAAAGACATCATCAGCCAGGAAAAAACAGAGCATGTCCTAAGAGGATCTTAAGTCTCAATTTCTCAGCCTCTTTTTAGGTGTCTTCCATAGCACATCATTGTTATCCTCTTGACTTAAATAATACAGACATCTTTATTTAAAATGCTGAGGGATGCTGGCTAGCTGAGAAACCAGTGAGAAACTTGCATGACACAGTCGTCAGAGTCCTGGGAAGGTGGGCCAGAGTAGGGGCAGGTAAAGAAAGGAATGACAAATCCTGTGTTTGGGAATTACTGCCCTTGGATTTGCACAGCCTTCAAGGAGCATGTGGGTGCATAGCTTATGCTTGATGTTTCCCCTCGCCCTACCTGAAGGATGTTCTAGCTATCCTTAATGGCAGTCATTAACCACCACACCCAAGCTCATTCATCAAGTCTAACATGGTGAGGGAAAATCTAAAGTTTCAGAGTCACCAGTCACAGCTGAGGAGCCAGTTTGGACCATGCCTTTCTGGGTCTATCTACACAGAGAACGAAGGCTTCTGTGGAGAACGTGACATTGGTAGCTAGCCTGCTTTGCCATTATCGACACCCACTTTGCAACTGTTTGCACACACGGGGCGTGTAATGAGTGCACACAAGTCCACAGAGCTTAACTCATGAGGATTAGGAGGTAGGATCAGACTGGAATCATCAGCTGTCTTTTGGGGCTAGAGAGAAAAAGATAAGAAAAGACACCCTTTTTATCCAAGGAAGGTTCTTTTGGGACTAAATCTCAGGAATAAGAATTATCTTGTTGAAGTTACTACTTGTAATTTGAAAGATCACTACCAAAGAATAAAAACTTTACTAGTAGAGCATTTTGTTCCTTAGTATTCTCAGGATCTCATATATATTTCAAAAAGAGGCATACAGATCCACATTGCTAAGATAATTAGCAATATTTTCTAAGCAATGTCTTTTTTTGTTTTTTGATAATATATTAGTTAATTTACACATTGATTATACATAGTTCATTTGAGAAAAACATTTTTCTGTTTTGTTTTAGTTTTAGTTTTGGCTTGCACGTGCTAGGCAAGCACTGAGCTATATTCCCAGGCTTTTAAAATTTTGAGACAGCATCTCACTGCATTGCCCAGGCTGACCTGGAACTTGTAATTGTCCTGCCTCAGCCTCTTGAGTAGCTGAAAGTTTAAATGTGTACCACTGCTACACCTGGCCTTTTTTTTTGGATGGTGTCTCAAGTTGCCCATGCAAGCCTGCTTGGAATTCACAATCCTCTTGCCTCAACTTCCTAAATAGGTAGGACTATAGCCATGTGCCACACCCCTGGCTCAGAAAAAGAAATATGTGCTTTTTTAAAGTCAGAGAATGTATAAACTTCAGAGTATTGTCTATGTGAAGAGCAGTCTTTCTCCGAGTTTCTGTCTAACATGATGCTTTCTTTTTTTTTTTTTTTTTAACTTTCTGTTCCACTCTGCATGACTGAACCATGGCTAGTCTCTTAGCTTCTAGTGCTGTGTTGGAGGATATTAAATTATGATATCCTCACAATGTCAGTGACAGATCTGGAGGTGAAAAAGATAATTTGAGTTTCCTCTTTCTGCCCTGCAAGGTGCACCTACCAGATTCTTGGTGGAGAGGAATAGCCTTGAAATCATCTTGAAAAAGAGAAACACAACTTGACCAAGAGCACACAAATCATCAGTGGATTTTCTCCTAATGAAAACCAGTCCTTAGAGGAATAGAGCTGCTCTCATGGTGGTTAGACCCCAGGGAAGGACCTGAGTCTTTAGAGTTAGTACCTTCTCCAACTTGTATGCCCCCCACCCAGGTCTCTGAGCTGTTGCTCCACTTACACAATTTCCAGTCTTTTCTCAATCCTTGCTCCCCATTTAAACCATCACCTTTAGAGGCCTGCTCTGTGTGCAGCAATGGCGCTAATAGGGTAGGTAAGTCCTGAGGCACCTGCAGGTCCAGGTTTATCCAGGCGGAGCTGGATGTTAGCCCTGAAAGATCCCGCCCAGGCAATCTTTTAGTCCCCAGCAGACCAGGATGGTAGGACACCTTAACTTCTCGAAGGAAACCTCTGTGTCTCAACTCTTCCCTAGCACACTTCACAGCGTCTAGGTCAAGACATGATTTTGCCTCTTTTATTTAAAAAATAAAGAATACCCAAGTGAATAGAAATTAACTGCAAATCTCCAGGATGGCCACGAGGGGGCTCTTTCTCCACAAATACAGCGCTGCATGTTAAGGAAGGAGCTGAACATTCAGATTAGGAGCAAACAAGTTAAAATGGCTCAATCAGTGACTGCCCAGCCCAGAAGCAAAAAAGAGGTGGTAAACAGAGATATAGGTTCATCCATGTTTATAGTGGCACAGTTTGTAGTAGCTAAAAACTTAGAAACAGCCCAATTGCCCATCAACAGGAGACTGGATAAAGAAGATGTGGTTTTTCTGTAAAATGGAGTACTACTTAGCCATAAAGAATGAGAAACTAGAGACATTTATAGCTAAATGGATGCACACTGAGGTCATACTCTTAAGTAAAATAAATAGGACACACATGTGTAAATACCAAATAGTTTCTCTGGTGTGAAAAACTAAAAGTATAAATAAGGTTCAAAATGTATAATTAATAATGTAATATAGGGAGTACCCAGGAGGAGGCTTCTGGGCCGCTGTACCACCCCACTCAATGCAGAGGAGGTGAGCTGCACCTGCACCAGCAACACCCCTCCCACCCCGTCAAAATGAGAAGACAAATAAACAAATCTCAAAACCAGACTTCTAGATGACCCAAAGTAATCCCCAAGAGAAAGGAGATGGAACACTCTGATACTCAACCACCTGGACTCCCTGAACTAGCAGCAAAAGAGGATCTGGAAAAAATAAAATCAGAAATAATTTCTCAGATAACAGCAGAGATTGAGATTAATAAATCTACAGAGGACGCAGATTAAAAAAATAGAGGAACTAAGGAACATGATGGAATCCCAACATAGGACACAAATGGAATCCATAAAACAGATGCAAACAGATTTCCAGGAGATTAAAAACTCCATTGAAAGCTTATGCAGCAGAATGAGCCAATGTGAGGACAGAATTTCAGATATAGAAGATAAGATTGCAATTAGTGAACAGGAAAAGAAAAATTTCTTTAAAATTGTAGGAGACCACAAGAAATCAATCCAGCACCTGCTAGATGATGCAAAGAAGAATAACATAAGACTGATTGGAGTCAATGAAGAGACGGGAAAGAGTGCAGATGACATAAAAAAACTCTTCACAGAAGTAATGGCAGAAAACTTCCCAAGCAGGGGAAAAGAACTTGACATACAGATAAGTGAGCCATATAGGACTCCAAATAGCCTTGATCAAAAAAAAATCTACAAATAGGCATATAATTGTTAAGATTCCAGAAACTCAACAGAAGAGGAAAGTTCTACAAGCAGTTAGAGAAAAGAAACAAATCACATACAAAGGAAAGCCCATCAGAATCACAGCAGACTTCTCAACACAAACCATTAAGGCAAGAAGAGCTTGGAGTGACATATTCCAAGCCCTAAAGGAAAACAGCCTCCAACCCAGATTGATGTACCCTGCAAAACTATCTTTCAAAATGGATGGAGAAATAAGATACTTTCATGACAAAGAGCGCCTTAGGAACTTTGTGAATACCAAACCAGCACTCCAAAAAATTTTACACAATATCCTAGGAACAGATGTTAAGGATCACAACCCCAGAAAGCAAAGCAGAATGAACCCATCTGGCATGACAAGAAATTAAACGTAAAGGGGGAGAACCCAACAAAAAGAAAAAGTCATGACAATGATAAATCAATATGCATCAGTTATAACCACCAATGTTAATGGTCTCAATTCACCAATCAAAAAAAATAGACTGTCAGAGTGGGTCAAGAAACAAGATCCAACAATATGCTGCATACAAGAAACACACTTAATTCAAAATGAAACTCATAGACTGAAAGTTAAAGAGTGGAAAACAATACTCCATGTAACGGGAACCAAAAAAAAGGCGGGAGTAGCTATCCTCATTGCAGATCAAGTGTATTTCAAATCAAAATCTGAAACACTTCTGGTCCCAAGAATTTCAGATAAGGGATAGTCAACTTGTATGTACAAATCCATTGTGAATATGTATTTTCATTCCTCGTAAGTGAAAACTTAAGGACAGAACTGTTGGTTCTTAACAGTAATACAAGACATTTCTGTATTGTTTTCCAAAATGGTTTTATCATTTGACATTCATATTAGCAGTATTAGAAAGTTCTAACTGGTTCATACCTAAGCTGGCATTTGTTCTTTTCAAACTTTTAACTTCATCTCCCTAATGAGTATATAATATGATCTTGTTATTGTACTGATTAGTATTTTTCTGATTCTAGAGTTGCACACCTTTCCTTGTGCTGTACTGGCTATTTATCATCCTCTTGTGTCTACTTTTTTGGGTTTTCTATTAAAGAGCTGTAAGAGTTCTTTATATATTCTGGTCATAGGTTATATGCATTGTAAATATGGTCTGTTTAAGGACTACTTTTCATTTTCTTAACTATGTCATTTAAAGTTCTAAATTTTGATGGAATCTCATTTATCAATTTTTTTCTTTTATACATCATGTTTTTTATATCCTAGGAAATTCTTGCCTACCCTAAATTCATAATCATTTTCCCTTATAATTTCTTCTTAAAGTTTTATAGTTTTAGTCTTTCATATTTAGGTTCATAGATCTTTTCAACACTGCCTTGATTACTGTAGCTTTAGAGAAAGTCTTAAAATTAGGTAATAAATGTCTTCCAACACTGTTTTTTTTTTCTTTTTACTTTTCTAGGTCCTTTGTACCCCTGCATAACTTTCAAATTTCAGTATCTAATTCTTCATTTATAGCAAGTATACATAGACCTGAATTTTTATATATACCTTGTGTTTTCTAATCCTGCTAAATTCAGATACAAGTTCTAGGAGCTCCTAGAGATTTCTTAGTATTTTCTCTGTAGATGATCATTTCATCTACATATAAAGATTTTACTTCTACCTTGCCAATCCTATGCTAATTGTTTCCTTTTACTGCCAGACTATTTTGGTTTGGGCTTATGTTTCAAAGTTTAATAGACAGATGAAGAGTAGGCATATCTGCCCTTGTTCCCCACCTTAGGGAGAAAGCATTTTTTCTTTTCCATTCATATAAAGCATTTTTGCTGCAAGTATGGAGTACATTTCTTATCTGCTGAGAAGGTTCTGTTCTACTTCTAGTTTCCTGATAGCTTTTACCATGAACAGCTGTAGAATTTAGTCCAATACTTTTTCTCCAACTACTGACAGGATCATATGGCTTTTTCCTTTTCTCTGTTAAAATGATGACTTATAGGGGGTGGATCTTCCAATGCTGAACCAACACTGCCATCCCTATAATAAAACCACTTTCTACATACTGCCAGATCTGGCTTCTAATAGTTTATTTTGTAAAACAAAATTTTATCTATGTTCATATATTTTTCTTCTATTACCTTTATCCAGTTTTAGTGTTAGCACAATGTTGATTTCCTAAAATGAGGCAAGAAGTGTTCTTTTTTCTGCTTTAAATGTTTGATATAATTCATCAGTTAAAATGTATATGAGCCTGTTGTTGTCATATAGGTAGGTTTTCAAGCTAGGAATATACTTTCTTTAATAGGTGCTATTAAAACTTTATATTTCCTCCAGAGTTAGTTTCATTAATTTGTCTTCCAAGGTACTTCCTAGAAGTTGTCAAATTTATTTCAAAAAAGATTTTTGTAATATGCTTTCTATATCCTTTTAAATTCTGTAAAATCTGTGGTATTGTCCTCTAAATTTTGATATTGTAAGTAAAACAATGTATAATTGATATTGTGTAATAGGAAGAAAAGGTCTAAAGGAGTAGAGGAAGTGGGAGGGGTAGGGGAAAGGAAGAAGGAAAAACAAAACATATGAGAAAGGAAAAAAAATGGAAACAAAGCCTTTCCATATAGGGAAGGCTGGAGGGAGTGAAGGAAGGACAGGGAAAGGGGAAAAATAAGAACCAAGATATATCATGTAAATGTACAAGATCCCAATGATGAATGTAACTGTATTTTATACCTAAAATGTACCAATAAATTTAATGGAAAAAAAAGATAATGTAAAATAGGAAGAAAAGGTCTAAAGGAGTAGGGGAAGTGGGGGGGGGGTAGGGAAAGGAAAGAAGGGAAAAGAAAAAACATAAGAAAAGGAAAAAATGGAAACAAAGTCTTTGTAAATAGGGAAGGGTAGAAGGGGTGGAGGGCAGGCAGGGGAATGGGGAAAAAATAATAACCAAGATACATCATGTAAAGAGATACAAGATCCCAATGATGAATGCAACTGCATTGTATACCTAAAATGTACCAATAAACTTAATGGAAAAAAAGGCAATAAAGCCAGTATTGTTTCTGTCTCTAAAAGCAAACAAATAAAGAAACAAAAAACAGCGACAACAACTGTTACTTATGACATTGACTCTCCAGTCTGGCTGCCACTGTCTTCCCGTCCTTTGTTCTTGGTTCTTGCAGCCTGGGTGAACAGTTTAGGGTCACAAAATTGTTTCAGACTTCAAAAGACCATGATATTTCCATATAATAATTTTAAAGAGCCATGAAGTGGACAAGTTGCAAAATTCCCAGGATGAGGCACCTGGCCAGAGAAAGTGGGATTGGAACTCGAAACAGTGAACTTGGTCATGGCCCATATTGGAGAGCAAGGGAGGGTCAGAGGCTCGAAGCCATTGCTTCAGAGTGTGCAGATCAGCAGGAGGCAGTGGGACATACTAGGGAGGTAGGAACACCCAGCCCTTGTTACTCTCCAAGTCCAGAACAGTGAAGCATACAGGCATTATTGCTCAGCCTGCCAGGGAGCTCACAGCAGGACATAGATGTGCTCTGGGCAGAGTTCTAAGCTGTTCAGCCTGAGCACTAGGCAGGGAAACCTGAAGGAAACTTGGGGAGAAATGCCAGGGGGGATGCAGGTGTCCAGGCTCCAAGCCACCTGTCAGTACCACTTGTCAAAGGAAACTGACAAAGCCAACTCAAAGCACAGTAAGAACTAAAATACCCAGAGGTCCATTGAAAGAGCACATCTGCTCATTGCTGTTAAAGCAAAGAAAAAGGAAGGACATGGCAATTCTACTAATGAGTCGTGAAACATCTTAACCCAGGGTCAGGGCAGGGGATGAAGGTGGTGGAGTGGGGCCTTCTTTTAGAATAGAAGTCTTTAGTTCCATTTGATTTAGATTTCATGTTATAAATGTGCTGCTGGATCCTGGGGTTCACTTGTTCTTGCCTCTTTCTTCTTTAAAGAAAAATCTCAGTAAGGGGTTTCACTATGACACAGAATTGATTTTTTTCAGTCTGTACCATGTGGGCAGTTGCAGTCTAGGAGACCTGCTGACTCTGCTAAGGACCCCTGTCCACCTTTGCTTCCTTGAAACAATTAGGGCTTTGAAAACTGTGCATTAGATTGCTATTATCAGTCCTAAGTTGCTGGGCTGCCACCAAATGAACCAGGCTAACATTTCTGCATTGCAAATGCTCCTTCCCCTGTGGATATATTTATATCCAAGGCAACATCCCTCTAATTCAAGGCTTGAAAAGTGAAACTCATGTGATTTCAAGAAGCCAAGCACTTTCAAGTTGCGAAGCATGTTGTAGCCTAAAAATGGAAAACATACCCTCCTTTCCCCCAAAATCATCCTTCAGTAGCTAAAGAAAAATAAACCTGACCAACAGTTCTTCTCAAGTGCAAATGAGAATGACAGCAAGAAGTTTAAAATTCTCATTAAGTTGGATGGCACTTTTACTCTTTTAATGTAAATATTGATGTGTAAGCTGGTTTTGCCCTGGCAAAGGGCACTTGAGCATACACATATGCTCAGAATTTACTACATACGTTCTTGGTTTCTTCCTAAATCCTGTGTTCCTTTCTCCCTGGTGCCCTTCTCAGAGGAGTAGAGTGCTCATGGCCAAGTTCAAGGTCACAGCACCCCAAAACCAAGCCCATAAGCTAGCAAAAGAGTCCACCTGTTTACAAAAGTGGGGGTCACACTGTCTTCCTGTCCAGTGTGCAATTTTTCATATCTGGCCTTGTGAACAAGCACCACGCTTTCTGAGGTTTGAACCCTGTCCTCCTGTGCAAGACTGGAAAGTAGTAAACCATGTGCAGCAAGAAGGAAGGGACAGGGCAGGAAAACCCTGATCTGTGTTGCTCAAACTGGCTGCATCTGTGGAACATTTAGTGGGATTTTGATGCGCAGGAAGCTCTCCAAATTTAGGTCTACACATACTAAAATTCATTGTAATTCTTTGTTTTTTAAGCAAAATTGGGTACTTTTTAAAATTAAGAATAATCACTTTGTATGACTGAAGGGTAATACTGTTCCTTCTCTTTTAAGAAGTCACCATATTTTGTTGATGATGGATACACTGAGACAGAAGTCTGGTTCCAAATTCAATTGAGTTTTTAAAAATTTTTATTAGTTGCTATATTGACCAGTATTCTATTATAAGTGCTAACCCTAAATTTGCTTCATTTTTAAAAGGAATTTATTGGGCTGGGGATATAGTTTAATGGTTAAAGAATAGGGCCCTGGGTTCAATCCCCAGCAAAAAAAAAAATATTGGCTTATATAATCAGAAATAGAAGTTCAAACATACATCTACCTTCAGGTATGGTTGAATCCAGGTGCTCAAATGTGTCACCAAGAGCTTGTCTGCATTCATCTCTTGGTTCCTGTTTTTTTATTGTTAGTTGGCTATATGTTTCCTGAACCACCTTTGTTCTAGGTCTTGCTGGGTATGTGGTGGCAAAGATGACCCCAAGCTGTTTCATCTTATGTATGTTGCTGCCTATACACTCAAAAGGAAGGGCAGAGAGTGTCTGTTTTACCAAACAAACAAACAAACAAACCACTCTTAAAATCTCCAATGGACATATTGATCAGCAGTCCATCTTCCCAGATCTGAACCAATCACTGTGCTCTGGAAATGCTGGCCCCACTGGACCGGCCTGGATTAGTAGCCACTCCTCACATGGGGAGCAGCGTCCACATGGATCCCTCAGCCAGGCAGCAGAGGGGAGGGACCCCTAGTGTGTGGTGCTGTGAATCATGCTGGAGTGAATCGTGCTGCCTGACAGGGGAAAATAACACCTGTCTACTTCCTATTGTAATGTAATAGTGGGTGCTCCTCATTCATAGTTCGTGTTGCCCATTGTGGCAATTTGGGGGCTCTATCCACTCGCTCTGAAGAAGACACTAGAGCAAAACGGGAGGCCACAGACAGGCCCCCTCCCTGAGGACAGCTCCTCCCAGTGTTTCAACTGACGCCTAACAAGTCCACTTAGGCTGGTAAATCCCGTGTCTACTTGAGGGTAGTGAGTATGAATTCCTGTCTGTACTTTGGTTGCCATTAGCATGGAACACTTTTCTTCTGTTAAGCATTTGGGTGCTTTTCCAAGATTATTCCCAGTAATACATCACTGAGAGCCAGCTGTGGTGGTGCATTCCTATAATATCAGCTACTCAGGAGGCTGAGGAAGGAGGATCCCAAGTACCAAGCCAGCCCGTCTTACTAGGATCAGGGGTGCAGCTCCATGGTAGAGTTCTTGCCTGACCTGTGTGAGGCCCTGAGCCAATCTTCAGTACTGCAAAAAGCAAAACAAAACAAAACAAAAGGCCCCACCACAGCCAAAAGCTTCACTTAGTCGTTTCTTCATTGAGTACCAAAAATTTGTTGCTTTTTTAAGGAGAATAATCCCAGTCTTGATGACTGGGGCCATGTGAATCACAGTTCAGTCTCCTCAAAACTCCAAGTTCCTTACAGCTCCAATATTAGAAACCCTGTGGTTTCGTCCCTGGAGCAGGAGGTTCAGACAGGCAGGGATATGCCACTGGGCCGCAGTGCCAGTCACTGTGGAGGTGGCTCTTATGCGGGGATCAGCACCAAAGTGAGATGTGGTCATTACTGTTCAGTTCTAAGAATTTCTTCATTTCCCTTTTTTATTTCCTCTATAACCTATGGGTTATTTCTTACTATTAGTTAGTTTGTCAGACATTCAGTATTTTTGTGGTCATCTTTTATTATTAAATCCTAATTTGATTGCATTCAGCTGAAGAACATGGCCAATATGGTATATATGACCGTGTTTCTTTGGAATGTATGTGGTTTCTTTTATGGCCTAGCTCATACTCTATTTTATAAAATATTCTTTCCAATTGTACCCATAAATGGGCAGAAAAAGATGGCATATTCTGGGTTTTGGCATATAGAGTTTTCTCTTTCTTGTTATATATGAACACATATGTTCAAATATAATAAAGATATGTAAAAAAAAGATATGTGATATAAATGTATTATGAGCATACATGTGTGTGTGCATCCTTATACACATATAGCTTATAGCTAGAATGTATTAATTGCATTTTTCTGATCTTTCCTGTTTTAATGTCCTTGTTCTATCGGTTTCCATGAAAGCTTGTTAAAATCTCTTGATTCATCTATATTTTCATTACTCATTGCTTGCTAAGTGTTGAGGCCAGAGACTGCAGCACATTAGCTTATGTGTGACTCTGCACGCTTGTGAGAGCAGGCATGGGGAGGAGGTAGTTTCTCTCGCCTGAGGCCCACCAGCCTTGGGCACCTGGAGGCAAAGGGTGGAAGTGGGATGGCCAGAGGGCCACCAGTTGGTGCATGCCCATTTTCATGCCCAACTCGTCAACCCAGCAAAGATTTGCAGTGCCCTCAGATGCCAGTGGTCTGGGATTTCTGCAGCAGAGGGGGAGAGAATAATTGTGCAAGCTCAGTGTGGAAGAAGCAAGAGGAGAAGTTAAGTTCTGTCTTCCAGCTGACTTCTCTCTGCCATATCCAGCTGCTTCTACCCAGTCCGGAACCATCAATATTCGCACAGCCACAACTAGACAACAAGAAAACAGTCTTCATGAGGGTTTCTACCCTTTGGTGTTTCTGTTCATTTGTGAAGTCTCTCTCTCTCTCTCTCTCTCTCTCTCTCTCTCTCTCTCATTTTTGCAGTGCTGGATGCTGGGCAAATGCTATGCCCCCACTTCTCCTTTTCTTTTTTAAATAGTTTCTCCAAGGTTGTGTTGGGGGCAGGGAGGAAATTGCAAACTGTATGGGTTTGTCATTTTGACAGGAATCAGAAAAGTCAGCCTTCAATCCAAAAAAGGAAAAAAAATCCACTTTTCTCTCCCTCCAGGCATCTGGGGAACCTAGTGTTCTTACTTACCACTCATTTGGTTGCACAGCTGGCTCACAGTGCATAATTCAGTGATCAGGACTTGATTGTCTTTGAGATTTTAAAGATTAAGGTGTAATTCACATACATTGAAATCACTCCTTTTACAAAGTATACAATTCAGTGATTTCCAGCATATTCACAAAGTTGTACATCCATCACTAAATTGCAGAAAATTTTCATCAACCCCCAAAAAACCCTACCCTCATTTGCAATCACTCCCTATTCCTCTCCACCTCTTCTGTGGCAGCCACTAATCCATGTTCTGTCTCTATGGATTTGGTTCACCTATTCTGATTATTTTATGTATATCATCAAATACTACGTGACTTTTTGTGTCTGGCTTCTTTCACCTAGGATAATGTTTTCAAGGCTCATTCTTGTGGAAGTATGTGTCAGTGTTTCACTCCGTTTTTTGAATGAACAACATTCCTTTGTATGAATGCAGCACATGGGTTGTTTGCATTTGGGGCCATTATGCTGCATTGAATATTTGCCTACAGATTTTTGTGTGGATGTAGGTTTTCAGTTTTCTTGGATATGAATCTAGGAGTGGATTGCTGAGTCCTATCGTAACTATGTTTAACTCTTTGGGGAACTGACAAATGATTTTCTAAAGCCACTTTATCATTTCAGGTTTCCATCAACCATGTATCAGGCTTCCAACTGTTTCACATCCTTGACAACATGTATGTCTGTTTTTTTCATGATAACCACCCTAGTGGATGTGAAGTGATCTCATCGTGGTTTTGATTTACATTTCCCTAGTGACCAAAGCTGTTGAATATGTTTTTCATTGGCCATTTGTGTATTTTCTTTGGAGAAAAATCTGTTCAGATCCTCTGCCCTTTAAAAAACATTAGACTTTCTTTTTATTGCAAAAGTACTAGATACTTTTTGGGAAAGAGTTTATAAATATTTTCTCCTGTTGTCTGGATTGCTACTCTTTGATACTGTACTTTGATACACAAAAGTATTTAAATTTTGAAGTCCAAGTTGTTTTTTTCTCTAGCTGTTTTTGTATTTATTATCACATCTGAAAGATCGTTGCCTACCCAAGGTCATAAGAATTTACTCTTATATTTTCTTCTATGAGTTTTATAGTTTTGAGTTTTACTTTTTTAGGTACAGTGGTACCTTTGTTCATGAACTTAATTCTTTCCACGATTCTGATCAGAGAATTCATTCCACAATTATGGTTCCAGCTGAATTTGACCAGAACCGTGGAAACAATTAAGTTCTTGAACCAAGGTACCACTGTATTTGATTCATTTTGAGTTACATGTTACATAAGTTTGAGGTAGGGATCTAACTTCACTCTTTTATATGTGGCCATACAGTTGTTTCAGCATTCTTTGCTAAGCAGACTATTCTTTCCTTGTTGAATTGTCTTGGCACTCTTGTCACAAATCAATTGATCATCAATGTATGGGTTTATTTCTGGACTCTCAATTCTATTTCAGTGATTTATGTCTGTCCTTATCCCATGCCACATTCTTTTTCTAAAAGTTCTATTTAAGGTGTAAAACATGATGTTTTGGTATACATTTACATGGTTAAAGCCAATTAACATATTTATCATCTTATATAGTTTGTGTGTGTGTGTGTTTATGCTCACATGTATGTGTATGTGGTAAGAGCACCTAAAATCTACTCTCTTAGCAAACTTATTGTGTACAACACAATATTAGCTCTAGTCCTCAGGGTATACATTAGATCTCTAGGCTTGGTCATCCCACATCATTGCAACTTTGTACTCTTTGACCTGCATCTCTCCATTTTGCCCTCCCCCATAGAATACTGTGGTTTAGATTTAGAATGTCCTCCCAAACCTCAGGCGTTAGGAGGTGGGACTTTGGGAAAGCGATCAGATCATGTGGTCGCTGTACTCCTCAGTGGGCTGGCCCAGTGATGAGTTTATAGCTAAAGATGCTGTTAGGAGGTGGGATGTGGTTGGTGGAGGTGTGCCACTGGGGGTGTGCCTTACGGGGTGCCTCTCCCTGGTTTCCCCCTTTTCTCTCTGCTTCCTAGCTGTCATGGATTGAGCAGCTTTCTTCTGTCATGCCCTTTCACCATGCCATTTCTACCTTGCAGCCAGACAACAATGGAGTGAATCCTCTGAAAACCATGAGCCACAATAAACCTCTCCTTAAGTTTCCAGTGTCAGATATTTTGTCCCAGTAACAGGAAAGCAACATCTGCTAGCTGGCTCTTGTAATCACTATTCAGTTCTCTTTCTATATATAAGACCTTTTTTAAAAAAAATAACTGCATATAAATGAGATTGTGCAGTGCCATGCTTCCTGTGTTTGGGTTATTTCACTTAGCACACTTGAATAAAATACAGCTTTTGTTAGAGTAGAGGAAAAGGTGACTAGACACGAGAGAGACAAATAAGATAGTCTACTCCATCAAAGTCCAAACTTCTCTTTTACTGTTGTTCTTTGTTTACTTAAGGAAGGCCAAGTTATTCATTCAATTCATCTTCACCTCCCTAGTGGGCAGCACAGAGCTGGTGATAATGGGACATGCCTGTTAATTAATGGCAGAGATCAAGCAGTGATAAGGCAGCCTATAATTTCTTTTCTTTTGTGGGCAATAGGAAATCACACAGGAAATCTAGGCATTACAATGAGTGATTTTACCATGCCTTCTGGAACCTTTCAAGCCCAAATGCTTGAAGAAATGGAATGGGCCAGGCATTGTGGTGTATGCCTGTAATCCCAGAACTCTGGGAGGCTGAGGCAGGAGAATGAAAAGTTTGAGCCAAGCCAGGACAACTTAGTGAGACCCTGTCTCAAAATAAAAATAATAAAAAAGAGCTGGTGATGTAGCTTAGTCTAAAGGCCTTGGGTTCAACCGCTAGTACAAGAAAGGAAGGAAGGGAGAAAGAAAGGGAGAAAGGAAGGAAGGGAAGGAAGGAGGGAAGGAGGGAGGGAGGGAGAGAATGGGTCCTAATTCACCCAGTGTCATTTTCATGTTATGATTTCTAAATGCAGTAGACAGTGGCAGCAGGACTTCCTGACTTACTGCTGGTCTCCAAATCAGAGAATCCATATAATTTTTGATCCCCTAGAGTGGAAGCCTGTATTCACAGGGAAGCTGGACTCAGTGAGATGCCAGCTACCGTAATGTAAATGATGATTGCTACAGTTTGAATCTTAACTGTCCCCTAATGGTTCCTGTGTTGATAGCTGCTCCCGAGCCCGTGATGATATTGGGAGGAAGTGGGAGCTTTGGGTGGAGGTGGGACTTGATTGGAGGGGTGGGTCCCTAGATTGTGCCTTTGAAGGGTGTATTGGGACCTCAGCCCCTCCTCTCCCTCTCTGCTCCTATGATTATTGCCTCATCAGAGGCCCAAACACCAAAAGCTATGTAGTATTTTGACACGGGTTCTCACTAAGTTGCCCAGGCTGGGCTTGAACTTGCTCTTCTTCTGCCTCAGCCTCTCAGAATGCTGGGACTACAGGTGTACACCACCACTCCTGGCTCTATCCTCCTTTTACATTGCTATCTCAGGTATGCTGTCACAGTGACAGAAAACTAACATAATGATAACAGCTAAGATGTCTGTAAATCAGGTGATTTGCATGTACTACCTCATCCAATCCTGTCCCCAATTTACAGCTAAAGCAATTGAAACCCACAGAAAACTTGTCACTGACTTGGGGGGGGTCACATAACTGCCAGTCACATTTAACTCAAGGATGCTCCCCCTCAAATGGCACACTGTGTACTCAAGTTTCATCAGCAAAGCAAGGATAACTGTAATGCCAGAGCTATCCAAATTAATAGCTGCTTTATAAACATTAAATGTCTATATAAATACCTAGGAGCTGTAACTTTTGCAGAAGCCCATTGTGGCTGGCTTCTTCACATCTGCTTCCACTTTCACCTCCTGAAGACTAAGCTGAGTCTTCCAAGAATTCCTCTCTTAAAGCTGTTTCCAGCCATGCCCATTAAGTAAGGTAACATTTAATATATATGCAAGACATGCTAAATGCTTAAAAATGTTATCAATTATTACTGTTCTTGCTACTGCCATAGCAGCTCTTACTGATATTTCAAATATGCATGTACCTATATTTAGAATTATTATTATTTATTTATACTTAAAGTAATGATCTTGAAGGCAGAGACCATAGCTAATCAGTCTCTAAGTATTTGTGTGTTTGTGTGTGCGTGTTGTGTGTGTATACTGAGGATTGACCTCAGGGCCTCACACAAGCTAGATAAGGGCTTTACTACTGAGCTCTACTTCCAGTCCCCAGTAACTGAATATCTTGAAACTAGTAATATAACACTTTAACCATCACCGATTTTTTTAGTAGAAATGAATTATAATGTAAATAGTTTTTCAAAGTCATGTATCAAAATATAAACTGCCTTACTGAAACTGTGTAAGTATGGGAAAGTGATTGTAAGCTAAAATTAAAGTATGCTAATATTTTAATATGTCTAATGTAAAGACATTAAAAATAAGTAATAAACACAATAGGCATGCATATCCTATGACAAAATGAATATCTGGATGAAACTGCAATATATTATTTATATATCAAATTTGCAAATCACAGGAACATAAAAGCTGTGCTGTAATCCACACGGGCAGTGATGCCTACTTTAAGAAAAACCCACACTAGTATCAACAATTAGTGCCAAAGGTCATGAAGACTCTAACTTCTTCCTAAGTTTGTCTAATTTTTTCTATTATGTGTTCAAATTTAATTCTGAAAGCAGATAAGACAAAAGGATCAAGAAGGTTCAAGAGGGTAGAGCTGAAAGATCTTCCCTTTGTCTTTAAAAAAAGTTTTACTTTAAAATAGTTTTCTCTGTGAGATGCAGGGAGGAATTAAATAGAGCAATACTTTCATCTATTTGTATTACCTTGGCAAGATCATCTCAACTTCAACCTTATTCTGGCTTCTGACTCTATACAAGAGCAAAGGATGTTCTTTAGTTTCCTGTTTAAGGAGACGCAATTGTTACAGTGTGCTGAACTCATAATCTCATTTCTCATTCATTCCACACGTGTTTGAGCACGTACTATGGCAGATCAAAGGAGATATGAATTCTAACCCTCTTTAACGATCGCCTTGCCATTATGTGACAGAGACATGAGGATCAGTGCTTTAAACACATCAGCTTAAATTCCACTGCCTCCTGCTGAGACAAATATTATTATTGTTATACCTTTGGTATTATCATTGATACACACTGAGGGGTAGAAAGGGCTAGTGACCTGTCCAAGGTCACACAGGTAGTAAGTGGTAGAGGTAGGATTCAAAGCCGGAACTGAGAGCAGAGTCCAAAGCTGACCCATGATGCTGAAACAGCTCTCAAATTACAGAAATGAGTAAAACACAATCCCCATCTGATGCAACTAACTAATGACCTCCTGGGGCGGACCAGCATAGGTCAAATAACAAGATGTGAGGACGATCATGAAGATGCTTTCAAAGAGTTGTGGATTACAGGACACAGAAGGAAAGGTTTCACCAGGGAGGTCAGGGAGGGGTTCTTGAAGAAGGCAGTAAGTTGAATTGTGGAGGCTGAGGGTGTTTTTAGAAGGCAGAGCAAGAAGGAGGAATACTCTGAAGAACAACAATAGGAGCAAAGTAATTCTAGACCATGTGAACTTGGGGAGAGGTGTAAACTGTAACTCAGTGTATCTGGATGTGCAAGAAGCCTAGGGGGACCCAGAGGTGGGACAGATCTGTAAGAGATCACAGGGTGGCTGGGAGAGCATCAGAGAAGGAGATGGCTTGAGATATAAGGAAAGGGGTCTGGGAGGGACAGATTTCTGTACAAGAGGAAGACAAGGGTCTGGGTGTCTGCCTGAAGACTGGTTGTGTCTAGGGTAGGCAGAAAAAGGATACTCCACATCTTTCAAGTTTAAGGTCATGGATCTAGACTCCTGTACAAGATTTTAGATATGGTTAATCAGGTCCTTTATTATTTAAGGAAAAATAGGACAAAATGTCATTGTAAACATTTACAGAGTTGACATGCTGGTGTTTGTACCCCAGCTTACTTTTCAAAATCAGACTAAATGAGGTTGAAGGATTTTCCCAAATTCATTCATTCATTTGTCCCATAAGCAGCATTTAATTTATGTAGGGAGCTGTGACAGGTAGGAAAAGAGGGGTAAGTAGCCTTGGACCCTGTTCTGGGTCATTAGCAGCCTAGAAGGGGAGTTATAGATGCCAAAAAGAGAACTGAGATGCTCTGGGAAGCATAGGGAGTGTAAAGATGGAAGAGATCGCTCCTTACCGTGGGATGGGGAAGACCAGGAGTGGCTCATAAAGAGGCAAATGGGCAGGGGCTGCAGGAGTGAAGGGGATCTGGACACATAGACATGCAGCAGAGGGCCTTCCTGGGAAAGGAAAGTTAGGATGAGGAAGGGACACCTTTGTAGATGAAACTGAAAGGTGTGTGCATGTGACAACAGGCAAAGACTTGACTTTGAGGTGGAAGAGGTGCTGCATAATCAGCAGACTGTAAATCCTGATCCCATGAAGGTCAAGGTCTGCCTCTTTCGCACTACATCTCCAAACCTTGCCAAGTATGCAGTAAATCCATGCTGAATGAATGAATGAATCTGGACTACCTGAACCTCACACTGACACCTAGTTAATTTAGTGATGCAAGTAACAATTCTTTTTCACAATTGTGGCTCAATTCATCTAATGAACACTGCAGTAAAATAAAGGATTCAAGGTTGAAAGAAATGTCAGATTCTGTTCCTAGTAAAGACTTCATAGAAAAAAGGTTGTCCAGGAGAAAAATGATTTTTACCCTTGATAGTGTTATATCTGTATTCTTATTTTTCTTGTATTCTTGTTGTGTACTTCAGGCTGGCCTTAAATTCACTATGTAGCCGAGGATGACCTCAAACTCGCAGCGATCCTCTTGCCTCAGCCTCCCAAGTGCCGAAATTATATGCATGCACCACCAGGCCTGGCCTTATTTTTGCTTTTACATGTAACATCATTAGGAAGTTTTTATCCAGTAAATGTTTTGTTTGTGAGCATGTGGCAGCTTGCGCACAGGCACTTACATGCTAGAACATTTTTTCTTCCAGGAATTTTGAAGTGCTTTAGTGGAAATACGTTTCTTTTTATTTGATAATAGAGATGCTTATAGTAAAAAAAAAATAGTTTGTTGTAAAATAGTAGTGAAGCAATTACAAAATTTCTCCTAAATCTCTTGTCAAAACTTGTCTGAATGCCATGTACTTTTCTGCAGCTAAAGACATGAAACTACAAAAAGATATAAAAACCTGATCAGTGTGTCTTTGCTTTAATGCATTTTTTTCTTCTTCATCAGAATAGTGTTCTTTCTCCTTCTCTGACTCACACTTGCTATATTGCCCAGGCTAACCTTGAAGTTATGATCCTCCAGCCTCTGCCTCCTCTGTAATTATAGATGTGTCACCACGATTTTTTGTGTTTTGTTTTGTTTGAGATAAGGTCTGCCTATGTTGCCCAGTGTAGTCTCAAACTCCTGGGCTCAAGAGATCATTCTGCTTCGGTTTCAGAGTAGCTGGAACTACAAGCGTGTGCTACAGCACTTGTATGGGAATAATCTTTACTCAGAAATTCATGTTTACAGAGAAGAAACAAAGTACAACCAAACACCAAAGATTTGGCAGCAGTATTGAGCACTGCTCTCTCAGGGAGAATTTAGAGGTCTGTAAAAAACCCACTTTATCTGCAAACATGGTCTCTGATACAGAAACCAATGCTATCAGGTGCTGCTTAATAGTATTATTATATTCTTGTTTAGGTTCATTTTATGTTTCAGCTTGCAGGGTGCTTCAAGATGAGATTAATATTTAAATTAATGAACTATGGATAAAGCAGACTGCCCTCCATAATGTGTATGGGCCTTTTCTTATCAGCTGAAGGCCTGAATTGAACAGCAAGCAACAGAAAATCCCACAGCAATCTACTGTTAGACTTCATCTGCACCACGGGCTTCTGGGTCTCTTGCCTGCCCCTCTTCAAGCTGGAGCTGGAAATTGGCTCTTCTGGATCCTGAGTCTGTTGTCCATACAGCAGATTTTGGACTTGCCAGATGCCATAAACACAGGAGCCAGTGTGTTATAGCAAATCCCCCTGTTGGAAGCAATGCTACATAATTTTAGGGAAAAATCATTTCATTAGGCCTAGTTCTCCTGCCTACAGGCCAGCTATGGCATTTTGAGACATAATTCCATTTTGGCCTCCAGTCACAATTTGAGACATCAATGATCCAGCGATGCTGTGATGCTCCAGGACAAGATTATAGCAGCTGAAGACATCCTAGGAGGAACAAAATCTTCATCTACTCAATTCCTCATTGTTCTTGGATTCTTATACTTTGTTTATCCCAATGTACTAAACTCTCTGCAAGTCATTTGTTGCATCTGTTTCTCCCGATGTACTGAATAAAAGGTGTGGTAAGCCGGGGGCTTTCGTCTTTGCTGCACAGAGCAGCACTGATCAGATCCAAAGCTCAGCTTCTTCTCAAAGTCTCATTTTTTTCTACCTTTCCTGTATAATAAATTAATTCACCTTGGGCTACCGTGGCTCACAGGAGACTAGAACTTACTGCAGAGGTTCTGGTAATGTCCCCTTTCCCTGTTCCCCACATCCTCCCTCTCATTTATATGTACATTCATGTGTGTGTGTGTGTGTGTGTCTGTGTGTGTATATATATATTTATCTCCCATTGATCCTGTTTCTCTGGAGAACTCTGACCCGTACAGTCTTGATATTGTTTTAATGTTAGCCCCTTGCAGAATCGCTTTCTTTGGGCTCTGTTTTAGTGTTCTGTCCCAGATGGGGGATATTATAAAAGTCAAGTGGAACTAATACTATTTAGATGATAAGGACACTGTTGTATAAACTTCTGTTGTGCTCATCTCTTTTTTCTGCTTTTCTGTGCTTTCCTTTCCAATGCTTCTTGGCCTTTTCGCTAAGATCAAGTGTTGTGTCTTTTCTCTTCTTCCCTATTTTTACCCTGACATACTATATGTATGTGTGGCAGCTATTACTATTTTATGAAAGAGGTGAAATTGAAAAGCAAATGAATATATCACTAATTCTTCCTTCATATTTTAGCTCAGAAGTCTTAGCAAAAAAGATTCAATGAAGCTAGAAAGGATTAAATCATCATTACAATATTAATCTCATGCATACCATTCTTATAAATATACTTATACTTTCAGAATTGTAACTCCCTATTAAAATATATATTATAGATCTAGATGGGTTTTTTTCTGTTTTTAAGTCAATTTTTGTTCTATTATTCAGTAATCTTCCAACTAAGGGAAAAAATGTGTGATACTATTTTGCATTAAAAAGATTTTGGGCTGGGGATGTAGCTCAGTGGTAGAGCACTTGCCTAGCAGGCAAGTTTTATGTTCCATAAACCCAAAAGTTATAAGTGATAATCTTGTTCTCTGATTCAGAATAGTGACTTTTATATATAGATAACGTATTTGTATTAGATAAATATGTTTTTCTGTTTCATATTACTTCATATGATATATTTATCTTTATTATGCATTTTTTGAATATTCATATGCATAATTTATATATTCCCATACATATGATATGAGTTTGGCCTTTTTATTTCTTAAATTATTATTATTATTTTTGTTGTTGGTATGTCTTTGTGATACACAGTAATTATATTCACCTTGGGGAACTGGTACATGTACGTATTGCATCTTGATAAGTTTTACTTCCTCTTCTCCTTCCCCTCTCTCTCCTTCCTCGGATCTCCACAATGTCTACCTCCCTGTTTCCTACCTTCCTCTTTTATTTTGCTCTTTAAGTTGTTTATATTTGGGCTTTCTAATATAAGGCCAATCATGTGATATTTATCCTTCCGCATCTGGTTCATTTCACTTAGCAGTATGGTCTTCAGATCCATCATAAGTTTTGTTCTTGTCAGTGAAAGGACATCTTTGTTTAACTGTCAAGATGGTCCAAATTCCACAGTGACATTTCAAGAGGATATAATGTAAGCATCATGCTATATAATATTGTGGTTTTCTTTATTTTGCATTTTCCCATGTTACCAGTAATAAAAGATAATAGCATACAATTTTTACTTAAATAATTGATAATTGTTAAAAACTCAGAAGTTTAAGAAAGAATGCTTACAAAATTTACTCTTTAGAGTATTTCTCATAATGTGAGAGATATCCTATTTCTAACTCATAATACCTCTCACTGTCAAATATTGCTGGTTCTAGTTTCCAATTATGAAACTGTCTAGAGTAATTTATATAAATACAATCAGAATAATAAATTTTTGAACTAGTAGGGATACTAAAGTTTTTTTCCAGCTCCATAATTTTACAGATATAATATAAATCAGGCCCAGTGGTGTTATCTTTCTGTTTTGTTTTGCTTTCTTTGAGACAGCATCTTGCTATGTATTTCAGGCTGGTCTTGAACTCACTATGTGGCCCAGGCTGGCCTGGAACTCACAGCGATCCTCCTGCCTCAGACTCCCAAGTGCTGCAATTACAGGCACGTGCCTCTGTGCCTGGATAGTTATCATTGTCAAGGTCATACAAATTCTTTTTTTTTAATTTTTGAAATGTTAATGGGTACATCTTTGCAATACATGATGACATTCATCATGGGGAGTTGGTGCATGGACATAGCACATCTTCATTTTTTTTACTTCCCCTTCCCTCTCCTCCTTCTCCCTTCCATCCATCTCTTGGTCCCCTTCACATTTGCAAAAGTTCTCTCTCCCTGTTTCCTACTATCTATTTTTTATTTTGCTCTTTAACTTATTTATATTTGTGGGGTTTCTCATATAAGAGAAACCATGTGATATTTAAGCTTGTGTGTCTGATTTCACTTAATGTTATTGTCTCAAGGTATATCTATTTTCATACAAATGAGTCAGATATGTCCTTCTTTATGGTACAGTAGTACTCCATCGTGTTTAATGCCTCATTTTCATTACCCATTCATCTGTTGATAGACATTTAGGCCACTTCCAAGATTTAGCTATTATGAGTTGTGATATTAACACGGATGTGCATGTATCACTATAATATGATGGCTTTAACTGTTTTGGGAAAATACATAGGTGGGTCAAGTTAAGGTCATACAAGTTCTTTTGTTTTTTGAGACAAGGTCTCGCTTTGTAGTGCAGGCTAAACTTGAGCTCACTATGTAGCCCAGGTTGGCCTCAAACTCAAGGTGATCCTCCTGCTTTAGCCTCCAGAGTGCTAGGATTACAGGTGTGCGCCATCATGCTTGGCTTCAAATTTTTAAAAGCAAAAAAGCAAAAAACAAAACCAAACCAAAGAGGGGTTCAAAGATTGAATATTCTAAAAAGAAACACAGAAGTCAATTCTACACTTAAGTGCTATTTATAATCTTACCAAAGCATTAATTTATTTCCTACTAAAACACCTGTTTGTTCTCCTGTAGCTACAGTCATATTTCATCACAGAGAACTACAAAAAGTGGTTGAGAATTGTGATTTGTGGTGCCACATGGTGAATAAATAATAATTCCTAAGAACGCCTATTGCTCATTTTAATCACGTCAGAAGGAAAGTTTGAAAATCATTGCCCAAGGCGGCTGCTTCCTCTTCTTTCATCTGCCTCTCTGAAAGTAGACAAAATCCTGACTGGCATTAAGAGCATGTTAATGAGGCTTCAGTCTTGCTAGTACATTTTTTTGACGTTTGCTCTTGGAGTAGAACACATTAAAAGACTATTACTGATCTTTCACTTTCCACAGCACCGTCATTGTGCACTGTATCAAGGAATACACAGGGAAAGGCAAAAAGTCCCTCTCCAGCCTGAATGGAGCCTGACTTGGTTGATATTTTTAGATCAGGTAACCACAGTTGGAAGAAGTGAAGTTCCATTTTCTCCTCCTTGCTACAGGGTTGTGGTAGGTTGTCTGGCACGGTGCCTTTTTGGCTTTGCTAAGCACAGTCCTCCAAGAGCTCATGATGGAGAGCCAGGTCACATGAACAATGATCAGTATTAAAAGTAATTGGCGGAAATGATGTAATATAAATAAACAATACTGTAACAGCCCTATTACCACCAAATGTGTACAATATTTGTTTAATCAACCCTATCTCTCTTAATCACAACTTTATTTAATCACACATTCACTTATTTATTTTTTTGGTCCTGGGCTTGAACCTAAACTTTACACATGCTAAGCACATTCCTGACCCCCAAGCTACATCCCTGGCAATTAAAATGTTATTGATTAGAGTTTATGCATTTTCAATTGAGGAATCACTAGTTTTTGAGGGAAAGGGTATAAAAATCTTCAACAAAAAATATGAAAAATTCCTGACCATAAATTCTCGTAATAAACACTAAACACCAAAAACTTTTCAAAGATAATTTTCATAGATACTTTAAAAAGAAACACAGGAGTTAAATTTATATTTAAAAGCTGTTTATAAACCAGAAGTCAGTTCTCCCACATGTGATCAAATAATTTTCAACAAGGTTACAAAGATCATTCAGTGGGAAAAGAATGCCTTTTGGAAAAAAAGTTTGGAAAAACTGGTTATTTGCCTGCATACTCTAGATACAAAAATCAACTCAAAGACCTAAACATAAAAGTCAATAAATAAATAAATAAATAAATAAATAAAGTCTTTAAAACTTTCTGATATTGAATTTGGCAATGATTTCTTGTTTATAACACCAAGTCAAATCACAGACAACACAAGAAAAAACAGACACTGGACCACATGAAAATTAAAACATGTATATCGAGGGACAAAAATCACAGCATGGAAAAGCAATCCATGAAAAGGGAGAAGATATTTACAAGTGATATATCTGGTAAGTCGTTAAGATCCTTAACATATTTAAAAAAACTGAAATTCAACAACAAACAACCCAATTAAAATATGAGCAAGAGCCCTGAATATACATTTCTCTAAAGAAGACATACAAATGATTAGTGAGCATATGAAAAGATGCCCAGTGTCGCTGAACACTAGTGAAACGCAAATCAAAACCACCAATAGATATCATTTCACACCCTTTTAGCATGGCCATTATTGAGAAAAGTATTAAATGTTTTTGAAGATGCGGAGAAATTCAAATATTTGTACCGTGTTGATGGAAATGTACAAATGGTGCAGCCTCTAGAGAAAACGGTCTCATGGTTCCTCAAAAAATTAAAAATAGAATGATCATATAATCCAGCAATTCCAATTCTGGATATAGACCTAAAAGAATTGAAAGCAGGGCCGGGGATTTAGCTCAGTGGTTCTGCTGGTTGCCTCACAAACACAAGGTCCCAAGTTCGATCCCCGGTACCCCCCCCCAAAAAAGAAAGCAGGATTTCAAGGAGATATCCGTCCATGTATGTTCATAAAAGAACTATTATTAACAGTCAAAAATGTTAGTAGTAATTGAAGGGTCCAAAGAAAGATGAACAGAGAAACAAAATATAGTATATATGCAATAGATTGTTCAACCTTAAAAATGAAAGAAAATCAGACACATGCTACAACATAGATGAACCTTGGAGGTTTATGTTAAGTTAAATAAGCCTGTCACCAGGAGTTACATGCAGCATGATTCTGCTGGTGTGAGACACCTAGGGAAGTAAAATTCAAAGAGGCTGAACATAGAATGGTGGTTGTCAGGGGCCAGAAGGAGTGGCGAATGGGGAGCTATCGTTTAATGGGCATATAGTTTCAGTTTTGTGCCATAAAGAGTTCTGGAGATGGTGGTGATGGATGTACAATAATGTGAGTATGCTGAATGCCACTGAATTTACACCCTTAAACATGGTTTAGACTATAAAATTTCCATTAAATGTATTTGTCACTTTTTTTTTGGTGGTACTGGGGATTCAACCCAGGGCCTCACACATGCTAGGCAAGTGCTCTACCACTGAGCCACACCTCAGCCCCACAATTAAAAAAAAAAAATCTCTTTATAATCATACATAAAAGATTAGCTTATTCCCTGCTAAAATATTTTATCATTTAATAACTATCCATAGTGTTTCAGCAGAGTGCATAAAGCACGAATATCGATATATAAGCAGACATACAATATCTAAAATATACCTAAAATATTAAAAGTTCATGATGAAGAAAAGCAATTGAGGTAAAAATTACAATGCTGATGGGTGAAGGCAATGATGGAAAGGGAGAAATATTTGTTTTCATAGATGAGTCTGTGCTCCATAGTCCAATGGAGCAGAAAAGTGTCTAAAAATGAGAATGAAAAATCAAGTGCAGTATAATCTACAGCAGAGTTTGTGAAGAGTTTTGGCATTTTGGACTGAATAATCCTTTCTGTGCAAGGGGCTTGGTCCACGCACAGTTGAATGTTTAGCAGCCTCCCTGGCTTCAATGCTCTAGAGGCCAGTAGCGCCTTTCACCTAGTTATGACAATGCAAGTTGTCCTCAGCCATCTCAAAATGTCTCTTTAGAGGAAAATTCTCATTTGGGTTGAGAATTACTGCACATCAATTAGTTAAAGTTAGGAATAACTTGGACAGTGGTTAGGTTTCAAATGGAGGCTCATGCAGCTTGGTTAAGATGTGTATGAGCTCAGGTCAGGTATGATGGTCTGGGCAGGTATTGGCAGGTGTTGCATGGGCTGAGACACATGTATGGTTGCCCTAAGATGACCTCTGTGACAAAGGAAGGCCACACCTTCTGACTGTGGCTGTGAATCTCTGGAAAAGAATTATGAAGGAAATAGAGTTTAAATCCTTTGGGAGGGATGGAGGAGGGAACCACAGTCAAATTGGAAGAAAAGTGAATTCAAAGCATAGGCCCTGAGTTCTTGCTTTGCTATGGGTAATGTGCTTCTATTCCAGAAGTATTGTTTGAGGGAAGACTTGTGTCTATTGATAATGGAGATATTAGGTAACAGTTTTCACACTCATGGGCCTTAGAATATGTTTGGGATTTAAGACGTATCCATTCAGGAGTTAGGCTGCAGTGGGACAAAGCAAATGGATGATGGATAATTGCTGATTGGGGTTGTATTGGGATTCATAAAAAGAAGAAACGATGAAGGTGGACTCTCCTCCTATATGTGTTGGTGGTGGCCCCTTCAAACTCGTGTCCACCGAACTTCAGAATGTGACCTTATTTGGAAATAGTGTCTTTGTAGATGTAATTAGTTAAGTTTAGGTCATGCTAGTCTAGGGTGGGTGTTAAATCCGACTGCTGTTCTTAAAAGTTCACGTGAAGACAGAGGCAGTTGAAGTGATGTATCTATAACTAATGAAAGCCAAGGCAAACACCAGAATCTAGGAGAGAAGCAGGGAACAGATTCTTCCTTAGAGCCTCCAGAAGGAATCCACTCTACCAAGACCGGCAGACCCAGGAGAGAATACATTTCTGTTATTTTAAACCACTGCATTTGTGTTATTGTGTTGCTATGGCAGCAATGGGAAAGTAATATAATGAAGATTGTGTCCAAAAGCTGGTTTTTTTGAAGAAAAGAGAAAATCTGGATGTGAAGAGAAGGGTGACAGAGTGAATCCTAGCTAAAAGGCATGGTGAAGAAAAGCAGCCCAGCTTTTCCAGAATATGCAGTCTGACAATAGTGTCTTTGACCAAGTGGGGCCTCTTTGTAACAGATAATTCACATCTAGGAAGAGTGGGCCATGAGCAGGTTGGTAAGATGGGCATCCTGTCTGCAGCCACTCCTCTAAAGTGAAACATGACTGGACCCGATCTGAGGAGGCACATGAGGCTCCGTGTGTTACCACCTTCTGGCAGCCTGCATGTTTTTGTACCTGATTTATCTTCTATTCCTTCTCATACGGCTGCCATTTCCTGCTGAAAAATATTTTCACTTTATGTCTTTGTTGCCAACCTATATGTTTTATTGATGCTCTCATGGTGGTGTATAAGTGAATTAATTTTGCCTTCAAGGAAAATGGAGATAGAAACTTCCCTTTGTATTCTTGGGCACAAACTGCATCAGCTTTTAAGTTTGTCACATTGGAGTTTCTGAAACAGGAGGGAATGCTGCTACTTAGGGACATCTGTATGGGAAAAGATAAAGCTATTATTTGATTTATTAACATGTTTAGTTCTAAAAAATAAAGTGACATAAGAAATACAATGGAAAAATCTAGAATCAGTGTTCTAGATTTTCTTATAGGACGAAATGAATTTATCTTTGGCACCAAAACTTTGAATTGGTTAAATATCTTAGCATTTTGGAGTTGGTCTTCTTTTGTCCTTGTTTTCTTTTTCTTTTTGAGATGAGGTCTTACTATGTTGCCTAGGCTGGTCCTGAGGTCCAGGGCTCAACCCATCTTCCTGCCACAGCCTTTGAATAGTTGGTTTTTAACATAAATGCACCAAGACACCTAGCTTCTCTTCTTTTAAAAGTACTACTATTGAAAAACAGTGTGGGAGTGAGCCCTTGCAGAGCATATCAGGAGCACGAGGCTGCAGTTCTTGCCTCGAACTGTACTTACTCTAAGCTGCTTTCATAAATCCAGTCTCCTCCACTGAATCCTACATTCTAGAGGGCACGGGTGATATCTGTCCCCAGCACCTACAGCACTTCTGTGGCAGGGGAAGCTGCATGAACAGTAAACACATTGTGGACTTTTGACACCAGACAAGTCCTTGTGTCTGCCACTGGCTGCTACCAGCTGTGTCTCTGAACACTGAATCTCAGCTTCAGCTTGTTCATCTGTAAACAGGAGCTGCTGGTGCCATCGTGAGAATTATGAGGACATGGTTTTCCTGGGAATGTAGCTCAGTGCCACCATGCCTGCCTGCCAAGTGCAAGGCCTTGGGTTCAATTCCCAGTACAAACAAAAACGAAAACAAACACAAACATTAAATATCTTAGAGGAGGAATGACTAGTTGAGAGCATATGTGTAGTGTGGTTGCCTGTATCGGCTCCCAGTCCAGCTCTCAGGTGTGGGTGTGGGTGTGCGTGTGTGTGTGTGTGTGTGTGTGTGTGTGTGGGCATGCACACACACACACACAGATGCACGTGTCAGTGCCAGGGATGAGGAGATTGCTTACCAAGGAGCTAAACTGTCTAGGTTAAAAACCTAGTTACCTAGTTCTGTATCTTAACAAGTTTTGTCACCCCTTCTGGCCTCCGTTTCCTCAGCTGAACGTGAGGCTAATGTGTATCTGACAGGGCTATCAGAAGAATGAATGAGGTCATCCATGTAATGCACCTAGAACAGAACCTACCAGAGAATAAGCACTATTACCATGCAGGGTAGGTTAAGTCCATTTACATTCTCATTCTATTATAGATTCTTTAATCTCAGTCATGAAATCTTTAATCTCTTTAGGAGAAATGCTGTAGGCATCCAGCTGCTCTGCTGGCCAGGAGCACGCTGGTTCCAATTATAACTATATGCTATCTTTTAAATACACAATGTCTGGTCCACAACATATTTTCTTTAATCCATCCACATCCAGACAGCCAGGGAAAAGGCTTTCTTTTTATTCCCATAAAAAATATCTATGTGGTATTTACTACATACCAGAACTGTTCCCAGTCCTGGGGTGTTGTGGTAAATGAAGACCATATTGTCTTTCATCTGTAAGGCCACTGCCAGGCTAAGGTGTCAACCTGACCACATGCTGTGCTAAGTGCACCTGTGTAGAGAGTTTCACTGTAGAAAAAAGGTATACTTTATGCTTCTTTTCCCTCATACATAAACAGCCTGTGAGATGTGATGAAGATGTTTTGAATTCCTTCTCGCATCTTTCTGGGGTACATTTCACCATTTGAAAGAGATAACCGAGTAATATTTAGCGTTCCACTCTGATAAGCACCTGTTAAATTACACTATATTCTTGATCATTGTCTGTTTTGCTTAAGTAGGTATAATATAAAACATACAATTATTTACCCTGAGAAATAGCAGGGGTATGATAATTCAAACATATTCAAGAAAAATACACAATGGCTGATTCAGGGGTGGTTTAGAAATGCTGAGGATATACTCAGTGTGACAGGCTATAGAACAGTCTCCAAACACAATCACATCTCAATCCCCTGAATTTTCAATTTACATCATATGGAGTTTCTGAAGATGTGACTAAATGATGGGGAGGTTTATCCTGATCATTTGGTGCTTCCTAAATGCAATCACACGTATTCTTCTAAAAGAGGGCAAAAGGAAATGTGACTACATACAGAGTAAAAGGTGATTTGAAGATGGAGCAGAAAGAGATTTAAAGATGTTGGCCTTGAAGATGAGATTTGGCACAAACCAAAGGATATGACAGCCACTAGAAGCTGGAAGAGAGAAGGAAAACCTCTAGAACCTTCAGAGGGAGCATGGTTCCACTGATACCTTGGGTTTAGCCAAGTAAAACTAATTTTGGATTTCTGTCATCTACAATTGTACAGGTATAAATTTCTGTTGTTTTAAAACATGAAATTTGTAATAGCAGCTCCAGGAAACTAATACAACCAAGTCATTTTAGATTAATGCCAGGAAGGTCAACTACTGACCATTCTCCCAATCTGCTCTTGGCATGATGACATCTAGTACATATTCCGGTTCATCATGTCAGTTCTGACACGCATTCTATTGAGTGCCAGGTGCTACAAGCTTTCCTTTTTAAATTCTGGTTTTTATGTCAGTGTTTTGCTCATGGAAGGAATAGACAGAATTCCCTGGTATTTCTCCTGAAGATACCTCAGAAGTATTTGATGCATAGTTTAAGTTGAAAGGCATTACTCTATGTATGGGGTGTGTGATAGTTAACTGATTGTGTCAACTTGAATAAGAAAAGCCAACTAAATTGGATCAGCATAGTTCTAGGTATGGCTAGAAGGTTCCCTTCTGTTTCTTCAGTGGAGCTCCTGTCTTTACCTTCATCTCAGATATTGTCTCTTGGCTTCCAGCACCAACTCTTCAGCCTCCAGCACAGACCTTTCAGCCTTCTGGTACAGACCCTCTGGCCTCTTGATACCGACTCGCACAAGACACTACCATGAGCTCTAGGCCTTTGACTGTATTCTTTGCACTGTTCCACACCTGACTCTGTGGGCGACCATTACAAGCCAATCTTGCAAATTCTTATATATTTGTATATCTTGCATTAAATCTGTTTCTCTAGTAAGTACTGACTGATACAGGGTGTAAAAGTCTAATCTGCTTGTCTCACAAGACATCACAACACAATATTTTAGTGACATCCTCACATGTATTTTCCAGATCTACAATCTCTTTTCCTTCAAGGAAAAGAGTGGAAGAAATAGCAAGCCTTTGAGGTTTGGTTTTTTTCCTTAGGCTCTGTGCTGACCTTGTCACTATTTAAAGCCTTGATAGTATTTAGTCTGATGAAATCATCTTCCTTTGTTCACTGAACGGACCATGTCATCAGCTACAACAGCATCATCCCTCCACAATAAGATTATAACTTGATACATGTTGATGCCACGTTTTCTTAAATGGAACCCTAGTTACAGAAATGAGCTCCTCCGGTCTTTTTAAAGTTTCTGAGGCACACCTGTCCCTAATATCGTATCCATCCTTTAGACTGGGTCATTTCCACAGAGGACTAAACTACCCACTACATTTAGATTCCTTCGGGCTTCGTTCTCAGTGGTTGACTTTATCTTGAAGTGTTCATGGCTTTCCCCACCATTTGTTCACAACAACTCTGGACTTTCTCTCTCATCTCCAGCGTGGGCCTCCTCGAAGCTCAATGTCCCCTGGGCGTCTCCCCCGCAAGTCTGAGCCCTCTCCAGGTCACCCTCGTCAGCCTCCAGCGGAGAACTCTGCCTGGCCGCGCGTGTCTTCTTGCTCTCTGGACGGCGGACGGAGAGCTCCGCGCCGCAGGGCGCTGTCCGATCTGCTGGGCTGCAGCGCCTGGGCACAAACCTAGCTTTGCAGAGGACCACCAAACCAGCTCGGCTGCGACTGCGTGCCCGAGGCTCTGAGGAAGGGGTCTGGTCCCTACCCCGCAGGTCCCCGCTGTCCTTGGCGACGGGTCCTTTTCCTCCTCTTGCCCCGACACCACTTCCTCGAGGAAAGGCCGCGCTTCCAGGGGCGGCTCGAACGTCGCGAGCCTCCAGCGAGGAGGGCCCGGGCGCCCGGGTCGAGGAGGCCGCGCTGCCCGACGTCACTTCCGACCGGGCCAAAATGGCGGCGGCGCGGCTGCGGCGGGCGCAGGGCCGAGCGGCGCGGCGGCGGCGGCTCTCGGCGCGCTGAGGCGCGGGCGCGGCGGGCGAGGGTAAGAGGCCCCGGGGCGGGTGGTCTCCCGGCCGGCGCGGGACCGCCAGTGCGGCCCCGCGGAGGAGGGCGCCGGCGACAACGGGACGGCGGGCAGGCGGGCTCGCCCCTCCAGGTCCAGGCGCTGGGGCCAGCTGTCCCGGGCGGGGGCGCACTCGGGGAAGCAGCGGCGCCTGGGGTCTCGGCGGCGAAGTTTGGGGTTCGCTTTGTGGCGCCTGCGCGCGATTGCGCCCGACTGCGGGGCATCCGGAACCCCGCGTGGGCTCGGCCGCTCCAATTGTCAAGGCGCTGTACTCTCCCTTTTGTGTTCCCACCGAGCGTGTCTTGCGCATTTGTATTTTTAATTTGTTTTGTGTCTTGAGTCTTTGTTTCCGAAATAGTTTTGTGTGGTAAAAACCTGGAGATTGACTCCCTCGTTGTCTCCATAGACCCAACGGTGTGTGTGTGTGTGTGTGCGTGCGTGTGTAAACAGACGCGCACTTCTGTCTATACGTTGATTGTGTTACTGACGCTATCGATGAACCTGTTTCTGATGGTGCCTCGTGAGACATGAAGTAAACCAGCTCAGGGCTACTCCCCAGCCCTGTGAGTCCTCCGGACCTAAGGTCCACGCGTGAACACGGACCCCCCTAGGCTTTCGATCTCAGGTCAGGCTGTGAGCTGAGGAGACATCCCTCACTTAACTGGAAAGTCGGGTTTCCTCACCTACGCAGCTGGAAGTTTCCCTAAGGAGATGAGTCCTGCCCTGCCAGCCCCTCACTTTGCATTTAGTGTTACTACCCTGAGGTTGTGGGTATAATACATTTGATTCTTGGACCACCTTTTGCTGAATTCTAATAACTTGCTCTTAGAGCCCTATAATCAGACACTGAAGTGATTGTCCCTAGCACAGTTATTGTTCCCAAAGCACGACTAAACTGTATCTTAAAGTTTTTGATTATGCCAGGTTCAGTGTTAAAAAAGTGACTGTACCGTTTAACAACAAACAGAACCTTCCAATGATTACTTTACCTAGATAGAACAGGCTTCGTCTCCCTTGTGTCCATGTATGTATTAAATATGGGGCCCCCTTTCTTAACATAAAAGAAAATGTGAGTACAGATAGTAAGGAGCAGTGACTGAGAGACATAACCACGGTTTTAAAAAATTAAAAAAAATTTTTAGAGTAGACTCTGTTTTTGAGATGGCACACAGCTTGGTCACTCTTGAGGCTTTCTTAAAAAGACTTACGTGGCAGAATTCTTTTCCATGTAGAATCTCAGTTTAGCCTTGAGATCTTTATAGATCATCGCATTAAACTCCCTCTTTTCGAGCTGTGCAAATGAAGATGGAAATTCATGGTGGGAGGTCACTCACACTCCCTTTGCATTTGCTGTTGTTCTAGGACTGTTTATCAGACACATCTTTTCTGGTTAGATTTAAATAATTTTGAACATTTAAAGGACTTACAGTGGTGTTGCCAGGAACATAATGGCAGTGCTCAGTTAAGTGTTGGTGTATTTAGATTTGTTTTTTCTTATTTTGTAGACAGTGCTTGAAATAATAGTGCTTAAATTTGTAATAATGTATTAGTTTTGTGAGTACAAAACAAAAGTATTCTAACTGTAGGACAGAACAGAAAAAAGCTTAAAGAGGGGATAGACACTAATATAACCTCCCTCTTCAGATAACGTGGGCAGATATTTTCCTTCCAGTCTCTCTTCTGCATATTTATATTTTATACAGGATTGATAACATATTGCTTATATTGACTGTAACTGTCTTCCTTTATGTGTTGTGAACATGTATCCACACCGTTAAGTATTCTTTCATATGATGTGTACTGACTAATCTGTGGATAGACTATAATTTATTAATCAATTCCATATTGATCTGTAAGGTTTCTAAAACCTGAGAGTTTCTTTTGATTTGAAAGCTTCTTCTATTGTGAAATTTAAAGTGCTGTTAATTATGTGAAAGATGTAGATTCTGCTTTTTAGCCTGGCATTTTTCTTTCAGATACAATTTTAAAAAATAAAACAGTTTTAGCTTCTTTGTCTTCTCAGCTGGATCTGTGCAGTTATTTACATAGATCTGAACGTATTTTTTTGACGATTATTTTACTTTAGATGTTTATTCATGGGTCTGTGGCTGATCTCTTTTTTAAGTCCCAGATCTGATTTTAGGTCCTGTAAAATCATAGTTTCCAGGGTGGAAAGCATCTTATTTGCTATTTTCATGTCTTCTGACTAGGTTTTTATGTTATTTTTAATATTGATGCAGGAACCCCCTGCCCCCAACCCGAAACTGTGGGCTTTCACTTGAAAAATACATAATGGGGTGTAAAAGAGGAGTAGGTGGACACTTGCGGGGAAAATTGTCAAACTCCCAGTGCTCTGAGTTGCTACAGAGTTTTTCTGGCTGTGGGAACCTTAGGCTGTGTGACAGTCATTGTGACAGTCATTGTGACCGCTCCTGGTGACTGGTGTCCAGTGCATCCCAGTTTGTGTGCTGCTTGTTAGTGATGCTGTCACCCATTGCAACATTTTGTTAGGGGCCTGCTCTCCCCTGTGAAGTTAAGAGTTTCTAATTAGAGATGTAAAATTAGTGCTGAAAGCAAAGCTTAGGTCCCATTGAAGTAGGACTTCAGAACCTCTGCACTGTTGGCAAGTGGGCTGAGAGATTCCTTGTGGTAGAGGACTCTAGTACACCATAGAATGTTTAGCAGGTTCCCCACCGGTGAGACAACCAGTGGTACCTCCTCCCAGTTGTCAGAAGCAGTAAAGACCTCCGACACTGCCAACTGTCCCCTTGGTGGGGGACAGTATTGCATAATTCTTAATCACAGCCTTATAGCAAGGCTCATTTGACAGGATGGTTGGCTCATTGAAGCAGTTTATCATTTTTCAAAGAACTGTAAGTGTAGAAGGTATGATTTTTACCTTAAAGCCAGGGAATGGACTTTCTGTTCTGTCCAGATTTCTTCCAGCTTTTATTTTTGTGACTTCATGGAATGGTCCTTTATAAGTGTTTTGCATTGGCATCCTTTTGTGGCAAGAGCTAAAACAATATGAAGTATTTTGGAGATTATGAAGGACTTTTCATGACAATGGGATCAGCATTCCCAGTATGCAGATTAGATTATTATAAAATTTAAATAAATTTGCATAGAGTTGATGCATGGTGAATAATTTAAGCATGTGGTCCATTATGCTGAATAGCACAGAAATAACTGTCTTTCCTTCTAGAAAATGAAACTTGGTGAAGTAGTCTTTTTGAAGATTGATGATAAAAGCCAAACTAGTTTTTTAAAGTCTTTTTCTTTTTTTAACAACCAGTTTGGGGTTATGCCCAAAAATGATGAATTTGTCCTAAGGAAAGATTTACTTTTGAAGTGCTTACCTAACTTTAACTTGATACATTATAATTTGAAGATAGCTAACTGATCTTCATGGAAAATGTGTCATTAATTCACCTTTCCATGGGGGAGAAAATGTTGCTAAATCTTTATAATTTTTCTGAGTATAGGTAATATAGATTGAATTTTGTTGTGGAAGAAGTACTTTTTAGTCAGAATGTTCTGATAAATCAAACATGAAAAGAGATCTGCTGTTGGTTTTTTGAATTAAACAATAACTGCACAGTTTGACTGGAATGAATGCATGTGTCGTGTAAATATTCTTTCTTAAAGAGAATGTCTTTCATTACCCACCACACCTCCCTGAAGCATGAATTAGAGTTATTGTGTGTAGTAAATCTGGTTCATTTGGAGTGAAATATGCTTATAATATTTTTCTTAGTACTGTATAGTATTTATTCTTAAGAGTCTTGGTTCATGTCATATACTGTGTTTCCATTTATTGGTGCTTTGGAACATGCAGTAAAGAAGGTTTCAATGAATACTTACATATTTTCCAGCCATTTTGGTGAAAAGAATATTTTACAGCTCTTGCAATAAATCATTTGTTTTGCTTTGAAAGAGCTGAATTAACTTCTTGGTACAGCTTGTCTGAAATACGTAAAGCTAAGTGCAACTGTTAGTTTGATTACAGGGGGTAGCCAGTGTGGAAATTGGTCAAACCCACACATTTCATGTATGCTCATATGTAGTTTTTCTCTGGTAGGAAAAGTCTGTGGTACTCTCACATAATTTAAATGATGCCATCCAAATTTGAAAAGAATTGTGAGCCACCAAATCCATACATGCTTCAGTATGAATCCTGTACATTTCCTAACCTTTATTAAGACAATATAAATGAGCATATTTTGGAGTATCAGTGTAAAAATTGTGACAAAGTATTTCTTACTCTGAGGCTTATTTTAGCAACTTTGCCATGATTCTAAAGGTCCTAGTTTTAGGGTACACCTGCAAGTAGGAGTTTTCAAAAGGAGTGCTTGTGGATAAATGTTGACTCTTCGTTGTAAAGCTTTCTTACCCATCACTTGTTAGAAGATGTGGAGCAGTCACTCTGTCTGTTTAGGAATCTGCTGTGCAAGTGCAACCTGAAGTAATTTAATGGAGCCCAGCTCAGGTACAGAATGCTGGAGCTGTGTGTCACTTGTCCCCTCTCATTTCTTCATTTTTTTTCTTTTTTTTTGGTACTGAGGATTTTACCCAGGAAATATTGAACTACGTTTTATTTTGTTTTGAGACGTGTTCTCACCGAGTTGCCTAGGCTTTCCTTGAGCTTGTGATCCTCCTAACTTGGCTGCCCCTTGCCTGGCACCACTTTCTATTTGTAGATTGGGGACAACCATTACTTCTCTCTTTTACTGAGGGTTTTTTTTCTTCAGTTGAATAGGTGAAGAACCTGCAAACAACTTAAGACACTTTAATAAATTTTTGAAAAGCAATTATATTTACCTTAGATATTACCCAAGATTTACCTAAGCATGGCACAGTAATTGTAGAGGAAACCCTTCCAAGTTACCTCTTGAGTTCTTATGCACTTTGACCTTACTATGTTCCCTACTGGACATAGTGAAAGGAATGACTGTCTTGTCCCTTCCATGCCTTCCACAAAGTGAAATCTTGCATCTTCTATTCTCTTTGTATATTTTTTCCATGGCAGTTTCTTTTCGGGTTCCCTCGGGACTGAAGACTTCTGATTCTCCATCCCTAACCTTGACATTGGTTTATGTGAGGACTAGTTTTCCATTTGACTAACGTAGCTTTCTATAGGAATATCTGGCTTCTCCTCAGTCTCCAAAACAGAGATCACCACATACCACTTAAATCCCATCTCTGCCCCTGACTGCTTTTTTAGAAGGATTCAAATCCACTCTTCCCCTCAGTCATGTCCCCCATTTGTACCTATCCTCACCATCTCTTACCTCCTGTTCACTTAGCTAACACATTCTGCCCAATCTTTTTCTGTGGCATGGATCATTTTTTCTTTCCTTCCAGTCTGTGGTCTAAACCCTAACTGCTTATTAGCTTGGATTTCTAGCTAGGCTGCCTGCCCCATTTTTTTGGCTATCTCCTTGCACCTACTTTCCTACTCTTTCTTGTCAACCTGATCATCCTTAAATGTTAACACTTTGTTTTGCTTATGGAACTTCCTTTGGCAGAAGCTCCTCCTCCCTCACATGTGGTGAAGGATGATTTTCCTGCACATGGCCAGGGCTCTCTTTTTCCTTACTCTTCTTTCTTTCACTGAAGACTTTCAGGGCTTTGGGAGTCAGTTGGGGGCTGGGATAATAACTCCTTACACAATATCTAGGTGGCCCTGCCCACAAGGTCAAGTTCAGATTTAACCCCAAACTCAAAGTTCCCCAGAACTGTCCCTATCTATAATATTATTGTTCTGTGTAGGTACTCTCTTGAGGTGCCCTGTTTTGTTGACCACAGCAGACAAGGTCAAGAGCCTTTCACTATTATTGTTTTGCAGTACTGGGGATTGAACTCAGGGGTGTTTTAGCACTGAATCATATTTCTAGCCCTATCTATCTTATCTATCTATCTATTCTTCCATTAGCCACCCCTCTATCCATTATCTGTCTATCCAAACATTCATCTATCCATCTAATCACTATCCTCTATGCATCATCCATCCATCCATCTATCCATCAAGCCTCCCACCCACTCATCCATTATCTATCCATCCATCTAACCACTCATCTACCCACTATCTATCCATCCAGCCAGTCATCTATCCATCTAACCCTCACCTGTCCATCCGTTATCTATCTATCCATCCACCCATCTATCCATTCAACCACCCACCCACTCATCATCTGTCTATCCATCCAACTACCCACCCACCCATCCATTATCTATCTGTCCATCCAACCATCCATCTATCCATCTAACCACCTACCTATTCATCCATTATCTATCTATCCATCCATCCATCCATCCATCCAACCAATCACCCCCATCCATTATCCATCCATCCAACCACCCACCCATCTATCCATTATCTGTCTGTCCAACCACCCATCCATCCATTATCTGCCTTATCTATCCATCCTTCCACCCACCCACCCATTCATTATTTATCCATCTACCCACTCAACCATTATTTATCTATTCATCCACCCACCCACCCACCCATCCATTATCCATCCATCCACCAACTCACCTACCCATCCATCCATTATCTGTTCATCCACCCACCCATCCATTATCTGTCCATCCACTCACCCGCCCACCCATCCATTATCCATCCATCCATCTACCCACCCATCGATTATCTGTCTCTCCATCTATCCATCCACCTACCCATCATCTGTCTGTCTGTCTGTCTGTCTGTCTATCTAGCTATCTATCTATCTGTCTATCAGAACTGGGGGTTGAACCCAGGGCCTTCACACTAAATTGTATCCCCAGCTCTTTTTTGGTTTTTTTTTTTTTTGAAAATTTTACTTTGAGACAGGATCTCATGAAGTTGCTTGAGCTGAACTCAAACTTGGATCCTCCTGCCTCACCTTCTCAGAGTGCTGGTGTACCACCACATGCAGCTCTTCTAATTTTGAGACAAGGTCTCCCAGGTTACCCAGGCTGGCCTTGAGTTTGCTATCCTCTTGCTTCAGCCTCCTTAGTAGCTGGGACTATAGGCATGTCCCTCCATGCTCAACTTCATTGTTTTTCTTTTCTTGTACTCATAAGTGGTTAGGCATTTATTTTCACCTGGAGCAAGAACTCCAAATAATTTATTTTTAACAAATATATTTTCCTTTAAAAATAATAACTCTTTATGTTTGTCCAAGGGCATCTGAGACTGTAAAGCCATACACTCACATTTGCTCTGCAAACAGTAGGTATTACTATTGTCTTTAAAAGCTCTTGAGAACAAAAGTAGTTACAAATGTAGAGAATAAAACTCAAACCTCAGATTACTGAAAGTTTTATTCCCTGCCAAAATAAAAAAAAAATCTTAATAAAACCTTAAAAAATCTTAATAAAAAAATAAAATATTTTTTGTGATGCGTGCCTGCCACCCTAATAAAATAGCTTTTAAGTAGAGGCTCTATCTATTAGAAGTTCCAGATTTTACTTCCACTTGTTTCCCTGTGATCTCAGGAGAGCTTCCTGTCGCTGAGGTGCAGTTAGAAAGGGTGTTTGGCTGTAGGACCAAGCACATCTGTGTTGCTGTAGCTTCCTACACTTCTCTGGAAAATCTCAAGGTTTTTTTCAGGCTTCCTGAATTTCTCAGTTTTCAAATTTTAATCTCAAAAATAATACCAGCATTGACAACTTGGTTGAAAAAACAGTAACTCAAAGGAGTCAACTAAGTGTTCATTTTGGTGTGGCAATTGTGGACGGCCCTTGCTTTAGAAATTTTGTTTGAAGCTTTGACATTTGAGTATCAGTAAAGAATTGACTTAAGTTTTCTTTTATAATAATTTAAGGTTTTTGTACATCTTGCATACAGAAAGTGTCAAAAAAGTATCTTTATTGAAACTTCTTTATTCTCATACTGTTGCAGAATATACAGTCCTTAGTCACACTGTACTTTTTGTGGGGATTGGGAGGAGTTGTAATAACCTTGAGACTGCAGGGCTGTTCTTCTCTGAGACCAAAATGAGCTGTACAGGAGCCTGCCCCCAGCTTTTCGCTTTGATTTCTATATCTGTTTCTTGGCAGTTAGTCCTGAAAGTAAGGAAAGGAAATTAACTTTCTAATTCAAGGGTGTTTTGATGGAATGGAGTTATCTCATCTAGGAAAACTGAATATGATTGTTTTGTTCTTCTGGCCATTGGGAGGAATAGCCTACTGTTAGAGTGAGCAAGGATATATTTTAATTTCTTTAGAGAAACGAGATATTTTTAACTAGAGAAGCAGAGGGAATTATTTTAGAAACCCTAAGCAAAGCCTGAGATTTATGATGTAATAAATTCCATGTTCAGTGCAATATAACATGTGTATAAGTTTGATTAAAAGAATGAGGGAGAGCATATATTAATAGTTGTCTATAGCATCAATTAAGTAAATAATACTTGCTATTCATTTATTTCTAAGTTTACCTCTTTATTAGTGGATGCTAGGAGCAGGTTTTTATTATTATTTTTTAATGTTTTTATTATTGTGGTTCTGGGGATCAAATCTTAGGGCCTTATTCCTTTTAGGCAAGTGCTCTCCTGCTGAGCTAATTCCTAGCCCAGGAGCAGTATATTTTGCAAAAATTTCTTTTAATCCCTCCCCACACCCCTCCTCCAAATAAAAGAAGAGATATTTTGGTAGGGAAAACACCCCCTCGGTACCACAGTCTAAATGTGGATTTATAGTACTTCCCTACTATACTAGCTGGTCTTTCATTTGATATTTTAATATGGTGTTGTTTAATGGCTCAAGGCCCATTGGAACCAGAGGGCTGTTGACCTCAGAGCTCTATAACTTACACATTTTAAACAGAGTTCTAATTAGTCCCACTTACTCATCTGAGTGCTACAGCTCTGGCTCTAAAACCTTTGAGAATAGCAGACCTTTGGTTTTCCTAACACATTGCAGGGAAACTGTGATGTCAGTGTCAGATTCTCTCACCTGGAGTAAGTCTGCTGAAACTCACCTACTTCTTTCTTCAGGTTTGTTGCCTAGACACACTCTGCTCTGTGCCTTGGGGAATCAGACCCTGGGTGGTTAGTGGTCTTGGTGTTCTAGGCAACATTAAGGGAACTGACTTACGGAGGTGGGAGAAGCTACTGGTTTGTTTGTGAGCATCCTCTTCCTTGTGTCTGTTCATATACCTTTGCATGCACAGCAGTTCCTCTCTGTGATCTCCTGTCTTTGGCCCTGGAAGGACCTCACTCCAGGGTTGAGAACACCAGCCTTTTGCAGCAGACTCCATCCCTGTGGTCCAGCATTTGCCCAATCTTTGCTGAGTCCCCAAAATGTGTGTCTTTTCTTTCTCCTCCACCCCCCAGGCACAGTCTCTTATTCTTAAAATGGTAAACATCTTAGGTTTGACTTGTCACTTCAATTTATTTAATTTGCTATATAGTCTGCATTTTCAAAGGAAAGTTGGGGCTATATTTTTTAGTTTGAAACGGGATGATTACACTTATGAAATTATTATTTTGCACTTAACAGATTCCTAGGCAGATTCAATATTTGCGTTTGCTTAATCTAACAAGTGGGCACTGCATGTTTCCATGTTGATATATAAGAGTTTGAAGGTAAGAAATACGATCAGTAATTTTCTGTGACAGTGAGTACTTAATAGTGTTTGTAAGTTAATAAAGAGTGTTTTTAAGAAGTTTGCATGGTTCAGATATTTTTATTTTTATAGAAGATTTGAAATTCCAAAAATCCTTCAGAGTGAGTTAAAATCAGCGTTAGACACTAAAAACCTACTAAAAGCTTCCTTGTCTCTGTATTTGCTGTGAAAACTACTTTCTGTCGTGATAGTTTTAGAATAATTTTCTTATTGTGACCATCACCTTTCGGGGGCATCTTACACAAAATGGTATATTAAAACCTTTTTCTTGCACTCACTCCCTGTTTTTATATCATTTTGGATCTTTTAAATTCAATATAACCATTACTAGTTTCATCGTTTTTGTTTTACTCTTTGCCTATAAGCTTCCTAAGTCTTTTAGAGTTAGTATTTTCTGATTCTTGATATTACAATGTGGATTTTTTTTGTAATTTAAGCAGATAATTATGAGAAATTAGTATCAGTGACCTCTAAGTGACTATCATAAAGCTAGTTACAGAATTTTCCAAATATTCACGCGAGATATAAAGTGATCCTAAAGATCAGGGATTGATTGTGAAATCAATGGCTTACAGATGACAGTGTAAATTAAGTCAAATATTAAGTATTTTCCTAATGCTTCTGCTTTCTCCCAGATCTAAAGTAATCTTAATTTATTACGTTTTTTTGCCTTTCATATAGGTTTGTAGAATTAACAAATCTGCAAAGATGGGTGAAGACAGTTTAGCCAGTGTTGTATGTGTTGTTTTAGTACTAGCTTGCATCGGTCTTTAGATTAATCAGCTTTATTTCAGAGGATTGTTGAGGGAGATAGGACTGGGGCTAATTGTACCCAGGGACAGGGGTGTCCCATTTATCTCTAGATTTTCTTGTCTCTAGACCTCCATATCAGATGACAGCAGCTTAACAGTTGTCCAGCTTATCTTGAGATTTGAGATTTTAAAGGACCAGTCTTTGAATAAAGACCCTAATTATTTTCTTGTTACTGTTTTGTTGCTGATAATTTATAATCAAATCACCATGAAGATAGTAAGTTAAATATTGATTAAGGATGGTTTGTTCAAGAATTTGAAAGCAGTAGCTTGCAAAGTTAAGTATATGCATTTATTAAAATTGTAGATATATATGGAGGAGGAAGGGAAAGGGGATTTTTAAAAAAAGAAACAAGGTATAGTATGTACATATAACCATTCCCCAAGATGATTGTAAACTACATGTATTGCAGACATGTACTAATAAAATAAAAATTTTAAAAATCATAGATATAGACAATAGTAATCAAAGTCTTGTTTCTTTGAGAGCATGCTATTAGTAAACTATAGTTGGTGATAAAGGTTTTAGGCTCTAAACTTACAGATATATCTATCCAGTGTACATTTTCTGCTTCTCCAGGGATTAATCCATATCAGCAAGGTTGAACAGGAGGGATACAGAGACATGTTCAGGGATTCCTATGGAAATACTTAATATTGTTTATCCAGGCATGGAAATCCAGAAGAGAAATGAAGGCATAATCTGCTGTCAGAAGAGTACTGGACTTTTAAAGTTTTTCAGGATCTAAAATTAGAAAGCCGAAGGTCCTTTATTCTTTAGCTTTAAAATATTTTTTATAGGATGGTTAAGGTTTCATTGGTATGTCTGGGAAGATTTCTAGCCTCTTCATTAATTGGATTGATCATTAAATTTCTCGCATTTGACAAAACTTTGACCTCAAGGTCATTAGTTAAATTTTTAACTGATTTGACATGAGGTAAGTGGTATGTAAAAGTGGTGCTGTTGAACTCTATGCTGAACATAAACATTATGTAGGTTTGCTGTGGTACTTCCGAGGGGTTTTGAGCAGGGCTGGAGGAATCTTAAGGAAGTTACTCCAAAGCAGTGTTTGAGGAGTCTGGGGTCGCTTTAAAAAAATACATAATTTCATGTCAGATTGCAGCTAGTCAGATGATTACTGAATTTCAGCAATTCTCAGCTCCAAAGTCAGTGACAGACTTGCAGTGGTTTTTGTGTTGTAAAATATTTTAGATATATAATCTGACCATATTACATGCCAGGAGGGAATCATGTAGCAATCTGATTTATGTTATACTTTCTTTAATTTAGAAAAAGTTGTCATTTATTCAGATAATAAAGAATAAAATGCTTTAAGTACTGTACTGTTTTAGCTGCCTAATATCAGATGTCAGGATAGGTCAGTTGTTTGCATTGGGCCTGTGAGCTGGCAATGGGAAAGGGCGAGAAAAGGAAAGGAAAAAACTGTTAAATAAAAAAGGAAAAACAAATGAAAACCAGATGGAAAGGCAGCTGCTCCATCCTCCCAGATCCTCGGGACAAAGACCTCAGTGCCACCCTTGACTTTTTTTTTCATACTTCACCCCTAATTCAGCAGCGGAATTTGGAGGCTCTGTTTTTTTTTTTCTTTTTCTTTTCTCTTCCCCTTCGCCTCCCTCTCCCCTTCCCTTTCCCCTTTCCTCTTCTCCTTTGCCCTCCCCTTCCCATCCCTTCCACATTCCTTTCCCATTCTCTTCCCCCTTTTCTCTGCCCCCTTCCCTCTTCCCTCTTCCCTCCCTCTTCCCTCCCTTCCTGTCCAGTCCCCATCCAGTCCAGTCCCTGTCCAGGTCCCCATCTCTGTCTCTCGTCCCTATCCTGTCTGTTTCTTCTGCCACCCGGACTGAGTCAGCATCACCTGTCACCTACACTGGGCATTTGCTGTGACATCACCACTTGCATGTTGTCCCCACCTCTGCACAGCTCCATAGCATCCTTGACCCTCAGCCCCAGGCCCACTATACAGGAGGCTTCCTACTCATACTTCCGCTTTCCCGCAATGCTCCTCCCTAAACCTTTCAGGCGTACATATCTTCTCCTTACTGGGTTTTATGAGAGGGCTCCTCAGTCCTTCTGTCACCAGATTGTTGATTTGGTGGGTGTAGACCTAGATACAGAGATTATAATCCTTCTCTTCCTCTTCCTATTTATTTTTTTCTGAATCATATTCTTATCCGATGTACTAAATGTTTTGTGTTTGGTGTATTTGTGCATTGCAGGTCCACTCCTCTACAGGACAGGGTTCTTCCCTCTGTTCATTGCTCCAGAACAGTGTTTGGGCTCAGGGTAGACAGGAGTCATGGTGGCTGAGGGAACACTTACTCTGTCTTATGGAAAAAAGTGTTGCCCCATTCTAGAATCAAAAATATAGCTAGTTAAGAAAGATCCTTATACTTAATTGTTGTCATTTGTCCTTTGACAGTATGAAATGTTCAGAATTGGACACGATCTAATCTATAGTGATAAAAAGCAGATTTCTTTTTGTGCTGAAGAAAATGTCCTAAAATTGATTGTGATGATAGTTGCAGAACTCTGTAAATATAGTGAATGTTCGAGTTGCACATTTAAAATGTCAGTTGTATGGTGTATGAATATCTCAGTAAAGCTTTAAAATACAACAAACAAAAAATAAAACATCCCAAAACAAAACAAAACCAAACAAGAGTGAAATGTAATTAAGAAATGATAGAAACCGGAATTAGGGACTTTTGGCCAAGTTATCTTTACCTTCTTGAGTCTGTCTTATCAATTGAGAATGCTAGTACTTACCTCAGTGAAGATTATTGAGCTAATTATGTGAAGGCTTTACAGTGCCTGCTGACCCTTGGAAGAAGTTCCATACATAATAATTGTGATAACTGATGACTCTCATGAGGAGGAAATGACAAATTGAGGGAAATGGCCTAGCATTGTTGCTCCATTCAAACATCTCTCATTAAAATATTTGCATTTGACTCTTAAGTTTTTGTCTGTTCCTCATGGAGAACTCCCTTTGGCCAAAGTGAATAAACCTACCTATAAAAGCTCAGTGAGAGGACAAGTGGAAGCCCTAATACCTTATTCAGCCAGGGTGTAAGCTGTCACATTGGACCGCCCAACGGGACTGATGGTAGTCAGTAAGCATTTATGGCCAAGAGGGTTAGGTATGCATGTTTTGGAGCCCATGAACCTTATCACTGTTTTACACCCAAGTGTACATTTTTTTTTTTTTTGGTACCGGGGATTGAACTCAGGTCCTTGCGCTTGTGCAGCAGGCGGCGAAACCACTGAGCTAAATCCCCAACCCCCAAGTGTACATTTTTAACATTATAACAATCTTAAGTCTCATGCAGTGGGTGGATTATATTCAATATGTGATGTGTATACCATGGAAGGACATGTTAAGTATCTGTGAGAAAGATGCTCTTTGTTATACTTTAAAAGAAGGGACATCCGTGGGTCACCCTTCTTTTATGGATGTTTTATTTACTGAGTATTTAATTATTAGGCATATACATTGGTTTGGATAGTGCTCTCTCTTAACAAGATGCATTTTTATGGAATACATTCTTTGTGCCTGTTACAAATTAAAAACAAAATAGTTCAGATGACCAGACCATAATTGAAATGTTATGCCTTTGCCTGTTAAAAGTGATCAGGTGAGTGTGGCTGACAGCTGGAGAAAAGAGAAAAAGTCAACTCTCCTCACAAAACTAGGGTAAAATGTGAAATGGAAAACAATATTCTTTGTGACGGCGGGCAGGAAGTATATTCTTCTGGTGAGAAGAATGCCATTATATTAGAAATTCCTTGGGTTATTAACAGTAAAAACAGAAACTTATAGTTATAAGCAGAGTCTTATGGGCCAGGAAGGAAAGAGAAGTTATTATAAATAAATCCCGGAAGAAATAGTTTTACACTTAAAGGTGCGTGTATGTGTCCATATACTGAAAGCATTTAGAACATTACAGTGGAAATTGTACTTAAAGTGGCACGATTTTCACATATTATGAATGACATCAAATGGCTCCTAAGACATACACCACAGAAATGACCATCTGGATAGATTATTATTTAGAAAACGAGTACAGCCATGCATCGCTTAATGACTGCATGTGTCATGAGAAATGCGTCATTAGGCAGTTTTGTCACCATGTGAACATCATAAATGAACTGACACAACATTGCTAAGACAGTCACGAGGCAAAATGATCTTAGGGGACCACTGTCAGGTGTGTGGTCTGTCGCCGACTGAAATGTGGTATATGACTATGATTAATGTGTTTACAAGAAAATATTTCATTGTCTTATTCTCGTATGCTAATAATATGTTGAACACAGAATTTTAAAGGAATTACTATAGCTTTTTCCAAACCTCTTTTATTTGCTTTTTTTTTGGTACCAGGGATCGAACTCGGCTCCTTGCGCTTGTGCAGCAGGCGGCAAAACCACTGAGCTAAATCCCAGCCCTTTTATTTGCATTTTATTGCACATGTTTTGTTCTTTTCCTCAAGGGTAATTTACCATAGCCAGTGTTAGTAAATTCACATTTCTGCTTCAGGAACTTGAAAAACAGTAATGTAATAAGCTCTCATTGTGTTTGCATGCAACACATTGATACCAGCAAAAGAAGGATACTTGCTTTGTTTGCATAATGACTTACTCCTCAATACTTTGCATTTCTCACTGTTAACAAAGCTAATTTATTTTTAGGAGTGATGCAGTTTCAAAGCAGAAATTTGATGTCATTCTAATGAGTCTGCTTTCAATTGTACAGTACATTGAAGGCCTAGTAAGGAATAATAAGAAATCTGTTTTATTATGGATAATAAATTTGAGAAGTAAGCTGTCAGTGTAGATTGAAGTTGATCTAGCATGGAGTTGCTGTGTGAACAGCCCTTTGTGCAAACTCTGCAGTTCTGTGTGTGGTTTTAAATCACTGTAAATTTGTAGGCAGGTACATATTACATTTGTCTGTTTTTCTTTTTAGGGTTCATGTAATCAAAGAAGTTTCTTTGTTGTGTGTATCTTTACAGAACACAACAGGAATTGAAAATGAATCAGGTGAGTTTAAAAATAAAAATTTATACAAATACATAACCTAGATGTTAGACCAGCTCTTGATTTTAAAGACAGTAACACACATATTCATTCTGCTCAGATTTTAATTTCGTTTCTTAACACCATGTATTAGTTCGTTATTTTCACAGTGTGCGTTTGTTGATGGAGTGGAATGTGCATTGCTTTGTCGTGGGTTGGCATTTGTGTGGGTTCTTGAGTGGAGGGCTCATTCTTAGGGACTTTACTTTAGACTTTCTTTTTTTTCCTCTTCCCAGCCACACTCTTGTGTGAGGTTTTGGTCTTTGTTTGTTTTGAAGCTTATTCAACTTTCATTTTTAACATTTCTTATTTTATAATTTTCCATTGATTCAAAAGGGAAGATGGAAAGTTATTTTTAGAAACTGCAGCTGGTCAAACCCAAACTTTAAGAATTTTGTCCTTGAAAATCCTTTTCAGAGAATAAAGAGGACAGATATTGAAATGTAAGGTGTATTTCTCTTTATAGATGGGTGTGGGATTACCTGGAGATTTAACTGTTCTGCTATGGATATTTCTGTAAGCTCGAGGGTGTTCTGATAAGTAGAATCACTTGTATGGATTTCATGTATTCTAGAGTAGCATTCGTATTTTCTCAATATCATTTTGCTTGTAGTTATAGAAATTTATGGGCGTCAGAAACATTCTCTTAAAAATCTTCGTAAACACATTCTTTTAAAATATGAAGAACTAAACCTAAAAATGTGAAGTATGTAATATATTTTCGTCCTTACCTTAAAACTCTCAGACTTGAAAACATTTTGTTTCTCTATCCCCTGAAACATTAGACAACTTTTTTATCTTTTACAGATGCTTCTAAATAGAGGTCTCAGGTCATTTCATTAGGTGTTAGAGTTTAATAAATCCAGTCCCGGGCCAGGGATTTAGCTCAGTGGTTTCGCTGCCTGCTGCACAAGCGCAAGGACCCGAGTTCGATCCCTGGTACCACCCCCCCCCCATACAAAAAACAAATCCAATCCCGTGAAGGATGTAAAATTCTTGGAATGGATTCTTTTGATTTCTTTCCATTACTTTCTTTATCAGAAAATGTTTATTTTAATGCAGAGGACTATACATCATAAAAAATGAATCTGGTGAACACATGGGACACATGGTTTCTATTATTTTAAAACTTGGAGATTTACTGAGATGCTTTTGATGGCAAATTAGTTTTGAAATGGTGAAGAGGGAGGGAGAAAGAACAGAGTAGATTTTCAGTCATCGTCTGTCACAGTTATATGAATATATGTCATAGATTTCATTTATTTTCCTGTTTCAAGATTGGCTCTTAAATGTGAACCTGATCACCTAAAGAAGCTTATTTTTCTACTGCTGGGGTACCATTGTTAGAGGAATCTTGATTCTGGTTAAGAATGATGGTGAATATTTCCAAAGTGGAATCTAAACATTGACTTTGTTCCTGTTGCATTACTGTTGACTGATCCTTTATTTGAAGTGCCTACACTTTTAACCTTAGGCTTAATTATGCCTTAATCCTTATACCCTAGTCATGTTTTTACTGTGTTTGGACTTTTTTTTTAATGCCTAACAGTTTTGCTTTAATGTTCCCTTTATATCAAATGAACTTGTGTTTAAGCCCGCATGCCATTCAAAAGAGTTGTAGCAATACCCATTTCTTTTCTTGGCTCTTTTGCAATTTCATTTTGCTTTTGACAAGTTTTAATGTCAGATCTATAGAGGGCTGCCTTTGATGCCAAATGCCAAATATCAGTGGAAAAGTATCCTCATGTTTCTAATGGTTAGCACATTTCTGATTGGGGTATAATTTACATGGTCTGGTACTATTGAAAGTTTTGTTTGGATTATAAAAGTTGTCCACTTTTTGTGACTAAAATTTTCAACATTTTTAGTTATATTTCATTATTGGAAGAATTTATTTGCAGGCTATTGGGACCTAATTATTATGTCATAGCATAAAAAAAACTATCACTATTTTTCAGCAATTGTCCTAGTAATTTTTAAAAACTAAGAATATTCAGGATAGTTTATGCTGTACTTGTGTTTATCTTCTCATACTCAGCTGGTGAAAATGATCAATAAATCCATCAAAAACTTTAAAATGACTACGCAAAAGATTTAGGCATTGAAAATATTTGAACTTGAAAAAGATTGACTTATAATTAAAATCCCAATGGTTATTTTATGGTTGGAATATTCTCTCTAGGATTTGGTTGGCACTACTTTGGTGAATTTTAGCTGTCCTGTCTGTCCCATAATGGGCAGGGTCTCTTAAGACAGAAGCACAGAATCGTTTCTTTCATGTGTACCTGTCACTGAGGTTTAGAGGCAGAAGGTTCCTGGATGTGGGTTTACCATATTGCTTGAAAGCGATTTCTTTAGAAGAAATGGTGAAGTCTGATGCTTGCCAGTATCGTAAGCATGGACCATGAAAGTGGTGTTTTGAGGTGGTAGGCTCAGTTGTGTCTATGTGTTCCAAGTCCTTCCTGGCAAGGTAGCTCTCCAGACTCCCATGGAGCCCAGCTATGAGCTATGAGTTGCTCCCCTGGAGGAACTCTAATCTGACCCCTTCCTGTACCTCTGTCATTTCAGTGTAGAGCCAGCTATGTGAGTCCACGTTCCTTCTTAGTGAGCCCCTGCCTGGCTGGCAGGAGAAGGAACACTTACTGTGTTTCCTCTTCTTCCCTGTTTTCTCTGCTCTCTATTTTCAGATCTTAGATATCCTTTATTCTTTAAGAGTCCACACTGACCCTGCTCAGGTTACTGTGGGGCTGTATCCTGATGAATCCATTATAAAGTAAAAAACTGCTGGGGCCAGGGATTTAGCTCAGTGGTTCCGGTGCCTGCCTTGCAAGCTCAAGGAACCGAGTTCCATCCCTGGTACCCCCAAAAAACCACAAAAAAACCCAAACTGTTAGGCCAAACCATCCTAAGTTAGGGGTCATCTATATTTAATTTTTGAGATGTTCTACTGAATTCCTAGATTGATTTAGTGACATAATGCACACAGGCTAATAGTACCTTAGAGTAGATTCACTAGGCTTTAATAAAACTTGATATATATTGAGTACCTGACAAACATGTCAGGCACACTGCTAAACATAGACTATTAATTACTCTTATTAATTCAGACTTTCTAACTAACATTTGTGGATAAAGATATCGAGGCCCGGAGAGCCAGCTATAGCTTGCACTTGGTCACTGCAGCAGTAAATGAAAGAGCTTTGATATCAAACAAACTTGGCCTGGGTTCTTGGTCACCATTCTGTACTGCTCTGTCAGTCAGGATAAGCAGTAAAATGCTGAGTTAACAAGCAGTTCCAAAAATCACAGTGGTTTAACACAGTAGCAGTTTATTTCTTGTTTTTGTTACACATCCAGTGTGAATCAGTATAGGTCTCTGCTTTGAGATATTTAGGAGCCGAAAAGGATGGAGGCTTTGTCTCAGTAAATGACTCTTTCATTTGTATTAATTAGTCACAGTCAGGCTGGCACATTGAATTTAAAACTTGGTCAGGGGAGCATTGCAGTCCCCTCAGGTACCTGATAGGGGAGGAGAACTGCAATATTTGAGGACAACCATGATAATTTATGACAACTGCCTCGATTACTAATTTACTGAGTCATACTTAGGTTTTTTTCCCCCCTAAGACCTTTGTATGACTCACTGATATTAGTATTTGAAATTCCTAATAATTATAATTGAGCATCTCTACATGCTGGACAGTAATCTGTGCTATTGCTGCTAACCAGCAGCAGGGCAATTTAGTCTTCCAAGCTTATTTTAAAACTGGTAAAGTAATGAAAGAAGCTTTAGTTATTCAGTGCTGCACACCCAACCCTGAGTACTGTGAAAGGCATCCCCATTGCCATGTTCCCAGCTCTCCTAAAGTCTCACCCATTCCCTCACCCCCTGCACAGACTGCCTCCCAGCATGCTGTGGGGACTGAGGTGAAGTAGGTAGCAGGGCTCTGCAGTTTCCATGCTCTAGAGGGGGTAAGGCAAGACAAGGCTCAGTAGCACAGAGTGCTCCAGAGACCTGAAGCAAGCCTGTGATGCAGAGCGGTGAGGTGAGGGCAGGGGTGGGCTCTCTGGATTACATGATCTGAGGAGGTGACTGATGGTATAATCAACATTTAGGTCATAGCCACCAACCAGGTATATCTCTTGGAAAGAGAATCCTAGGCAGAGTGAGCACACATTAAATGCAGAGGTCCTGATGTGGGAATGAGCTTGGTTCAAGAAACAAGGCAGGCCAGGGGCTGGAGCTTAGCCTTGTCAGGAACTTTGGGACAAGATGAAGTTGGTGTGGGAGGCAAGGACGAGGTTTCTAGGGACACGAGGCCATCGGAAAGCGTTTCTGTTTTATGATAAGTATAGCTGGAAAGTGCTGGACAGTGACATAACCTGATTCCACTTTTAGACTGTTACTCGTACTGAGCAGTGTAGTCTGGGCTGTCAGAGGCAAGAATGTGGTAATACACTTGTTCATTCCTGGAATTGACACCATATTTTCAGACACTTTCTTCAGTTGGGCAATATAGTCGACCTTCAAGCTTTTGGAGAGAGTAATATTTAATATTTCTGAACTAATTTGATTACTATCTTTTTCAAAGATAATGTATAGAACTTTTTTGTTCCATGTGTCCATCTGTTCATTGTTATTGCAATCTTACTCATTCCTTAGTGCAATTTATTATTTCAGTAAACTGAAGCATGTTTGATTTTTTTCCCCATTGTTTGTCTGGGAATAGTGGCTTAGAATCTAGTTTGGAAATTTAAACAAAGAAGATTTTTTGGTAGGATTTTAGAGTATTTTAATATCCCATGATTCTTGGAATGTTTTTGCTTATAACAGTTACTGTGGTGATTATTACTAGCCTGTTGTGGCAGTCATCTATCTGTATGCTAGCATGAATATGCTATGAAGTATTCTTAATTTTAAATGTTATTGAAATGAATCTCTTCTATCACCCACTGCTCTCAGCCTACAGTGTTAGTTTTGATCAAATTGATCTTAAGAAGCTAGGTGCTATAATTAAATAGATTAAAACTGATATACAGTAACTTCTGGTCTTTAAATGTAAATGAAATTCTAGTAAAAGTTGCTTATTCTTATATTTTTAAAGACTGAGTGCAGTAGTACATGTTACCATGTAAGATGGCACATGCAGCCTCACATGTGGCAGTCAGTGCCAAGGTTGTGCTACACAGCAGGGTTCCTCTGCCAATTGCAGGGTACTTGTGTCCATGGGAGTGGAGAGAGGTCTGTGGTGAGGAAGTGAGGAGGCAGATTCTGAAGCCACAGAGCTGGAGCAGAGCTAGGAGGAAGGGAAGGCGTAAGTGATCAGAAGTCAGGGGGACTTCTGGAGGTTTTGAGTAGGGGAAAGTTTGAATTTGGTTAAAAAATAAATCTTAATTAAAATTTATTTTTTATTTCATTGTTATTTTTGTCCTTTAAGCTATTCCCTTGGTATATTAAAGTTTCATTTGAGCATGAATTAAAGATGAGCAGGTAGAATTTATTTACTTATTGAACCTTAAAAAATAAAAATTAAAAAAAATAAAATAAAAATCAAGCTGGGCATGGTACCCCCTCCTGTAATCCCAGCACTCGAGAGGCTTCAGCAGGAGGATCATCACAAGTTCTTGGCCAGCCTAGACTACATAGTGAGTTCAAGGCCAGTCTGAACTACATAGTGAAACTAAAACAAAAAAAAAAATAAATAAACTTTGAAGTATAATTTGTGTACAGTAAAATTTACCCATTTTTAGTGTGTACCGTCTTTGACAAAGACTCATTATTGCCATTGTCAAGTAACAGGACATTTCCGTAACCCTAAAAAGTTCCTTTTGCCTTTCAGTTCTCCCTCACGTTAGACAACTCCTGATCTGCATTCTGTCCCCATAGATAGGTTTTTCCTTTCCTAGAGTTTCATAGTAATGGAGTCATACCATACGTGTTCTTTTGTGTTTGTCTTCTTTTGATTAGCAGGCTGTTTGAGACTCATTCGGGTTGTTCCCTGCATCAATAGCGTATTCCTTCTACAGGAGATATTTTGGGGAGACTGTTTCACCATTCTACATAAGTCTCTTCGTAAACTTAATTCTAAAGGCTTGATGATCCTTGGGATGGCTTTCTATCTTTCATTTTAGTTATCATCTTTCCCTTTTTCTGATCATAAAAATATATACGGTGCAAAAAATTGAAACTACTTTTGCTGTTTCAACATATACCAATTTTTGACTTTTTTTAACAAAAAAGATTTCCAAGTAAGGTGCTTCCTGTCTGTTATGAGTTAAGTCTCAATTAATAAATGCATAAAGAAATTAGCATCTCGAATAATGATAGTACTTAGATCTCATTTTAAATAATATATTCTACTAGATAAATTAGTGATTTTTTTGAGGCTAAGAAAGTTTTATTGGAAATAAGGAGGAGAAAAGGAGAAGGAGAATAGCTCCTGGATATCTAGGAGGGGTCCCAAATGGGGTGGCCCTAAAATAGCAATTTTTTTTTTTGGTACCCGGGATTGAACTCAGGACCTTGTGCTTGTGAGGCAGGTCAAGGAACCACTGGTCTAAATCCCTGACGTAAATTAGCAATTTTTATAAAATCTTGGACATCGTCTTTCTGAATGAAAACATTGGATTATTTCTGAAATTTGAAAAAGTAATTAACAAATTGCATAGCACTTTCTTAAATGACTGGAAGGAACTTGTGGCAAGAAGGCCCATCTTCTATGCTGTTGCTATGAATACAGTGGTAGAAAAGATTTAGGATGGTTTACCTGTGACTCCCTTTTGCAGTCTTTTGTCTTACTCTCCACCTTCAGTTCTGCCTGAGCCACTTCCAGCTTGAGTAGGTCACCTCACTTTTTGGTCTTGGCTGTTGTGTCTGTTAAGTAGAGATAGTTGTGCTGTTGCAGCTAGTAATGAAGTTAGACACAAAGTGCTCAGGGTGGTGCCTGGCACAGAAGACACTATACTGTTATTACGTATTTTCACCAGTCAGTAACCACATCCCAATTCTGCCATATACAGTGCCTTCTGTTTATTATTACTGTTGGAATTTGGACCCAGACCTCCCTGGTTTGGGCTGTTATAGAAACCTGCAGTTGATTGGCTTGCTGATACTTTCTCTCCACGTTGAACCATTCTTCACAGGCTTGAGTTCTGCCCTTAGAGGACACAGAACTGGGGTGGTTTGGAAAGTCTTCATGATAAGCTAAGACTTGAACGTAACCTGGAAGGATGTAGAAGATACTGATTGTTGGAATAATTGAGAACCAGGAAGATTGGTAAAGCAGATGACTGTAGTCCTCGGTTTCTCCTGGCCCTCAGTTCTTGTGACAGACCCAGAATAGGCAGGCCTGACTTGTGACAGACATGGACCTAGTACAGTGGTGGTGAACCGATGGCACTTGTGCTGCAGCAGGCTATTTGTGTCATTGAAAGCTCTAAAAGGTTCACCATCATACTCTTATAAGGGGAGGAGAAGCCAAAGGTGAGCCCAGATGCTGACTGGAGCCTGGGAAGAACTTTTAGAATAAAATGGAGATTTTCTGTTATTTCTTCCAGTAGAAGTTTTTTCTTTAAATAATGCCATGGATGTATCAAACATACCCCATCTGACTTGAAAGGATATCCCCCTCCCTCCCCGCCTCCCCCCTTTACTGCCTTAGATGAAGATACTTGTAGTTTAAGAATTTGCAAAGCTGAGCTCAATGGCACAGTTCCGCACTCCCAGCAGTCTTGGAGGCTGAGGGAGGAGAATCCCAAGTTTGAGCCCTGCCTGGGCAACTCAACAACTTAATGGGACTTTGTCTCAAAAAATAAAAAAGGACTGGAGAGGCAGCTCAGTATGAAGGTCCTGGGTTCAATCACCAGTGCCAAAAACAAACAAACAAAGTTGCCATTCAGTCTCAGGAGCAGTGACCTCCCCAGGAGGCAGCACAGGGTTCCTTGTCAGAAGAGCCTCCTTCACCCCATTCCTACCTCACCCCACCCTTCAGCCCTGGAGTGCAGGTAGGCAAGACCTTGTGTATTATTGGGGAGTGAGTCCTGGGGATGGAACTCATGGCCTTGCAAGAGCCTAGCAGTGCTAGGTACTGAGCCACACCCCAGTTGTTTTGTCATTCTTGCTGTCAGTAGGGACACAGCCTGTGGGCCACCAGAGGGCCACTTGTCCCTCTTCATGGCTTCTGGCTGAGGGGAGCACAGCACAGCATGTGGAGCATGTGCTAGACATGGGTGGGAATGGGGATTTCTGTGTCATTTTGGGTTTGAAGGGTGATAACAGGAGTAGAGAACGGGTCATAAAGATTTCAAAGGCTCACCTGCAGGGTCTGTTGCTGCTCCTCAGGCTCCCTTCCTGGAATCCCTTCCCTGGCTTTGCTGATGGCACACTCTTGGAGCCCTTTTGGCTCTGCCCTGAGGTCCAGCACAGGGACTTCATTCTTTGTGTTTCTCTCTGGGGTAATGGCATCCTGAGGCTCTGCTCTGGGCTCTTCCCTTATTCTCTATGGCCCATTGAAGTCCTTTAAATGCTCCCAGGGACCCCATCACCAGCTGAGTATGTAGCACTTTTCAGCCATTCCTCTGTGCCCCAGACCTCTTGCGGTTGACTGCTGGACTTTGTTCACAGCAGCCAGTGCTCTGCGCATGGCATCCTGGGATGGGCACTGAACCTGCTGCGCCTTCGTCCATAGCTGGCCTCTCTTAAACACATGCCAGTAAGGACTTTGGGAATGCCACCAGCCAGAGTGTTTTAATTAGCCTTGGGGAAGTCCTGCTAGCTGAGGGTAGTGGGGCCTGGATTCTAGGAGGCCAAGGAGTTCCCCTGGGAAGGGCAGGGGCCCATAATAAAAATGCAGATTGGCCCCTTAGGGTGGCTTTGCCTTGCTGGGGTCTGAGCCGCACGCCCCTGGGGTTTAACTGCAGAGAGTAGCAACTCTGTTTTCACGCTGGGGCACTGATGGTAAATTGTATTTAATACTCTAAAGCCAATGCAGTTCATCCCAGTTGTTTTTGTTACACTGTTCTCCTTTACAGATTAGCAATGACACCCTTAAAATCCTACAGGGTCCTGTGTACTCTTTTCCATGCACTTTTCTCCAGCAGTAGCATCTTACATAGTAGTGCAGTATGAAAACTGGGGAGTTGATTTGGTGCAGTGATATTGGACTTCAGGCCTTATTCACAAATCAGGAAATTTTAAAATAAGAGATTAGGGAATCACAGCTGTCAGAATGATGATGTCCTCGTATATCACAGCCTCCAGAAAACTCCATTCTCCACACTTGAGAGTGAAACCGGGAGGTACCATCTTGGTGTTATTATAACCAATAGCTCTGACTTTCTGGACCCTTGAAAGGGACTTGCCAAGAATTCCTGCACTGTGTTGTAGGACCCCACTGGTTTGGTGGTAAGGTGTATAACTGTCTGGATTTTATCTGGCTGCACGGTTTTAAACCATGTAGCTGGGGAAAGTTACTCTTCTGGGTCTGTGGCCTGGTCTGGTGAGACTCCAGGCCCTGAGGCCTGACTGTCTGGGTTAGAATTACTTAGCTCTTTCATTGGCTGCCTATGGGCAAGTTTCATTTTCCTATGTAAAATGGAGATCGTAAAGGTACCCACAGCAAATGGTAATGTGAAGATAAAATGAGGCAGTACAGAATGTTTGGAATCCTGGCTGACACATCCTGAGCATTCTGTCAGTCTTCACTGTGATTGTTACTGTCAGGATTAAGCGGAGCAGCCATATGTGAAGTGCTTAGCTCGGATCCTGGCCCAGAGGAAGCACTCAATGTTATACTCTCTGAGCTCCCCACCAGCCCAGCCTGGGAAGGTCCTGGGTCAAGGGACAGGTGTCAGGGGAAAGCATAGGAGGCCCTTTTACAGGCTCCCAGCAAGGTCAGACCTTGGAGAATCAAAATCTCTAGGAAGTTTCTTCTCTTTCTTAGGCAGCAGGAACAGGGAAGTCCCCATAGCCGGTCTGCTTCATGAGGAGAGAACTTCGATCAGCTTTATGAACTGTTGTATCCTCACTGCCCAGCATGGTACCAGTCCAGAGCAGACACTCTGGAAGTGCTTGTTAATGACTGCAGGATGGACTGAGTGGAGAGGGACTTGCAGCCATTGGTGAAGGGAGAGAATATTGACTGTCACTGAGTTTGAGGTAGTGGGAAATAGGAAAGTCAGATTAACTAGATCAATTAATAGCTAATAACCAAATAGGTTAACTTAAATTTAATACATTAAATTTAATGCTTTCTGTCCCAGATCTGTGCATTGATACAGATTTGGAGACTATAGTTCATTAAGTAGTGGAAAGGCAAGTCCTCACTGAAGTCTGTATTACAGAAAAGCAGAGAGGTCCTTAACATCTTCATCTTCCATCTACCACAGTGATCAGTATTAACCCCCAGGACAGGAGCAGCAAGGACAGGGTGCTGGGAGACTGGGCCACTGCAGAGGGAGGGGAACCAGAGGCCTCAGGAAGGAGCTGTGGCATGGTGGCTGCCTGTGCAGGCTGTCTTCTGCACTCTGGACAGCTGCCTCCTGCACCTCAACCTGTAGTCAGGCAAATGGCGATGGGTTCTCAGAAAACCTTACTGTGCCTGCCTCCTGCCTCCACTCTGGCTGCTTCTCTCACTTCCTCATCTCTGGACACATTGGTCATTTTGCTGACTGCTCTTAGAGCACCCAACTCAGGATATAGTCCCCGCTGTACCTTTTCCTGGCAGATGTGTGTCCTCCCCAAACCGTCCACTTCTGGTGTCCTAACATGGTTCCCTGAGCATCCTGTCTGTAGTGGTACCTCTCTCCATCACTGGGACCCCTTTCTGTGCTTGATTTGTGTTCTGATTGTCAAACACTGTGTGCCTGTGTTTGATTTTGTCTGTCTTCCTTACCACAATGATGCATTGTTGGGGCAAATGTGATGCCCAAAACATTACCCTACCTCCTGAGGACTCAGAAATATGTGAGTACATTAAAATGGAGTAGGTGTTGCAGTTTCTTTTAGATAAGATCAATCTGGGAAATAATGCCAGGATCCAATGATGACTCTTTAAGAGCCAAGTTGACCCTGTTCAGTTTTAAGAGTACATCTAATACTGTTTGAAAAAAAAAGTGTATATATATATATATAGAGAGAGAGAGAGAGAGAGAGAGAGAGAGAGAGAGAGAGAGAGAAAGAGCGAGAGAGGAGAGGGTTCTTTTTAAACATTCTTTTGTTCCAAAGATTTACTTTCAAATTGCTTATTTGGAATTGGAAGCATACCACATTTTCTAAAAAAGGGTTTTGATATAGCCAGCACTTTGTATCCTTAGGTTCTGTGTCTGTGGATTGAACTGACCTCAGGTTGAAAATATTTGAAAAAAAATTGCCTCTGTACTGAACATGTACAGATTGTTTTTCTTGTCATTATTTTCCAAACAATGCAGTATAACATCTATTTATGTAGCTTTTGCAATGCATTGGGTATTATAAGTAACCCAAAGATGATATAAAGTACATGGGAGGATATTTGTAGGTTTTAAGCAAATAATGTGCTATTTAAAGTATATAAGGAACTTGAGCATTTATGGGCTTTGATGTCCGTGGAGGTCCTAAAAGTTTCTACCTCATATTCAAGAAATTTAGGTACAAGAGAGAATACTTCCTGAGAGAAGCCTGTGCTGTTTTATTTACTCTCCTTTATGTATCTCTCCTTTAAAAAAAGTTTTAAGTGAGCTTATAAAGCATCATGTCCTCATTCAAGTAATCAAGTAACAGCAAAACTATCAAGTCTACTAAGCATTGGGAATGCAGCACCAAGTAAGTAGACACCATCTGTCTTCACTGCACCTCTCAGGAGATGTGCACATTAAACTGCTAATTAGACAAATAATTATTAAAAATTGTGATAAGAACTATGAGAGAAAAATAAGGAAAGCAGGAGAGTGGTTCTGCCTGAGCAGATCATCCCATGAGCCTGTCTTCTTCTACCTCTTGAATCATTGATTTTCTTGAGAATGTTCCAGTGTGCAGCCCCCCCCTGCTGAGGAGATTCTTAGGAGCTGGGGAGGTGGGAGGGGAGTCCTGGGGCTGGCCAGTGTCTGAAGCGGGGAGCAGTGAATTGGGGTCTCCTGTTGAGTCCTATTGTAGTGTGAGGAATACTACATTAAATGGATGAAAGCTTAGTTCCTCTACTAGGAAAATGAGCCCTTGTTGAAAATCATGGGTATACAAAGGCATAGGAATTTTCCTGTTTTCATTTTCCTCTGGCAGCTCTGCTGGTGTCCTTTATGTTCATAGGTGTTTCCGAAATTTCAGTACACATGGTCTCCATCTTGTATTCAAATTACACATTTCCTATGGGAATGACTATGCCTGTCTTAGGCGCTATCTCCTGCTGGCATTTCTGTGGAAGTCTGGAAGCTATGGGGCAGAGGCTCTCAGATTATATTCCAGCAAATCTGAAATGGAAACCACAGTAGTTAGGAGCTTGAGCTCTAGCATCTGACAGGTAAGAATTCAAATTCAGTCCTTAAGAAACTTAGGCCATTTCTCTAAGCATCACTTCCCTCTTCTGAGTGTGTGGGGGATGTGAGGTCCATCACTGGTAGCACCTGTCTTGTGGGCTGTTAGAAGTCAACTCTGTCAAGCTTGTAAGGTGGTTAGCACAGTGCCTTGCACCAAGGAAGCACTATTAAGTTGTTGTTACTGCTCTCATAGCAGTACGTGGAAGCATGAATCTGGTTAACAGGCACACTATCTTTTCAAGGGCCGTGCTCTTGGGGAGGTTAAATGGCACCAAGTCTTTGCCCAGGGCCATCACCAAGAAAGGAGAAAACTCCACGTGACTGTACTAAGTGGCCAGTGTTTTGTTGATACTGTGTATTCTAATCAGTATTATGAAATAATCATTGTATACCCTAGGATATCAACTATCAATTTAATACCTTTTCTTCCTTTGGAACAAATTTATTCACATTTCAAAAAATCTAGGCTATGGATTAAAATTTTAAAAACAATACCATATTTAGAAGTGAGAAATGTCAGTGCTAAATTTGTTCACATTTTAGCTGATTGGAGGCTATCTTATGGAGTGATTTGATACTCCCATGTTTGAGAAGGTGTGTCAGGGGTTTTGTTGTTCAGGCAGAGTGAGCACTGGAGTCTCTAGATGCCCTCTTGGGCTTTCCCACCTCAAGCAGACCAGAGAGCAGACGTTGTGATGACCAAGGGGTTTATTTCCCTGAAGCAGCCTACTGATAATTAAGAAAATCAAAATGCTGGGAGTCCACATTTGAAGATAATCTTTTCTTGGCACATAACATTCTTAAAGACTACAAGAATTTCATTGTTGTAGAAAAATATAATCTTTTTAGCTTACTTTGGCTCCTTTGAAAGTCAATTAGAAAGTGTTTCCCTTTGCACACTAAGGCTACACAGCCCATTATGTACACATCAGTTCTTCAGGGTGTATGTGGTACCAGTTAGAAGACTGTTGGTTTTCCATTGACTTGAAAGTTACTTTTTTGGGGGGTACTGGAGATCGAACTCAGGACCTTGCACTTGGGAGGCAGGCGGCAGAACCACTGAGCTAAATCCCCGGGCCCTACTTTTAAAATAACAGTCACGGTGTACCAATTGGCTTGAATCTCCTCCTTCCTTATATATGTATGTAATAGCCTCATATTTCTTAAAATTATGAATTCTAACCTAAACTTTGATAAGTAATTTATAAAATTCTTTATTTCTCAGTGACTGGTATGTTTGTAACTTTGCTAATTATTGTCCTGGAAAGTCTCACGTCCAGTGAGGGACTACAACAGTAAGCTGTGGTGTTCTTGGGTGAAATAGTCAAGCTCGGTGAAATTGGAGATAGTTGCTGGGAGTTGCATTGTTGGATTGGTCAGAGCAGCCTTTATAGCGTGTGTTGCAATTAGTCCTTTAAGTGGGGAGTGTTGTTTTTTATTTTTTTAAATGCTAAAATGCTGATGGTAACCTTTGATTTAAAAGTAAGCTGAAGATGTATTTTCTGCCAGTTTCTGCTGGAGCTTAAAAAGCACTGTGATGCTGGAGATTTACATATTTTGATGATGGTTGTAGTAGCTGGCACAAAATAGATCAACACAGACATGCTTGAAGGTTTCAGTGGTTCTTTTTAGAGACTCACAAATAAGCATCAGAGTAACTCTCAAAATGCTTAACATCGTCATTTCTGTCTGGCTAGCCCGCTTTTAGTTTCAGTTATGTTTTTGCGTATTTGGCTATTGGACCAGAAAGGAGGAAAAATACCCAAAACATGACTTGGGTTTTCTTTCATTTGCTATGATCCTCTTATTTTTTTTTACTTGCAGAACGTTCCTGAGCCTGTGGCAGCCACTGAGATCCTGGCTGAGGTACCTGAACATGTGCTTCGAGGACTTCCAGAGGAAGTGAGACTTTTCCCATCTGCTGTTGACAAGACCCGTATCGGTGAGTACTCTGGTCACAGAGAGAGCATACAGCTTCCTGTGGAAGTGTCTAAGGTAGGCGGTGTGCCATACAAGGAACAGATTTACCCTTGATTCAGAAGATTATAGGATGTTTATGTATTTTCTAGTCAAGAGTCCAGGATGGCTTAACATTATAAAAATAAAACTAGGAGTACATCCCCCCACTAACCCTTCGTTTCTTGCTTAGATGTCCACTGTGTCTCCCTGGGCTTCTTCCCACTGAATGTGTTGTTCCTGCCTTTCTGATTTCACTGTGACTTGAATATAATTATGTTATGATGCTTATTTCATTTTCTAATTGTCTTTACATTTGTCCTGTCATTGATTGTGAATGCCTCCATTTCTTATTTATCTTTATGTCTCCAGTTCCAGGCATTCTGTAGACTCTCAGTAGATATTTGAGTGAGTGACATAAACTGAGTGTGTCCAGGTGCTTCTGGCAGGATTTCTTGTTGCATTCAAACCAACCTTGTGTATATTGCTCATGTTTTTGTGGTCTGACCTTTAGATGGAGAGCTAAGAAAGTAAATTATAAAATGTAGTCAAAGTACAGTCTTTAACACATCATATTTGTATTCTGTATCTGTTTTATTAAAGATGTACTTCTTATATTCCAGCTTATATGTATATATGTGTGAATGAGTTTTAATAAGAAATTTTCTTACTTCTCATTGGACATTCAATGAACAATTGGAGTATTTACTTTTTATTGTATAAATGAAAATGATTGATTTTATAGCTCAGCTCATTGTTAATGGTGTTATCAAATGCAATTCATAGCAGACTTACAGCAAAGTGGAATTCATGTATTCTAGCTGGACAGGACAAGCACAACCCCCCTTCTGTACATGAGGAAGCTGAGGCAAAAGATGAAGGAGCCTGTCTGAGGTGGCCTGGGTACCAGTTTTCCTGGGCTGGGCTCCTGATAGTTCTCCAGCTGCTGCTTCATCATATCTATTTGCTTATGGCCAATGCATAGGAAGTAGAAGTAATTCTGTAGCTATGATGGATGAGCATATATTTTGACTCTTTGAAACTCTGAAAAGTAAATTGTCCTACTAACTATAATTTTAGGAAGCTTAGCCAGAGGGAGATGCTTTCTACTTTATTTAAGCAGATGAGCTTCAAAAACATTTGTTCATAAAACCACGTTTCTAATCTTTATAAAAATAACTCATGTGTAGTGGAGACTATTTGAAATCTGTAGAGAAGCAGAATAAAGAGTTTAAATTGTAGGTTTACTCTGTTTAATATGTTTTTCTTCTTTGTGACTGTTATTTTTCAAGTATTTGTGATTATACTGTATGGACAGTTTTACATGTAAAAATTAAACATAAACCTTTTTTTTTCTAGAAAATAGTACAGGTCCTTTACAGACTATTAGAAAATACCCAAGGATATAAAGAAGGATAAAGAAGAATACCCAAGAATATAAAAATTTCTGTTGAGGCTTTGATTTAATTTGGCTGAACTTGATCTCAGTGAATTTAACATTAACTTGCTTTTAGGCAGTATGTGTAGTCTTTGAACTACTTTGTGAAACTGAGTTGACTTTAATACTTTCAATCCTTAAAACAACCACAATACATTATTAAAATACTGATTCTGTTTTCTAGGTGTCTGGGCCACTAAACCTATTTTAAAAGGCAAAAAGTTTGGGCCATTTGTTGGTGATAAGAAAAAAAGATCTCAGGTTAAGAATAATGTGTACATGTGGGAGGTAAGAAAGAATTCTGATTCTTTGTTTATCAAAGTTGTATACATTTTGAACAAATTACTTTTTTTTCTTCAGGATTAGACATTTTAGAATTAAAACAATCATTTTAATATGTTCTTTAAAATCAAGAATGTTTTTATTAAAGAGAAAATGTTTCCCTGGATACAAACTACTATTTATATATGCTTTTGTGTTTTGAAACTAGTTGGCTGTCCTCAACAATAAATGTCAAATATGTCTTTATATTGCCTTGTCCAGGTTGTTTTGCTTTGCAACTGAGACCTTCCTGTGTGATGGTCTGTCACTTCACAGGTGACAGCAGATACACACCCTGAAAGACACTCTAAGGCAGCTACAAAGAAAACACCCTCTTTAGAAAGTAATTTCTGGGGATTTAGCTCAGTGGTTCGGGCACCTGCCTCGCAAATGCAAGGTCCCAAGTTTGATCCCCAGTACCAAAAAAAAAAGAAAAGAAAGTAATTTCTGTGTTGCTGGATTGTTCAGAGTTGGATGTATTTAATATCTCACATTTATATGAGCTTTTAATTTTTTGAAAGTAATCATTCTGTTAATTTCATATTTTCACAATAATTCAGGAAGACAATATGCAGCAGGGTGGTAGCACACTCCTTTAGAGAAGCAGCAGCCAGGAAACAGGAGCTCTTTTTGCCTATAAGGGCAAGGCTTCAGTGGTGCAGATGGAGAGCCAGAGTCTGTCTCCTGCTTAAATGGTGGGGCAGTTAAATGTTTTCATACTTTACCGGGGTTCAGATCTTGCTTCTAGCTTCATGATTTTGAGCAGGGTTCTTAACCTCTGGGCTATAAACTCCTCAAAAAAAGTGGAGACACAATAATATCACATTAGGATGGTTGAAAAGATAAAATGTATTGTTCCCTGGGTGTTGGATGGGAATTCTGCACTTACGTTGAATTTAGTTCAGATCTATGCCCTGAGGAAGCTCCTTCTGGCCTTAGAGGGATCTATAGTATGACTTCTTTTGAAGCAAGTTAAATTTTTCAGTAATCAGGAAAAACATTCTTATCTATTCAGCTGTTTTAGGTTGAATCACAGCTGCTTCTCACAGGTTAACATATAAAAGCCTGAAAGTTTAAAGAGTGGTTAGGAACTGTGTGGGCAATTCCCATCGGGAAGCTCTGGGCATTGGGAGGCTAGAGGTGTGGCTGTTTTTCTGAAGACCATAGCTTGATCTAACTGTTTCTTCCAGTCAGTCTGAATGTGTTTCCCATGAATCTGACATATTTCTGATAATTAAACCAGGGAGCTTTAGAAAAGGAGAATTTTCCATGAGAATCATTAACACTGTGTTATTTTACTGCTTTGAGGTAAAAGAGTAACTGTAGGAAAACTTGGCAGCCAAATGTTTTTTAATTACCGAAGACAATCCCTGCATCATTAAAAATGTCTTGACCACAAAATTATGGTCCAAAGGCATTGCATTTTTAAAGTTTCCCAGGGAAAACTTAACAAATATGCTGTCCCAGTTAGCACTCATCAGAGTAAAGCTGTTAGGTACAGAAAATGTTTACTTTAGTTCTGTGTGTATCATGCTAAGCTTGAACAAATGTCATTAATATTACAATTACGCTAATGGTGCCTGTTCTGCCCAGTGTAACAGTTTGATGTTGTTGGGCTTATTATTTCTCCTTCCTTGGATAAATTAATTAAGCTTCATTTGCATTGAAATTCATACATAGTATGACTTGATGATAATAGTGTGTTGGGGACTTGATTTCTACTATAAACTTGTTGACATTCCATTGTTAATTTAAAGTGCTGCTGTAGTTTGTAAATTCTCATGAGAGTACCAGTTCTTTTTAGCCAAGTTTAAGGATTTAGTTTTTGTCAAGGCTGGCTTTTCCTTCTAGCAATTGAAAAAAGTCTGGATATTGTTTTCAAGGCATATATTTTATATAGAAACCTTAAGCCCTTAATTATTTACTTCTGTTAAGAGTAGATCTATATGTATATGTAAATGGCAAAGGATGAGGTATAAATTATATTGTACATATTTCTTATATAGAAGAGATTGAAAATCAAGGTAAAATTTAGTTTTCCTCATTAATGTATCCCAATCCTGATTTATTGCCCAGCTTCCATCAGAATGCTTTTTACCTTAACCAAAAGGGCTTATTATCAGAATCTCATCTTGGTATTTGTTGCTCTATCAAAGCCCCTTAAGACTGGCTTATCTTTTAGCATCAGGGTCTTATACCCCAGCTAGAACTCTTTTTTAAAGCAAATTTAAGACAAAGTGTTAAATTGCTTATCTTGAGGTCTTGCTTATCTAACCCAGTCTTAAGTCCTCTAAGCTTTCACTGAAAACATTCTATTAAATCAGGAGTAACAGGAGAGAAACAGTAGAATATCTTCAGGTTGAATGCATAAAGTGGTGAGCTTCTTAAAAGAGAAGAGTGTGTCCTTTGATCTGGTTTTGGTGGGGAGCTACTAGGGAACTGAGGAGACTGCCTGTAGCACTTCTCTCCACCACCTGAGTTGTACTAAGCAGTGCACAGTATTTTTAAACCATCTCTGATAAAAGCCTTTTCAAATTTACTTCTTTTGCTTTCCAATTTCTTTTAATGAACAGGACCTTTAAAGTGTTTGAATAAGAATTATTTTAATGTCTGTTTTTTTCTAATAGATTTTATTTTTTTTATTTTTTTTTGGTACTGGTGATTGAACTCGGGACTTTGTGCTTTCGAGGCAGGCAGTGGAACCATTGAACTAAATCCCTGGCCCTAGACTTACTTTATTTATTTATTTATTTATTTATTTATTTTAGATTGGGTCTTTATTTATTTTTTATTAAATTCTTTTATTGGTACATTGTAGATATACAACACAATTACATTTCTCATTGGGTATTGTACCTTTACATAATGCATCTTGGTTCTTATTTTTTCCCCATTCCTAGCCCTCCCTTCACGCCCTCCACCCTTCCCTATTTACAAAGACTTTATTTCCATTTTTTCCATTTCTCATCATTTTTTCCTTTCCCTTCTTTCCTTTCCCCTGCCCCTCCCACTACCCCTACCCCTTTGGACCTTTTCTTCCTATTTTACATTATCGATTATTCATTCTAATCATTGGTACATTTTAGGTATACAATATAATGACATTCATCATTGGAAATTTGCACCTTTACATAGTCTCTCTTGGTTCTTATTTTTCACCCTTGCCCGCCCTCCCTTCAACCCCTCCATTCCTCCCTATTTACAAAGATTTTGTACCTATTTTTCCATTTTCTCATATTGATCCCATTCCTTTCTATCCTTTCCCCTAGCCCTCTCACTTCCTTCCCCTTTGCCCCTTTTCTTCCTATTTCACATTACCTATTATACATTTAGTCCTTATTTACACTTTCAATTTCTCACACCAGAGAAACTATTCGGTATTTACACATGTGTGTCCTATTTATTTCACTTAAGAGTATTGCCTCAATGTGCATCCACTTAGCTATAAATGTCTCTAATTTCTCATTTTTTATGGCTGAGTAGTACTCCATTTTATAAAAAAACCACGTTTTCTTTATCCAGTCTCCAGTTGATGGGCATTTGGGCTGTTTCCGAGTTTTAGCTATTACAAACTGTGCTGCTATAAACATGGGCACACATATATCACTGTGGTATGATTCTTTGAATTCTTTGGGGAAGATCCCCAGCAGTGGAATAGTGGGGTCAAATGGGACTTCCAGTCCTAGTTCTTTGAGGTATCTCCATACTGATTTCCACAGTGGTTGCACCAGTCTACACTCCCACCAGCAGTGGAGCAGGGTTCCTCTTTCCCCACAGCCCTGCCAGCATTTGTTATTGGTTGATTTCATGATAGCAGCCATTCTTTCTGGAGTGAAGTGGAAGCTCAGCGTTGTTTTCCTTTGCATCTCTCGAATGACCAGTGATGTTGAACATTTTTTCATGTATTTATTTGCTATTTCTACTTCTTTGTCTGAGAAATGTCTGTTCATTTCAGATGCCCATTTTCAGATTGGGTCTTTAAATTTGGGAGGTCTGATCTTTTTAAGTTCTTTATAGATTCGAGATAGATAGTAGACCTTTGTCTGAGGAAGAGCAGGTGAAGATTTTTTCCCACATTGTGGGTTGTCTCTTCACACTACTGGTGGTTTCTCTTGCTGTGCAGAAGCTTTTTAATAAGAAGAGATCCCATTTGTTTATTGTTTGTGCTAGTTCACGGGCAACTGAGGTTTTGTTCACAAAATCTTTTCCTACACCGATGTCTTCAAGGGTTCTACCTAACCTCTGTTCCAACTGGTTCAGAGTTTCTATTTTAATATTTAGATCTTTAATCCATTTTGATTTTAGTTTAGGGCATGGTGAGAGATACAGGTCTAGTTTTAATCTTTGGCAAGTTGAAACCCAATTTTTCCAGCACCATTTATTAAAGAGGCTATCTTTCCTCCAGTGAGGGTGTTTGGCTCCTTTGTCAAAGATGAGATGGCTGAGTGTGTCTGGCGTTGTTTCTGCATCTTGTAATCTGTTCCACTGGTCCTCAAGTCTGTTTCTTTGCCAGTACCATGCTGTTTTTATCACAGTAGCTTTGTAGTATAGTTGCAGATTGGGGATTGTGATACCCCCTGCCATGTCTCTGTTACCTAGAATTGCTTTTGCTATTTTGGGTCTCTTCTGGCTCCAAATGAATTTTTGGATTGTTTTCTCAAGGTCCATGAAGTATGCTGCTGGGATCTCAATTGGAATTGCATTAAATCTATATAACAGTTTTGGAAGTATGGCCATTTTCACTATATTCATCCTTCCTAGACAGGAGCAGGGGATGTCTGTCCATTTTCTGATATCATCTTCAATCTCTCTTTTCAGAGTGCCATAGTTTTCAGAGAAGAGGTCTTTGATTTCTTTCGTTAGGATGATTCCTAGGTATTTCAGTTTTTTGGATGCTATTGTGAAAGGAATTATTTACCCTATTTCTCAGTGAGTCTACCTAGACATTATTTTTTGAACAGTTTCAGATTCACAGAAATTTGACCTGGAAGTACAGATAGTTTCTGACTTTGTCTTGTACTGCTATAATAAACCACCGCAGACTGCACAATTTATATGAGGTGTGATTCAAACATACAGTGAATGGAGGCTCAAGATGGCATGTCTGTTGGAGACCCCAATCTGCATGAGCGTCCTCTCGTACTGGGAGTTGAGCCCAGGGCCTCATACATTCTAGGCAAGCACACTACCACTGAGCTACATCCCAGCCCTTCTTATGTTGAGACAAGCCCTTGCTAAGTCACCCAGGCTAGTCTGGAACTCACGATCCTCCTGCCTTAGCCTCCTGAGTAGCTGGGATTACAGGAAGTAACAGCTAGCAGTCGCCACTATGTTGACAGGCTATTTGACCCTGATCCCCAGAAAGTTCTACAAGGTGTCATAGACATGAAAAATGCTGTCATTGGAAACAACAAGCAGAAAGCCAATCTCATTGTTTTAGGAGCTGTTCCAAGATTCTTGTATTTGCTTCAGCAAGAAACATCAAGCACTGAGCTAAAAACTGAATGTGCAGTGGTGCTGGGAAGTCTTGCTATGGGTACTGAAAATAATGTCAAGTCTCTACTAGACTGCCATATTATCCCTGCCTTACTGCAAGGACTGCTGTCCCCAGACCTGAAGTTCATTGAAGCTTGCCTCCGATGCCTACGTACCATCTTTACCAGTCCTGTCACTCCAGAGGAGCTGTTGTATACAGATGCCACAGTGATACCACACCTCATGGCGCTGCTTAGCAGGTCCCGCTATACTCAGGAATATATCTGTCAGATCTTCTCACACTGCTGTAAAGGGCCAGATCATCAAACAATTTTATTTAACCATGGTGCAGTTCAGAATATTGCTCACCTACTAACCTCACTGTCCTACAAAGTTTGAATGCAAGCCCTGAAATACTTCTCTGTTTTAGGTTTTGAAAACCCCCAGGTATCCATGACCCTGGTAAACGTTTTGGTTGATGGAGAATTGTTACCGCAGATATTTGTGAAGATGTTACAGAGGGATAAGGCTATCGAGATGCAGCTAACGTCAGCAAAATGTTTAACTTACGTGTGTAGAGCTGGAGCAATTCGGACAGATGATAACTGTATTGTATTAAAGACATTGCCTTGTTTGGTTCGAATGTGCAGTAAGGAACGATTACTAGAGGAGAGAGTTGAAGGAGCTGAAACACTCGCGTATCTGATTGAGCCAGATGTTGAGCTACAGAGAATCGCTAGCATTACTGATCACCTCATTGCCATGCTTGCTGATTATTTCAAGTATCCCAGCTCAGTGAGTGCCATCACTGATATAAAAAGGCTTGATCATGACTTAAAACATGCTCACGAACTCCGCCAGGCTGCATTCAAGCTCTATGCCTCTCTTGGAGCAAATGATGAAGACATCCGGAAGAAGGTGAATCTGGGAGGGGGCATCCCCCAGTCCTGACAGCCAGCAGGCAGAGAGTGACATCAACCTGAAAGTCGTGGTGAAGAGCACTAACAGTGACTGTTTGAATATAATAAAGCAGAGTGACAAAAGGCATAATTGAAGAATGAATGGGACCTGGATTTGGGGGGTTGTTTTCTTTTAGAACATAGAATGGCATGGCCATGCTGGAATGAAAAATAACTGGCCTGCTTTTTTGTGTCATTAATATGGATTATTATGTTGCACATTTTTGCATGTGTTCTGATAAAAATCAATTCTAGCACTGTGAAGCTTCAGACACCTTGAAAGACCTAACACTAGAATTGTAAATGTTATTTATGGAAATAACCTTCCAATGCCATTGAGAAGTTCAAATCTTTATTGTACATTGTTCTTTGATATGTGGCTTAGTTTTATGTTTTTAAAATTTTTTTAATTTTAATTTTTTTGCTACTGTGCAAGATTAATGTGAATAAAATCTTTGTGGAATGATTAAAACAAAAAACAAAAAAAAACACATACAGTGAATGTTTGAGTGTCTTCAGTTGCACTGTTGAGACTGCCTCAATGTCCTGAATCAATTCAGGCATTTACCTTTTATAGTCATTTTGACTTTGAGGAACAGCCAGAAGTCACGCAGTGCCAGATCCAGTGAATAAGGTGGATGAGGACTCAGTGTAATATTTTCACAAACCTGCCTTTCCATTGGATGGCACTTGGCAGCAGTATTTACTGTATTGTCAATCACATCTTGTAAAGATGCTCATGAAACGAGAACTGCTTCAGAAAGTGGGAAGAATGATGAGATAAGTGTGTTTGAAGCAAGTGGCACTATTTTTTTTCTTTTTGGTACCAGAGATTGAACTCAGGACCTTGCACTTCAAGGGGGTTCATGCCAATGTATCTTTTACTATAATAAATTTAAAAATTTTTTTATAATATACTTTTTCCTTTCAATAAGTTGTGGACATATCCATGACAACTACTTATTTGCACTGTTATTGATTATGGCTGCCTAGAATTTCATTGAATATCATCTATGATTTCCTTACTCAGGCCCAATGTTAGACATTTAAATAGTTTTAGCCTTTTTATATTTATAAACAATTCTTCAAAGTATAAATCTAACTGTGTATATGTATGTGATGACTGGTCCGATTACCTCCTTAAGATAAAGTTCTAGAAGTACAAATGCTAAGTTAAAAAGTTATGTACATTTTAACCTTTGGTAAATTTTGCCAAATAGTCCTCTAGAAGGATCATACTAATTTACATAACCACCAAGAATACGTATTTCTTTCTAGCCTTTAAAAATGCAGTGTTTTTATCTGTTTAATAGTTCTGAAATATCCCTTGTTTTTGATAAAAACTGGTAGTTTGCTTCTTCTGTTTCATTCAGCCAATAGTCAGGAGGATAGAGGGAAGAAGAGTTATATATCAATTAAAAATGATAGAGAAATAGTCCCTGCATAATAAGACTTTAATGTAATTTTTGAAAGATGTAAGAACACTTTTTTATTAGTGTTCTTAGGATTAAATGTTAACTGAGTTTTATAGTCCTCACTATCTCAGTTCTTCTAATTTAAATAATTTGTAAGTTAAACTTGCAGGCAAGAATAAAAAAAGTATAGAAAAGTCAGCCAGATGATTCTGCAGAACTGTTTTGCAGAAAGTGCTGCTCAGCTCTTACTTGTACTTTCCAGCTTCTAGACCTTGTGTCAAAGAAGCACGGTAAGAAGGGTCCAGATTTCTAGGGAATCCAACCTGTCACCTATGTTTTACAGCCCTGGAGCTAAGAAGAATTTTTACATTTTTTTAAGTGATTGAAAAAATGCTACGTGGACCATGAAAATTTCAAGAAATTAAAATTTCAGTTCATGGGTAATTTATTGGAGCATAGTTAGGTTTATTTGTTTACACATTTTTTTCTGGCTGCTTTGGCCCCATAATGGCAGAGCTGAGCAGTGGCAACAGAGACTGTGTGGCCTGTAAAACTAAAAATATTTTTGTTACGACCTGGCCTGGGTATGTGGGGAAGAGAAGCAATAGGAATGAATGCGATGTCTAGTGTTTCAGGTTTCCTGAGTGGTTTAAAACACTATAGCAGAATTTCGTACTGCTTGACAGTGGAAAAGGTATGGAACTGGTTGTCATAGAAACAGCTGAGCCAATCACATTCTTCTCTCAGAAACTGGAGGACAAATGAGGACATTGTACAGAGAATTAAATGATCTTTCCAAACAGGTTAACTTGTACCCAGATGGATAGTTTGGTTTGGTGCAAAAAAAAGTTTTCCTTTGGGAGTTTATTTACTCATTTAATGCCTGTTTGTTATGCTTTTACCATGTACCCAGTCCTGTCTTCTTGTTGTTGTTGTTGGCTTTTGTTTTTTGAAACAAGTTCTCATTATGTAGTTCAGGCTGGCCTTGAACTCACTATGTAGTCCAGGCTGGCCTTGAACTCACTATGTAGTCCAGGTTGACCTCAAACTCACAGCGATCCTCCGATTACAGGCATGAACCACTACACCCAGCAACAAAGAAATCTGTTACTGGTTGTGATCAGTTAGTTGTAAATACCACTGTACTCAGACCAGCTCCAGCCCTGTCCTAAGTTCTGGAGTACCAAGCTTGGCATCTAACGTTTGTGGTGTTATAAACTACTGGCAATGCCTCTTGGAGACTTGTGTGTGTGGCATGAAGGACTACTAGAAATGAACGAAATCTTTCTGTAGATGAGAAGTCTGGGTTTCCAGGGGCTTGCTTTGATGTCTTGAAGCTGTTAGACCTGGAGTCATGGCAGGAGCCAGGTTCTTAGTTGCCTGCCTGGTGCTCTTCCCTGTGGCAAAGACCAGAGACTCTTCAGCTTTATTGTCCTGAGGACCTGTGTATCTCTGAGCTCTCTACCACTGTGACAAAATACCCAACATGGGCAACTTAGGAAGTAAAGGATGTTTATTTAGGTTACTGTTTTGCAGGTTCACATCCAAGAGTGAGTGTATCCCCATGGTTTGCATCTCTACTGATGAGAGCATGCATAGGAGAAAAATGGTCACAACTGAAACCTCAAACTGGGTCAGAGAGAGAGAGAGAGAGAGAGAGAGAGAGAGAGGGGAGAAGCCTGGTCCCATGTGCTTCTTGGGGGTCTGGCCCCAGTGACCCAAAGACTTCCCACTAGACCACACCTCTCAAAGGTCCACCCAGAGGACCAAGGCTTTACATAGAGATCTTTGGGGAGATTCACCCAAGCACAGCAGTACTCTTGAAAATCTCCCCAGCAATGTGCAAATGCACAGCTACACAGACAAGTTTGTACATTTTTCTAGGCTTCTGTGAAATTCTAAACACCCATGGCATAGATAGAATTTCTGATTTAAGGATAAGAATAAATTATTGTGTTCACCCGGTGGATGTCAATGGGGGAGCCTGCTATGATCCAGCCAACTGTTCTTATCAAGCATCTGCTGTTGGGAGATTTCCAGCAAGGTTTTCGTAGCGGATCTGAAGCTTACTCAGTAATCTCAGAGAGGGTTGGTCAGTGCCACTTGCTCACTAGATGGATACTGGACTGGGTTTTCAGAGCTTGTGAGGCCAAGCCATTTACTTTTTAAGTTAGTGTTTTAGAGTTGTCTATACAAATAGACTACATACCAGAATGTATCCTCTGACAAAGGAGCTTGTTGTAGTAAAATGGTCCCCGCTGCTATGAAGGTCTTGCTGCGTATGTCTGAGTACAATTGCCCAAATATATCCCTGGAATAAATTGCTACAATGTGTATGCTGGTTAGAATATATTTATTATTGAAAGGCATTTTTGGACAGATATTGCTAAGTACTATCCCATAGAACTTTACCAATTTATTCTTTGTCATTACTTGAGAAAATGTTTTTACACATCCCTTCTGGTATTTTTTTCTTAAAAATTCTTTTTTTTTTCTTTACTAATTTAATAGGTTAAAACTTTTAATTTGAAATATTTGTGATTATTTAGTTTTTTAAATGAGGTTTTGACTATGGGTGTTCCTTTATGAGTTACCTGTTTGCTTATTTTTTTAAATATGAAGTTTGTTTTTGCACACCAGTCAGCATGACTTAGAAGATGCCTTAGTTCCTTTTGTAGAAAAATGAGCTATGTGTAAAGAATGAATTCACTCAGCTGAAACACTTTTTTTTTCAGTAGGTCTTGTTGACCAGACAGCCTGGAAATTCCCCAGAGCCGGTATTGTTATTAAGGCAGGTGGACTGTCTAACTGCCTTTTCCACACTGGGTTTTCTGAGTAACTGTCTCTGTGGTTCCACTGACCTCTATTGCCATGCCAGAGAGTGAGTGGGGATTGAGTGGGATCCTGGTGTCCACTGGGATACTTCAAGACTTCTCCTATGAGCCCAGGAGCGATGGGAATAATGCCTGTGTAAGTCCGTGAACCATAGCCACGGTGGATTGGCTGTGTTCAAGGACCATCTCCTCTGTTTTCATTATTTCACTATGTTGGCACACACCACAAAAATATCTCTTAAACATTTTAATTTAAAGCAGCTTTTGTTATTTTTGGTGTATTAAGTTTAACTTGAAATTTTGCATTGTGATTGTCTCTTCATAACATATCGTTTGGGGGCTACCAGGAAAAGTGAGTGTGAGTATGTGTGTGTCTGTCTATGGAAGAACAAATGTGACAGCGAAGTGTAAAGGGGTGTAATGCAGCATGGATAACCTTAGATTGGTGTGGACAGGTATTTAGAAAACAAGCACTTTTAGAAAAAACTCAGAGGGTATACTTCTGTGACAATGAAAATTCTCAGGTCGATGCTTATGATGATTACATGAAGTAGCTGCAGAGTGCCTCCAGCGTGGTCTCTGTCACAGTAAGTGTTCTTTGGATGACGGTGATTACACACTCAAGTGTAATGATAGCATTTTTCATTCTGTAATTATTTATTTCTGGTCTCCTGTATGCCAGGCTCTTGTTGAAGTGTTGAAAGCACTGCAGTGAGTTGGGGAGCCAACACTTGATAAGGGAGAGAGTCACCAGAGATTAGAAAGGCAGCAGAGCTGTGAGGAAGAGTAGAGCTGGAGGTGCTGTTGGGCAGAGAAGGGTTTGCAGTTTATGTAGGCTGGGTGGGGAAGGCACTGATGAATAGAGGATATGCAGACCTGGTTTAAGGTCGTCTTTACTGCAAGTAAGTGACTTTGAAAGGAAACTTATTTAACTTTTGGTCCTTGATTTCCACATGTTGAAAGGAGAAATAATAGTAAACACACTTAACAGGGTTAAATGAGGCCTTATGTAAAGCATGTAGCATCATGCTAGATAAGTGCCTACCAGAGGGAAGTGCTGTTAGAGGATCTCAGGGAAGGACCAAGCAGGGATGATGAGGGAGGCTTCCTGCAAAAGTAGACTGGATATGATTCCTGAAAGAGGAGAGCCAGGTTTCTATCTTTTCTTGAAGGACACTGATACTTCAGAGTGGGTTCCATTTCACCTTCGTCCTGACGGATCCTCTGGATGGAGCTGGTGTTAAGGGTTAGCTGAGTTTACAGAAGCATTGTGTCCTGTCACTCATGTGGCTAGCTCACAATGTGTGCTTATTATTTACTGAGGCCCCTGTCAAGCCAGCTGGAAGGGGGCCCACTGAACTGCAGCTCAGTGAGGCCAGCCCAGCGCTGGACTGGCAGAGCCAGGCAGAAAGCTCAAGGGATCTGGGTGCTGCTGGGCTGTTGCAAGCTCCATTTACCACTCTGTCACACTTTGTGTTACAGGTTGTCACTTGTTCTTCACATATTTGCAAAACATTTGGAGATCAACAAATGTATTATCTATATGTTTAGGGATAAAATAAGCCCAAATAGAAAAATAATGGGAATTACATAGTTTTGAGTTTCAGTTTTCACCTTGTATTTTTCTTTTCTCTGTCACTCTGTTTCTCTGCAATGTTTTATTATAGAGTACTTGTATATAATAAAGAGAATTTTTTGTTTTAAAAGTTGAAAATGAAAACATTTTGAAGAACTCTTGTTTAAACAACAGTTCTTGTTCTTTTTCTATTCCTAAGGTATATTATCCGAATTTGGGATGGATGTGCATTGATGCCACTGATCCAGAGAAGGGGAACTGGCTTCGATATGTGAATTGGGCTTGCTCGGGAGAAGAACAAAACTTATTTCCCCTGGAAATCAACAGAGCCATTTACTATAAAACTTTAAAGGTAACAGTGTTGGAATTAATCTACTACTAGTTATTCTGCATGCATCTTCTAAATGTAGTCCTTAGTTGTGACTGACAATAACTACTTTGGAGACCTTGAGAGGATTATAGTTGAAGTGGTTCATCCACACTCAACGTTCTGTGTTAAATATATGCTTACCACTGCTTTGTGTACGGCAGGAAACTAAAGTACAAAGATCATGTTGGCTAATTACATACTGCATCTTTCTAGATACTGTTGATTAAGCATGTGGCAGCTGCACTGGGCACTGACTGTCAGGTTTATCCCCTCTAAGAAACTAGCAATAGCTATGGTGGTATTGTGCTAACTGAAAACACACTCACAGTCTGCAGTGTAAACAACACCATGGGTTAGCTTTTCCTTTCCTTCAGTTTTATTCAGAATAGAAACTAAACAGAACATGTTTTTTTTTTTTTTCTTCTGCCAAATTTTTATATGGAGACATTAATTGCTGAGATGAAAAGAAGAGGAAAGCCATGTTTAGGACTGGTGGGGAGGCATTGAGTACATTCACGAAGTTAGTGCAAGGAAGTGCTGGGTGTTGCTGGGTTTCAGCATTGGAGCAGCCTGCATTTCTGTTCTTGTCTTCACCAGTCTTGTTCTCCAGGAAGACAGGTCTGCACAATGTTTGGAAATGCCCTAGGTGGGATCTTGAGGCTGTAAAGATAGGTGGTTACTTTTTTGGAATAGACACCTTTGCCAGAATACCATAAGGCAAATATATCTTTACTCACTTACTTCCATTACATAGGTCAGAGATTGGGGGACAGCCCAGGGGAAAAAAGTGAAAACTCTTGTTGAGCAAGCATGGAAGGTAGTGGTTGTGGCCAGCTTTGCAATGTGCTGAGTCTTGTCAGTGTGGTGGCACCAGCCTTTGGAAGTTTAGCTACATATGGCTGTTTACTTTTCCTGTGCTGCATTTTTTCCTGACATTGTCACCCAGTTGTACTATTACCTCATTTATACCCATGTTTTGCTTCCAGTCCTGGAGGAATTCTTTGTTTTTCAGTGATACTTTTTCATTTATAACTTCGAAAGCTTTGTTTTCTAGTTTCTTTCCACAGGATTACAGTACTACCTCTTTCTACTAAGTATCACTATATAATCTTGTTACACTGGATTTGATATTGGATTCAAAGTGTGATTCAAGAATTCATTGTCTTTGTCACATCTAAAATGAGAGACATCTGGTTGATTTTGCAAGGTAGAATCCTGGTGGAGATGAAATACTTGCCAGGGGATGAATATGAGGCAGTTAAGGCAGTAGAAATGAGGTTCTTCAGGAGCCCTGGCCCCAGGAAATAAAAGACAATGCTTCAAGTTAAATACATGTTGCTCGCTGACAGCTGATTTGCAGGAGTGTGGAGAAACCACGTAGAGTGATGGGAAAGTGAACTCTGAGGCCACATGCATTGGTTAAATCCTGCTCACTGTGTGACCCACAGCATGTTGGGGTGACTTCCTTAGCTCTGTGACCTTAGCAAGTCCTTTCCATGTGCTTCAGTAAGATACAAGTCGTTTTAGTGTTGACCTCATAGAGCTGTTGTGATGAGCACATAAGTGCGTAGAGTAAGTGCTGATAAATGACAGCAGTCCCTGTTGGCCAGCTGGTATGATCAGGAGTGGAGACTTTGGAGCAGAATACTTGGTGAGTGAGTGTTGGCTTTTAGGTGTGTGGCATGCAAAGTTCCTCCATCTTTCTGTTTTTTCATGTATAAGGTGGAGAAAGTAGGACAGGTCGAGTGTCCCTTATCTGACATGCCTGGGACCAGGCATGTTTCAGATTGTAGTTTGGGAATATATACATATAAATGATATTTTAGGGATGAGACCTAAATCTAAACATTAAATTTACTTATGTTTCACCTTATTCATATGAACAGAGGCAAATTTAAGCAGTATTTTTAAAAAAAATTTATTTATTTATTGGTTTTTTGAGGCAGGGTCTCCCTTTGTAGTTCAGGCTGGCCCTGAACTCACTATGTAGCCCAGGCTGGCCTTGAACTAGCAATAATCTTCCTGCCTTAGCTTCCCAAGTGCTGGGATCACAGGGATGCGCTACCACTCCCAGCTTAAAGCGGTATTTTTAGTGTGCCTGACTTTTGAGTGTGAGCTGTCACATGAGGTCACATGTGGCATTTTCTACTTGTGGCATCATGTCAGCACTCAAAAAGTATCAAATTTTGTAGCATATCAGGTTTTGGATGTTTGAATTACTGATACTGAGTCTGTAAAACTAATTCATATAGTTGTTAAGATTAAACAAACCAATGTGTAGTAGCTTAGTTCAAAGTGGGAGATGGCTGTACTATTATTTTTACCTGTCTTTGTCCCAAATAACTCAGTTTTGATCTTTGTAGACTTCCCCCAGTGCTGACCTTGGATATTTACCCAAATATGGATGAGGCCTTTTTAGATTCCTTACTGCTGAACATCTAACTGTATTCTTTTCGATTAAGCATTCTGTGGGGTGGATTTTGTAAATGAATTAACATGTGATGTTCTCACGGCTTTGTAGTGCTGTCACAACTTATTCTATCTAGGTAATTGGGAAATTTTAACATTAGATTTGTTTGCACTATGATTGAAAAGTATTTTAAATTCCAAAAAGTGAACTGTTAAGCCTGCCTATCCATTCATTCATCTATTCATTAGTTTGACAGATACTTATTGAGTATACCAATATGTAAACAGGACAGACAAGGTCTCCAGGCTCATGGAACTTACTTTATTGGGGAGGAGGCATGTAAAAAACAAGTAAATAGGTTAACAAAATTATTGCAGAGAGCAGTAAGTGCTCTGAAAATAATACAATGCTATAGAAAGTGCCTAGGTGGGAGGAGGGCTAGGAGGAAAGTCAAGGACAGCTTTTCTTAGAAAAGACATTTGATTTTACCCCCTCCCCCCTTTGTTTGGAAGGAGCCAGCCATATAAAGTTCTGGCAAAAGAGCAGTACAGGAGGAGGGGCCCCTAGAAACAAGAGCCTTGAAGTTGACCTGGCCCGGTAAAATGCAGGTTTATAGGTACATACTAATATGTAGAGAAGACAATGTGCTTGGTTTTCTAAAGGCTATCTGAACCCAAAGGAAAATTTGGAAGGGGTTTAAGTCTTTTTCTTGTTTTTATTTGTTCTTTGACATTAAAATACAATATAGTCACAAACAACTATAGGTTGTATCCTATAGTTTACTTCTATAGGTGGTAGACTTACAAGGTATATCAACCATTGACCTTGTAGCCAGCTTAGTTCTTGTGAGTATACGCTATATTTGTACAAGGACGGAATTGCCCAATGACAAATTTCTCAGAATATATCTCATCTTTAAGAAACTCATGATTATGTGAAAAAAGAGGTTGTTTTTGACTTTATTTTTTAAAATGTGAATTCGTACTTCCTTTGTTTAACAACATGGGTTTTCTTTTCTTCCAAAATTTGGCACAAAAAATCTTGAAAATGTTAAGGTGTGCAAAAGAAAAATCAGTGCAGTACAGAAGAAAGTAATCCATGATTTAAGAAAATATTATTTTCCTTCTAATAAGGGAATCTAATCTGTGTAGTTGTTTAAAGTAAATTTGGAAAATATATAATGCCATAGTATAATAGCATCTCAGTTACTAACAATTTTGAAAGCTATTCAGTAGGGAACAAATCAGATAATCTAGCACTTTGCCAACCCATTAGGTTTTTAAAAATTTTAGATTAATCAAACAAACAGATTCTCGTATATTGCTATACTGTTGTTTGCAACAACAAAAGAGTAACTTGGGGCACAAATGCCTTCCTACTGTAGAGTTTGTGCAAATGGTTCACTCATCAGGTTGCTGGTATGGTTAGTACCTGGCTGGTGGCCACAGTGGAGAAAACATGGAAAGATGAGCTCTTATTCTTGGAAGTCTCCAGAAAATGTCTGGTGGTGGCTTCTAGCCAGCATTCTGGTTGTGCTGTTTGAGTGAGGAATATGTTAAGAACACATTTGTCTTTATGCCTTCCCATATTTTTTACTTTGGTTTGTTTTATTTTTATTTTGAGACAGGATCTTGCTTAGTTGTCCAACTTGGGCTCAAATTTGCAATCCTCCTGCCTCGGTCTCCCAGATGCTGGGATTACAGATGAGTGCCGCAATGCTTGGCTTGGTTGGTTGGTTATTTATTTATTTAAAGACTTTACATATAGAGTCCTATTTAGACTAGTTTTCTGAAATACTTTTTGATACCATGATTTTATAAATAACAAAAAGAAATGAACTGTTTGGCATTGAAATAATCTACTTTTGAAGAGTAAACAAAGCAGCTTAGCTCATCAGAGTTAAGGCATTTATGATAGCTATTTTGACTCATTAATATTTCTTTATTTTGTACTACTGGGGAGTGAACCCAGGGCCTTCACACTGAGCTATATTCCTGGCCCTTTTTATCGTTTTTATTTTGCAACGGGGTCTCTCTGCAGTAAGTTGCTAAGTTGCCCAGGTGGGGCTCGAACTTGCAATCCTCTTGCCTTAGCCTCTCACACTGTTGGGATTATAGGAGTGTGCTGCCATGTCCAGCTAAAATTTTTTTATTAAATTAAGTGTTTTAGGGGAGGTTTAACTGATTCAAGAAAGGAAATAATACATTGGTTCAAAGATTATAAAATGACGCATTTTGGAGGAAGCACAAACTTTATTTTTAAAGTTCTTTATTTTAAAGAATTTAGCCTATTCTGAAATTTGAACTATTAACACAGTTCTACAGAGAATGACTTTCAAGGGCTTTATCTAAAGTAAAAGGTACGTTGAAGTGAGGAATGATTTTTGTTTCTATACTGATCTTAGACGGTAATTTCTCTCCTGTTCAAAAAAAGAAGAAAACCAGGATGATCCTCTTATATAAGCATAATGCAGTGATCAAAATCAGGAAGCTAGCACTGATGCTTTTCCCTATAGGGAAAGAATACTGCTGTAATTCACTTGTATGTCTTATCAGTCTCCTTGGCTTGGACAGTATTACTTTAGTCTTTGATAACCTTTCACTTTTGAGAACTGGATAATTATTTTATAGAATGTCTCATATTTGGGATAGTCTTAGGTTTCATCATGATTAAATTCCATGTATGCCTAATGGGCAGAAATCTCCTAGAACTGATATATGTTCTCTGCATCTTATCATGAGGCACATGATGTCCATTGTCTCTTTACTAAGACACTCTTTTTCCCCCTTGTGATTAATATTTGTGGGCAGATTTTGAGATGATGCAAATATTCCATTACTCCGAAAACTTTCACCCATTCGTTTTAGCATCTATTGGTGAATCTTGCCTGAATTACTTATTACTATTAAGATTATCAAGTGGTGGTTTTCTGGTTCCTTCATTTCTTTTCATTTATTCATTGAGATCTATCTACTTTTAAGGAAGAGATTGTCCTTTATTTATTTGCTTCTTCATGTCAGTAGGACACATCAATTCTCATTTTATTCAGTGGGTTTCGATGGTATCTTGCTTGCATCCCTACTCTCAGAACTGTTTGAACAGATGAGTCACTCAAGGAGAAACCAAGAAGCCATTTCCCCTCAGTTTGTTTTTTTTAAAATTCTTTTATTGGTACATTTTAGGGATACAATACGTTTACATTTATCATTGGGTGCTTGTACTTATACATGATGTATCTTGGTTCTTATTTTTTTCCCCATTACCTGTGTACCCTTCAGCCCCTCCACCCTACCCTATTTACATAGATTTGGTTTCCATTTTTTTTCTTTATTCATAATTTTTCCTTTCCCTTCTTTCCTTTCCCCTTCCCCTCCTACCACCCCTACACCTTTGGACCTTTTACTATTTCAAATTATAAATTATTCATTTTAATCCTTATTTACACTTTCAGTTTCTCACACTAGAGAAACTATTGGCATTTACACATGTGTGTCCTATTTATTTCACTTAAGAGGATGGCCTCAATATACATCCATTTAGCTATAAATGTCTCTGGTTTCTCATTCTTTATGGCTGAGTAGTACTTCATTTTATAAAAAAACCACATCTTTATCCAGTTTCCAGTTGATGGGCACTTGGGCTGTTTCCAAGGTTTATTTATTACAAACTGTGCCGCTATAAACGTGAGTGCACATATATCGCTGTGGTATGATTCTTTTAATTCTTTTGGGAAGATACCCAGCAGAGGAATAGCCAGGTCAAATGGGACCTCTAGTCCTAGTTCTTTGAGGTATCACCATACTGATTTCCACAGTGGTTGCACCAGTCTGCACTCCCACCAACAATGGAGAAGGGTTCCTTTCTCTCCATACCCCCGCCAGCATTTGTTATTGGTTGATTTCTTGATAGCAGCCATTCTTTCTGGGGTGAGGTGGAATCTCGGTGTTGTTTTCCTCTGCATCTCTCGAATGACCAGTGATGTTGAACATTTTTTCATATATTTATTTGCTGCTTTTACTTCTTTGTCTGAGAAATGTCTGTTCATTTCAGATCTCCATTTCTGAATTGGGTCTTTGAATTTGGGGGGGGGGTCTGATTTTTTGAATTCTTTATATATTCTAGATAGTAGACCTTTGTCTGAGGTACAGCTGCTAAAAATTTTTCCCACATTATATGTTGTCTGTTAGCTCTGTTGGTGGTTTGTCTTGCAGTGCAGAAGCTTTTTAATAAAATGAGATCCCAGTTGTTGATTCTTTGTGCTAGTTCCCGTGCTACTGAGGTTTTGTTCATAAAGTCTTTTCCTATCCCGATGTATTCAGGAGTTCTACCTAACTTAACTTCCAGCAAGTTTAGTGTTTCTGTCTTAATATTTAGATCTTTAAGCCACTTTGATCTTAGTTTAGTGCATGGTGATAGGTATGGATCTAGTTTTAATCTTTGGCAGGTTGAAATCCAGTTTTTCCAACATCATTTATTAAATAGGCTCTTTCCTCCAATGAAGGTGGTTGGCTCCTTTGTCAAAGATGAGGTGGCTGAGTATGTCTGAAGTTGTTTCTGCACCTTTTAATCTGTTCCACTGGTCCTCAGGTCTGTTTCTTTGCTAGTACCATGTTGTTTTTGTCACAGTGGCTTTGTAGTATACTTTCAAGTTGGGAATTGTGATACCCCCCGGCCATGTCTCTGTTGCCTAGAATTGCTTTTGCTATTCTAGGTCTCTTCTGGTTCCAAATGAATTTTTGGATTGTTTTCTCTAGCTCTGTGAAGTATATTGTTGGAATTTCAATTGGCATTGCATTAAATCTATATAGTAGTTTTGGAAGTATGGCCATTTTCACTATAGTGGTTCTTCTTACTCAGGAACAAGGGATGTCTTTCCATTTTCTTATATCCTCCTCAATCTCCTTTTTCAGTACGCTGTAGTTTTCAGTGTAGAGGTCTTTTGCTTCCTTTGTTAGGTTGATTCCTAGATATTTCATTTTTTTGGATGCTATTGTAAAAGGAATTGTTTCCCTAGTTTCTCTTTCAGTGAGTCTGCTATGTGTGTATAAGAAGGCTATTGTTTTGTCAGTGTTGACCTTATATCCAGCTACCCCTACTGAATCTGTCAATTAGGTCTAGAAGTCTTTTGGCTGAGTATTTTGGGTCTTCTATGTAAAGTATCATATCGTCAGCAAATAATGACAGTTTAATTTCTTCCTTTCCTATCTTTATTCCTTTCTCTTTTCTAATTGCTGTTGCTAATATTGCCAGAACTGTATTGAACAGGAGTGCTGATAGTGGGCATCCTTGTCTTGTTCCTGATTTTAGCGTGAAAGTTTTCAGTTTTTGACCATTTAGTATGATGTTGGCTGTTGGATTTTCATAGATACCCTTAATCAGGTTGAGATAAAGACCTTCTATTCCAATTTTTTGTAGCATTTTTATCATGGATGGGTGTTGGATTTTGTCAAATGCTTTTTCTGCATCTATAGAGGTGATTATATGGGTTTTGTTCTTGACTCTGTTAATATAGTGTTTTACATTTATTGATTTAGGAATGTTGAACCATCCTTGCATCCCTGGGATAAATCCGACTTGGTCAGGGTGTATGATCTTCTTGATGATCCTTTGTATTCTGTTTGCTGGTATCTTGTTGAGGATTATTGCATCTATGTTCATAAGGGAGATTGGCCTGTAGTTTTCTTTTTGGGTTGGGTCATTCCCTGGTTTTGGAATCAAAGTAACCCTTGCTTCCAGGAATGAATTTGGAAGCATTGCTTCTCTTTCAATTTTCTTGATGAGTTTAAAGAGTAATGGTGATAGTTGTTCTTTAAATGTCTTGTAGAATTCAGCAGTGAAGCCATCAGGACCCGGGCTTTTCTTTGTTGGTAAATTTTTTATTACATTTTCAATTTCTCTCATTGTAATTGGGGTGTTTAGAATTTCTATATCTTCTTCATTTAACTTTGTCAATTCATATGTATCTAGGAATCTGTCCATTTCTTCTGTGTTTTCCATTTTATTAGTGTACAGGTTCTCAAAGTAGGTATTGATGATCCTCTGGATTTCTGCTGGGTCTGTTGTGATTACACCTTTTTTGTTCTTAATTGCATGGATTTGAGCCTTTTCTTTCCTTTTTTTGATAAGGTTGGCTAAAGGTTTACCAATTTTATTTATTCTTTCAAAAAACCAACTCTTTGATTCATTAATTTTTTTATCATTCTCTTAGTCTCCATTGCATTGATTTCTGCTCTGATCTTTATAATTTCCTTTCTTGTACGAGCTTTGGATTGTTATGCTCTTCTTTTTTTAGGAGCTTGAGGTTCTGCATTAGGTTATTTAACTGAGTTCTCTCTGTTGTCCTAATATGGGTATTCACTGCTATGAATTTACCTTGTAGAACTGCTTTCATTGTGTCCCACAGATTCCTGTATGTTGTACTGGCATTGTCATTTACTTGTAGAAACTGTCTAATTTCTTCTTTAATGTCCTCTGTGACCCATTGGTTGTTCAGAAGAGTGTTATTCAATTTCCATGTGTTTGTGAGAGTTTTGCAGTTTCTTATGTTATTGACCTCCAATTTTATTGCACTATGGTCTGATAATATACAGGGGGTAACTTCAGTTCTTTTACATTTACTTAGACATGTCCTATGAGCTAGCATGTGGTCTTATTCTGGAGAATGACCCATGTGCAGCTGAAAAGAATTTGTATTCTGATTTTTTGGGGTGGAACACTCTGTAAACATCTATTAAGTGCATTTGTTCAGTACCTTCATTCAGTTCTAAAATTTCGTTGTTAATTTTTGGTCTAGATGATCTATTTGTGATAGTGGGGTATTGAAGTCCCCCACTATAATTGTATTAGTGCTTATTTCATTTTTCATGTCCATTCATATTTCTTTTGTATAATTGTGGGCATTCAAATTTGGTGTATATTTAGGATTGTCATCTCTTCCTCTTGGATTGTTTCCCCCCTTCACAAGGATGTAGTGACCGTCTTTGTCTCTCTTAATTAGTTTTGGTTTGAAATCTACTTTGTCTGCAAATAAGATTGCTACGCCTGCTTTTTTCTGGGTTCCTGCCACATGGAGAACTGTTTTCCATCCTTTTATTTTCAGTCTATGAATTTCTTTTTGAGTTAGGTGTGTTTCTTGTATACAGCATATTGCTGGATTTTGCTTCTTAATCCATTCTGTCTGTTTCTTTTGATTGGTGAATTGAGGCCATTAACATTGATAGTTATAATTGATAGATATTGAGTCATCCTTGGCATGTTTTGCTGTTGTTGGCTCTTTTATTTCGTATTTTCCTCCCTTTCCCTTTAGTTTTTTACCTTGCCTGGTTGCTTCCCTCTGTTGGGCCTCATGGAGTTGTGACGTTCATTGTCTTTTTCTAGGATATTGCTTAGAATCGTTTGGAGTGCTGGTTCGGTGTTCATGAAATTTCTCAGGTGTTCTTTGTCATGGAAGTATCTAATTTCCCCATTGGTTTTGAAAGAGAATTTTGCAGTAACAACAGTCTAGGTTGGAAGTTATTTTCTTTTAGGGCTTGAAATACTTGACTGCAGGCTGTCCTTGATTTGAGGGTTTGTGTTGAGAAGTCTGCCGTGATTCTGATGGGCTTTCCTTTGTAGGTTATTTGTTTCTTTTCTCTAACTGCTTGTAGAATTTTGTTCTTGTGTTGGATTTCTGGGATCTTGACTATTATATGTCTAGGTGTAGATTTTTTTTGATCATGGGTAGGTGGAGTTCTATATGCCTCACTTATCTGTATGTTCACTTCTCCACGTCAGTCTGGGAAGTGTTCTACTATTACTTCTGTGAACAGTTTTTTTATGTCAGTTGTACTTTCTCCTGTTTTTTTCATGGACTCCTATCAGTCTTTTGTTATTCGTCTTTGCATCGCCTAGCAGCTGCTGGATTGATTTCTCGTGGTCCCTTACTATTTTGAAGAGATCTCTGTTTTTATGGTCCTTAACTGTAATCCTGTCTTCTATATCTGATATTCTATCTTCAGAGTCTCTTAATCTGCTCTGCATGCCTTCAGTGGAGTTTTTAATCTCCTGGATAGCTGTTTGAATCTGTTCCATGGATTTTTTTTTTTTTTGGTACCGGGGATCGAACTCAGGTCTTTGCACTTGTGCAGCAGTTGGCGAAACCACTGAGCTAAATCCCCGGCCCTAGATTCCATTTCTTATGTTATGTTGGGCGATCATGGTTTCCATTTCTTTTTTATGCCGGGCATTCATGGCTTCCATCATGTTTCTATGCATCTATTTTTTTTTATCTGTTTCTGTTCTAGAGCCTCTAATTATGTCTTTCACTCTGGTCACCATCTGTGTAGTTATCTGGGAAATTATTTCTATTTTGAATTTTTCTAGAGCCTCATTCATCTGTTTTGTTACTTCCTGTGCTATCAGTTCAGGGTGTCCAGGTGATTATCAGACTTTTCCACTTGGTTTCCCCTAGAATTTGCCTTTTGTTGGGTGGAAGTCTGTGTTTGTGCCTTACTTAAATGTCTTCTCATTTTTGTTTTTGGTACTGTCCTTGCTTCAATTCCTGGGTTGATACTTTGAAGTTACTTATTGTAAATATCTTTGTTGATGTATTTAGAACACTTACGGAATGATTGCTTCTCTGAGGTGTCTTCCAGATATAGCTGGTCTTTAGGTTTTGAGTCTCTAATGGCTCTAAGGCTGTCTCATTTTCATTATACCAGGAAGGACAGCTGATTAGATCAGTCACAACACCTTAGCCCAAGTGATGCAATCAGCAACAAAATAGCATCAAGTACCTCTTAGAAAATGACAATTTGTGGTAGTTATTAATCTATCACCTTTAACTGTGTGAATTAAATCAAAATCAAGGACCAACCCAACATATGTTTATAGTGAATAAACTCTTCAATATAGCAACTTTACCCTTTGGGTTGGGGAGTTAGAAGGAGTTAGGGAGGGGGAGGAATAGGAAAGGGGAAGGTTAGCAGTGAGGCCAGAGGGCACAGGCAAGAGAAGGACAGAGAAGAAATGAAAGATAAAGAAGAAATACGAATTAAGGGCAGGACAGGAACACAAAGGGAGATGAAGAACAATGTGGGACAGCAAAGGAGGGAGGTAGAGAGAGAAAGAAAAGAGGAGAGAAAGAAAAAAATAAAAATTTTAAAGGAGTAGCAAAGAAGAAAAAAATTAAAAACAAGAGCAAAAAAATAGTGGTAATTCTGAAAATAACAAATAAAAGATAAAAATGAAGGTCCTCCTTCAGGGTATGTCTCTGCTGTCACAATAGATAACGTGGGCAGCCGTGTGCAGCTATATGTCAGTGAGTCTCAGTAAGCCAGTCACAGACTTGTGTGATTCAGGCAGATTTCTGGCTGCAGCTCCCAAGTTGAGCTCCCTGTTCTCCTACAGGGTTGAACTCTGCAAGGTTCTACTGCAGGTTCCAGCTGCCTTTCCCCTGAAGATAGTCCAGGTTCCGATAAGGAGGTGAAGATCCCTCCAACTTACCAAGCACGGTGGTCTGGTGTGCCTTTATTGCAGAGATTCTGTTCACTTCTCCAGTGGGCTTCAGTTTTCATCCGGGACCCCGAGAGAGGCCCTTTCTGTGTTGTTCACTTCTGTAGCTCAGGACAATGCCCTTTATGCTCCCCTGTGCCTCTGTAGTGTGGCTCCAAGTAGAGGCTTGGTCTCCTGGTCGAAAGTGGGCAGAGCGAGCAGGACTGAGCAGGGCACCCTCAGCCAGTGCCTGCTCTACCAGGGCGCAAGGCCAAGCTGGAGGCTGGTGGGCCTTTCCAGGGGTCCTCTCCGGCTTGGTCTCAGGCCTGGTGGTCTCCTGGTTGAAAGTTCCCTCAGTTTGTTTAGGGTCCAGTCTTACCACGCAGCGTATTTTGTTCTTCAGAATCTTGTTGTAGGTTTAATAAGTATGTTGGGGGGGGTGTCGGCATGGCTCCTACTCACACCTCACTTGTTAAGGATTATATGTTTTGGGAGCATAATACATGGGAGGCATCTTTAGGTATGTCCTTCCGTGTTTAAAAGATGTAATGTAAAATCTTGATGTGTCTGATCCGAATAGGTTGGCAGCACTGCGTAAATAATATGATGCGTTGTCCGGAGCTGCTTCCTGTCAGCATTTCTGTGATAAAAACAGCGTTGTATGGATAAATGTGCTTAACTTGCGCTTGGGATCAGAAACGTGTATGGGCAGTCCCGTTAGCATGCTGCCTACTTAATGGTGCTTCAGATTTTCATCCACTTGGATTTCGTGGGCAGAATGATTCTGGGTTGTATTTTCTCTTCTGTGTGGGTGGCATGAGGCTTGCAGCAGTAAGACGTGGAAGCGCCTGCTGGTTAGGTCCCACCAGCCACTGCTGGCCCTTCTGCTGCAGCGTGCTGCTTGAGGTGAGCCCCTCCCCCTAGCGGAGCCCGTCCTCCCTCCCGGTGCGCGCGCCCGCGAGCCCCTCCTCCTAGCTGACCTCCCTGCGGTGCGCGCGTCCGCGAGCCCCTCCCAGCGGCGGAGCCTCCGAACGCTCAACCCGGGCTCCTCCTCCCCGCGTCGCCGGCCGCGGCGCGGCGCCCGCCCGACAGCTGTTTGCCATCGGCTCGCCGCTCCCGCCCGCCTGGGCGCCGCCCCGCCCCCGCCAACAACCGTCGTTCTGATTGGTCTGGCGCTTGTCTCTTCTCTCCCCGCAGCCAATCGCGCCTGGCGAGGAGCTCCTGGTCTGGTACAATGGGGAAGACAACCCCGAGATAGCAGCTGCGATTGAGGAAGAGCGAGCCAGCGCCCGAAACAAGCGGAGCTCGCCCAAGAGCCGGAAAGGTAGGACCAGCCGGACGCGGCCCCGATCCAGCCTAGCGCCGCGCCCGGCCTGCCCGCCCCCGCCCCCCTCCGGGTCGCGCGCGGCGTCTCCGTGACCTTTTCCGAACTCGGCCCAGTCGTCCCGGTCCGCAGTCCCACTCGGCCGCTGCTGAATCACGGCGGCCCGCCTTCGGGCTGTGGGCGAACTTGTGTTGGAACGCGGCGCGGCCGAAAGTGCCGGCCAGGCCCGGGGCGGGTCTGCCCCGCGGCGTCGGAGTCGGGCCGCGCCGCGCTCGGCCTCCGCCTTCCGGCCGGCGTGACAGCCGCCCCGCGATCGGGGTCGGGCCGCCGCGCGGGACGGGATGGGACGGGACGCGGGGCAGAGCGGACCGGACCCGGGAGGGGGAGGGGGGGCAACCCCGGCGGCGGGGCGGCAGGCTCCCCAGGATGTCTCGGCCGGCCGGAGGCAGGGACTGCTTGTGTGGGGCTGACCCAGTTCTCATAGTTGATGATTTATGATGTTTTTGAACAAAAGGTAAAGTGTAGCCACACTTAGGAAGGGAGGGGGTAATTTCTGGGCAGGAACATAGTTTGGTTGGGTATATCATATTTCCAGCTGGTGTGCTGATACGTAGTTGAAATTTTTTTTATGAAGAATTTTAATGTGTATTTAGGGATTTTTATAGAATCCAGTTTGAATATATGTCTAGGCACGATATGGTAGTTTTTAAAAATTAATACAAACGTTTTTATTTTTTGCTCATCTTAGGTTTTAAGTTTGTTTTTTATTAACACAAATACTTTTCATTTTATTTTTTAGCCCATCTTAGATCTTAAGTACATTTTTCTAATCATCTGAACAAATGAGTCTATTCTTTTTCCAGAACGTTGCAAAGTACAGTATGTTGTGGAAGTCAGACTGTAAATAAAATCATAAAGTAAACTTGATTTGGGGAAGTTTTAAAAACAATATTTAAAATTTAAGCAAAAACTTCATTTCGATTTTTCAGTTACATATTGTTTTTCCCAGAATACTGAAAATAGAATTAATTCACCCAAGGGACAGTTGGCGGGCCTTTTGATGACTTCAGGTTCTCCGATTTATTAAAGGTTCTCTTACTTATAGTTGCTGCTTTAGGTCATTAAATTACTTTCATTTTGAATCAGATGATCAGTCTGGAAAATTCAAGGTTTGTTTTTTTTTTTTTTAACTATTTCAAATTTGTGTTATAATTTTCTTATACTAAGCTTAGTGATTGTTTTCAAGTTTAATGTAATTCAACTTATTCTTTTATTTAATGTGCATTTTGTTTATAAAGAATCACCTTTCCAGGTAAGTCATGATTTGTAGGGACTGGAGACTGGAAGACAGGGACTCTTTACTGAGCCATTAAACATAACTAACTCAAATTTAAACGTATTTATAGCTTAATAGCAACCTTGCTTTAAGGCTTTTCTCTGTTTGGCATGCTTTGGTGTACAGTTCTATTTCATTATGCTTTGCTCTTTTATTCCCTAATTTATTGTCCTGTCGGATGTGGAGAAGAACCTCAAAATAAACTTTATTACTGATTACATGGACTTCTATGCATTTACACATTTTATGCTTATATTACTGGTTTTTATATAGTAAGCTAATATTTATTACAGTTAATCCCATTAGTGTATTTATACCTGCTCTGGGAAGCATACAACCCACCTAATCAGTCCTATTTCTTATTAATTTATTTTTTTTCCAGTACTGGGCATTGAACCCAGAGCCTTTGTACTGAGCTGCATCCTCAGTCCTTTTTTAAAGACAGAGTATTGATTGCTAAGTCAATAAATTGCCCAAGCTGAGCTCAAATTTGTGATCCTTCTGCCTCAGCTACCCAGAGTGCTGGAGTTACATTCCTGCACTGCCACACCCAGCTTGATTTTAAGTTTTAATTAAAACTCTTGCACGAAGCTCAAAATTAGAGCATACAGTTCATTTTGCATGGCTTATTGGTAAAGAACCCTGTTTGGTCTCTGACCTGAAATTTGGAGAGTTTAAATAATGAGTCAAACCTTTATTTTTAAATTAAATACTCTGAAAGCTAATTTATAGCTTGCAAAAACCTGAAATGGAGAACTCTTTATTTTAATTCGGTTCTTTTAGATGGTATATGTGACCTCAGACATTTAAATAGTATCTTTTTGAGGCAGTGATGTCAGAGAGTGAATCAACATAAATTTCTCTCAGAGGTAGTATTAATATTTTGGAAAGCCATATGTTGAATGCTTAGAGCTGACAGGTAGATAGACATTAGACCTAACCTCATTTCAGTCATGAGAGAAACAAAGGGCTGGATTCTTCACACTTCTGGACCTCAGCTTCTGTGTGACAGCTGCTGTTTGTACATAGCTGTGCATTGCACGTTGGGCTTTTCAGAATTCATCAGTTGCCTTGCCTGTGGATCAGAAGGCCTGCCGGGGCCCTGAAGAGTCCTGATGCCTCATGTACAACAAACTGACCCGGTCTCATTCCCTCTCTCTCATATTAATGCAGCTAATGGATGAGCCCCTGGCATGTGCCAGGCACTCTGCTAGCTTGTACAGCATGGTGGTAAGCAGGAAGGCAGCAGTAATTCCTCTTGTGGCACCTGCAGCCCGGGCTGGTGGGAGTGACAGTGCATCAGTGCGTCACTGACCAGTGCCTGGATGGTTCGCTGGCAGTAAGTAGGCCCTCAATAAGTATTCATTGATTGGCAAACAAAGACTCCCACAAACAGTGTGTACAGAAAGCGAGGACATAGTGCTGGGAGAACACAGTTCATATTGTCTCTGACCAAGGAGCATGCAGTTTTTCCATGGGCCAAAGATGTACGTATGTCTGGCTTTTTTTTTTTTTTTTTTTTTTGGTACCAGGAACCGAACTCAGGTCTTTCTGGCCCTGTCAGGCATTTTTAACTGGAATTTAATTTGGATTCCCACCTTTGTACTTATGCTTAACTTGTTACATGTCGAACAGCCCCTATAACATTGAATTTGCAAAGTTCCTTGGACAGGACAGATTAAACTTCAGGTAAAGAGGAAGAGAGGGTTTAGTGTTGGGTGTGTTGGGCTATTTTAATGTGAGCTGTGGGTGTATTAATCTATAACGCAGCCTAGAAAAGGCCACATTTGGAAGTTTCTGTCGTCTTTACAATCTTTGTCCACTGTTTGGGACTGTGAGAAATGAGAGATTGAGTTTGCTTATTAGCAGTAAACAGTGGTTGTTGGCAAACCTGAATGTTCGGTCTTTTTCTTTTTGGTGCTGGGGGTTGAAACCCAGGGCTTCTTGCATGCTAGGCATGTGCTGTGCAACTGAGTATACCCCCAGCCCACCTGAGGTCCTTTTAACCTGAAGAAACAACACCGGCTTTACACAAATGGGCTTGGTGGAAGGAATGAGAAATACAAGACGCTTCAGTTTCTACCAGGTGTGGCACTTAGGACAAGTCAAGTCATCTTCCTGAGGTTTAGTACCCCCATGTCTAAAAATGGGTGTTGGTAATGATGATCCGGGCAAGTGTGCTGTGTATTCTCACCAGGTTGTAAGGAGTGAGCAAGATAATGGAACGGAATGGGCTTGATGAAAGTCCATGGCTCTTGGTAACTATAAGTGCCACATCTGTGTTTCGGCTGAGGAACCTCCCAAGTTTGCAGAGTAACCAGTGGATATTTATTTGTGGGCCACACGCAGAAAGTCCACAGAAGTACCAGCTTCTTCCTGCTTGTCCTCCCCGCACTGGAGCCTCAGCTTACCCTTACTGAAGGCCTCGCGGTAACCTACTGACCTCTCTGTTCCAGCAAATTAGAAGGGAATAGTTATTTATACCAGCAAGAAGTTTTATACCTGATAGCTGGACAGTGAAGAAGATATTGTATAGCAAGACCAATAATGACTTACAGAGTGTAACTCTTTAAGGTCACTTTATAGGTTCACATAATCCTTTATAAAAGCCTTAAGTAGTTCCTGAGAATATCAACAAGTTTGTAAGTAAGTAACTTAGTCATCACCGAACACCAAATTATTATCAGTTTAAAAAGGAAATGTTTTGTTTTGTCTCTAGTCAGAATTGTCTAAATAAAAACCCCAGGTGCTTTGAATAACACTCAAGTGATTTGAAACTGCACATATTTGAATGTCTTCTCCAAAGCTGCTGAGTAACCAATGAGTTTAGGGAGGTAAAAGCTCCATATGGAGAACTCAGGCTCGGGCAGCTTATAAAGGAAAAGTGCTAGCCAACTGGTGCATACAGCAAGGACTGGTGCCATTCAGAAAAGAGAAAAGGCACTCAAGGCTGGGCTGGACTGGCCTGTTTTGGAAGGTCCTATTTAGAAAGGGTGGTGAGAGAGGGATGTTCAGGAGCCTCAGCCTGGGGACTTTTACCGGTGCCATCAGAGAAGTTGAAATAATCTGAAGCTCCCTAGTTCCCCACCAAGTACTTTACTGAGTCCCGGATTCATAGCATAGAATCACAGTGAGAGGCCTGATTCTCAGTAGCTAGGGTACCACAGGCAACAGGTGAGCAAGACATGCCTTGTAGTGTCAGGGCATGTGACACAGACAGTATTCTCAGAGCTTTAGAAAGAGGGCTAACTTGACATTTTAGGAGCATTTCTGCTTATGTAGAAATCCACATGAGTATCTTGGAATTGTGAAACTCGCTTCTACAAATGGCCATATTGGCTCCTTCCTCTTCAGTCAGGCACCATGTGTATGCAGCTGGGCTGGCAGGGCCATTTGAGCGAAGGCTGCATCAGGCACTAGATGCCCCAAGTGCAGAGCTTCTGATCTGTGCCATTGCAGCCAAGTGCAGGTCATGCTGTTGTGTTCTGATTGGTGTCTGTTGACGGGTCCTTCTGGAGAGCAGGTCTTGTTGCTTCAGGATCACAGGGGAGCACCATGGTGAGAAACTTGAGAGGGACTTTGGGGAAGGGAAAGAACAGAACGTGAGTTGTTCCTCAGAGGGACAGGGGAGGTCACGGGAACCTGCTAGACATTAGGTAGGAAACATGCAAACGGACGACTCTGATGGTGATGTGGAGCCTCCTGGACTCTAGAGGGTTGCACCACACAGAGTGCTGAGCATCCCATGAGCTTTCTTATTAAACCTATGTTTGTTGGGTTGGTGTGTCCCAACTCCAGTGGGAACAGGCATTTCTTTTTTTTTTTGGTACGGGGGATTGAACTTGGGTCCTTGTGCTTGCGCAGCAGGCGGTGAAACAACTGAGCTAAATCCCCGGCCCGGAACAGGCATTTCTTAAGGTTGGAGAATTTGTCCAACATGCTATGCCAAAGAGTATCAGAGTCACAGCTTGAACCCAAATGTTCCATGCCTTTTCAACTTGGACATACAGTGGGCATCATTGCTGTAAGGGAAAACACAGGATCCATTTAAAGTTAACATTCGAGAATCCGTTTAATGAAAGCAGAGAACAGGTGCACTTCTGTGGAGTGCACTCCTAGCCATTCACAGCAGCTTGAAGCTCTACTTCTGGCTCCTTGGCCAATTCTGAGTGACAGGCCTGGCTGTGGTATCTGAGGGTGATGGCAGATGGGCCCTGTACATTTTGGTGGGTTGATCTTGCGTCCACGGACACTCATACATAGTTGTTTGCAGGTGTAGAGCAGAGCATGGAGCAGTTGGGGGACATGGTGTTCTGTGCTTGCTTTATGGCTTGCAGGCTTGTCTCATTGACCCAAGCAGGCTTTATTTTATTTACCCTGTTTGGCTGGTTGTGGTGGGGCCTGTCCCTGCCGTAGCACTTGGTGCTTTCTTAGCTGGAGTGGTGCCTCTGCTGAGCATTAGACAGCCCAGCTCTGGTAGCTGCTTTCCAGCTTGGTTACTCTGCTGCTGTTGTGAGCTGTTTTTAAAAAGAGTTCGAATTTTTTGCAATAGTGTGTGTGGGGGTGGTGGTTAACTTCTAATTCTATTTCTGTCAATTGCTACAAATTCTTGTTAAAGTTGGTCACTTGTTTTGTTCCTTTGATTCTTAATATATGTGAGATTGTTTATGGGAAATTAATGTGAATTAACTATCATCTTCCAAAACTTGTTTCCAGAGTTTTTTTTACTGTATTTAGTGGATGAATTTGCAAAATCGTTATATACACTGTGGTGGAAAAACTTTCTAACATAGTCGTCTGTGCTAAGAAGGGTGCTGTGTTCTGTCTGTTCTTTGGTGGTTATTCTGATCCCCTGTTCATTATGGCTTGAAAGGTGATACTTGCCCAATACTAATAAAGGTTTGTTTGGTAAGTTTTCTAGAAGGTATAAAACAAGACCCTTAAATAAGTTCAAAATAGTTTGGTTGGCTTTTTAAAAATCCACTTGAAATTTGAAAACTAAAAATAAAAGAACAATTTCTTGTTCTTTTCCCTAACCATGAACACCAGGTTCTTTTCTAAAATTACAGAGTTTTAAATCATTTTAAAACTCCTGCAGTGCTTCCTTTTCCTATGTAGTTTTCATGTTCCATTTTATGCGTATCTTGTACTATTCATGGACTTAATGTTCCTGGGAGCATTGCAGAGAGGAAGGTGTGGTTTTGTATTTGAAGTTGCTTCTAAAGAACACAGCGATTGGATAGACACCCCAAGAACATCGCTTTGGAGGTTAAACATTACTAAGCACTTCTTCGAGTGAAGTGTTGAGGGGAGAACTGGAAATTGCAGTTTCAGATAGCCTGGCCGTGGTGCTCTGGTGACTTTCAGATTACTTGTTTATATTTTACACGCTGCCAAGAACAGCGCTAAAGTTTGGTTTTGTTAGTGTTAATAGTTTGGTTTGAAATAGGAAAACTGAGTGACACAGAGAAGTAAGTCATTTATTTGAAAACACTAATGTGGTTTCTCTAAGTGAAAAAGAGAAATACTGAAAGTAGTCATTTTTAAAAAATAACTCAGATTGAACCAGTTTTATATGTTACGGAAGTGTTTGAATTCATTTATTAGAGGCACTTTTACACAAATGTGTCTCATGATTGAACACTTAGCTGCATATTACGTCCTTATGTGATAAATCATTTCTTTCTGTTGATGGTGGCAGTGATAGCAGTTACTCTAGTTCCTGGCCCTGTGCTTGGTTACACCATCTAATCTTTCCAGTTACTTTGTAAAGGTAGGGATCATTGTTCTTTGTAGGAGAGGAAAACTGGTGCTCAAAGGGGTTACAGTGCTTTGCCCACATTAACCAGGTACTAAGTTAGTGGCTCTACCTTGCATAAATCCAGTTTTTATTTATGTTGTTTCTGTGTAGGACAGTTGTACAGTATATGTCAGGGTTTTTTGGGTTTTTTTGTTTAAAACTTTACTAATTAGCCAGGCTGAATTTTCACTACTTGCTGTGAAATTGCCTACTTTATTTCTAAATCTTAAGGCAATGATTAACTGAAGTCTTTGTTGCAGGAAAACTAAATTATGTTGAGAACTGACAACTGTAGTTATTTTTACTTTGGGGGTTTTGGGATTTAATAGATGTACTGTATTTCTTTAAGCACCCAAAATAAGCATTTCTTAAAAACATTACTTTTAGCCCTTGTGGCTTTTATGTGTCTTTTTTTTTTTTTTAAAGGCATGTTTGTTGGTTTGGGCTTTTTGTGAATATGTTCTTTCTTTTAGGTTTTGTATTATTTTGGCTTCAACTTTGAAACCAGAGGAACATAGCAGAATTTTTTCACCCAAACCTCTGCACAGCAGGCCCAGGGAGGAGGGGTCTTCATTTTGTCTTTTTGGTGAGTTCAGGGAGTGATGATTTTAGCTTCCTCCTGTGCAGTATCGTTTTCTTGTGAGAATGACTGGTTGTTCCACTGATAAAATGTATAAACTTTAAAAGTTTTTTAAAGCATAATGTCATGGATCATGATCGTGGTTTAGTATTCTGATGAATTTAGAAACTGATCCTAAGTGTGGCTCTGATTGGTTTGTAGACAGTCAAGTTAAATTGTACTTGTTTCTCTCACTGTTTTAGGATGTGACAAAAAGACAGGGATTTTGGGGTGTTTGTTTTGCCAGAATGTTTTTGTGAGGAATAGCTTCTCATAAATGTGTGCCCTTTAAAAGGACAGCATTCATATACATATATATATGCATATATATACATATATATATATGCTGTTGGAAGCAGTACTTTCTTAAGAGGTCTTGTTTGCTGATGAAGCTGTTCTGGTCCTAGCTGTTTGACTCACTCCACCGGAAGAGTGTTGGGGAGACCCATAGGAGAGAAGTTGTCCTAACCTGTTGTGTGCGTTCTTGAATTTTCGTAATGAGAAACTGGGTGTCTTTCTGTGCTTATCCCACGATAGAGTCTTTAGAATATATATGTGTGTGTATAAATTTTTAAAAATCTGACTCTGGAATGAAATGTAACATGGTTCTTTGTGCCTGCAACCTTTCCTGGGAGGACTTTATTCAGTTCCTTAAAGACATAGTAGGTAGTTGACACCTCCTCATACTCTACATACACAGTAGACACAAGGCAGAACTATAGCTTAGTTATTTGTACTTTCATTTCTCAAATCTCTTAAGCATTTTTCTTTGTGGTTTTCCCTTTTCTCCAAAAATTAGGAGGAAGTAATTTTGCTTAAAAAATTAAAACTTGGTGTATATATTAAGAAAAAAAGTCCTGAGGGATTATGAAGTAGGTGACTAGAAATTTCTCAGAGTTCTGAAATATTAGTTATAGCGGTTTCCTATTCTTGTGTCTGTAGTTATGATCCCAGAATTTCAATTTTTTTTTCTTTGTGGTACTGGGGATCAAACTCGGGTCCTTGTGCTTGTGCAGCAGGTGGCGAAACCACTGAGCTATAAATCCCTGGCCCTCAAAATATTTTTTGATAGAAATTTTGATCATTAGCTGGTAAATGTATAGTTACTTTAAATGATGTATGTTAAAAGTACATAACATTTTTTCTTAATGTACAGAGAATGTTTGAATAGTTTCAGAGGCAAGGGATTTACTCTGATGATAGAATAATGGTATTATGTGTGCTTATGTAAAAACACCAGTTTTTAAAATAACACCTAAAATCTTTGCTAATCTGATACTTTCAATTTTATGTTTTTGAATAGTGTCCAAATGACCAAAAACCAGTTTCACCATTAATAAGCTGTGTCTTGCCAGTTCTGGGTAGTTCCAAAGGTTTGTCTTCACTTTGGTTTGAAAAAAAAAATCCAATAAATACCACTTAGGCTAAAATCCTTCTTTTTTTTCTTTTTAAGCCATAATGATAAACAGTCTTTCCTGCTGTATTTATATAATCCAACCTCTTGGTGCAGTCTTTTGTAGGTTTCTTAAGACATCGCATGCACAGAAATGAAGGCAAACTGGTTTGTTCACCTGTGTTTAGATCCTCAGAATGGAATTGTGCGCTATGTTTGAAGTTGCGGTGCAGTTTGGAGTGGACAGCAATGCAATTTCTGGGCCTTTGGTAACACTTTTTAATGTTTGGTATCTCAGGTTCGATTTTCGTTTGGCAGTTTGAGGGTAGAATATGCCTTTCTGAGCCGGGCATAGTGGTAACACGCCTGCGATCCCAGCATTCGGGAGGCTGAGGCAGGAGGATCACTGTGAGTTCGAGCCCAGCCTGGACTACACAGTGTGTTAAGGACACTCTGAACTGCCTAGTGAGCCCTGTCTCAAACAAACAAACAAAAAACAAACAAAAAAAAATGCCTTTCTGGTTCTGTTGGCTGTTTTTTGTTGTTATATTGTTTTTAATCTGTGAGGTTTTTAGAGCCTCTTTTTCTATGGATTAAAGTGACTGCTGGCTTTAGGTCCCAGAGAAGAATTTAGACTTCACTGTGAAGATGTTAATATTGGAGGTTTATGCTCCAGGCAGTGCAGTGGGAATAAATAATAGTCTCTGTTCTGATCTTTCACATATGGAACTAGGAGAGGTTGTAATTTGGTAGGATTAATCCTGAAGTTAAAGTTACTTTTCCTTTCAGTGGTGTCCAGATAATTACATAATAAAATAATTAAAAAGTATAAAACTATCAATAGCCACATCTTGGTTGGAATTTTTGGACAAGGACAGTCAAAGATTCCAAATCTGTTTTTTTGTTTTGTTGTGTTTTTTTCCTGGTACTGGGGATTGAGAAAATCTGTTTTTCTTTGAAAATTTTATTAGCTGCTAAATGTACTATCATAGGAAAGAAATATGTTTTCCATGTTAGGTGGATCATAGGAGTTGTTTAATAATGTGATCAAATTTGAGTGGTGCAGTTATAATTCTGTCAAAGGCATAAATTCATGAATTCAAGATAACAAAATAATATAAATTACTGTCTATGCCAAGATAAATTTATCGTTGCAGTAGTATAGATTAAAAAATGATGCTGAACTTCATTTATGATCCATTTAAGTTTTAGAGAGCGAAGGTTCTATCATTCTGATGGGTAGTTGTCAAAAAGTGCATGGAATGACCCTCCATTCAATTTATGCCAAATTATATATATAGTTTTAAATTACCTGAAGTTTTAATTGGCTAGAAATACACTGCATGGGCCTCACTGTTTCTTCCAAATAGAATACAGAGCCATCATTACTGTACTTTGCAGGTGAATGACTTGTTTAAAATGAGCCTGAAATGTATGTGTATGTTCAATGGAGGGGAGAAGGGGAAATTGTAGACTCAGTTATATCTTGATGTTAGGAAATGTACAAAGCATGGTATTTATTGTGGTACACTAGAATTAAAAGACCAGATTAAAATAACAGCCACCAGGTAATAATATTGTGACTTTGGATAGATTACTCTACATATGTACTTGTTTTGGTCTTTAATTTATAAAGCAAGTATAGGACCTACCCTGAAAGGTTACTCTGAGCACTGAGAATCTTACAGGATATTCCTGGCCCAGCAACCTTTGGTTCATCCCATTATAATGGGTAGCACCAGCAAAATTCACCATGTGTTGACTCTGCCTGTCCTTTGGCTTGTCAGTATACTTTTGAAAAGTGAATAGTTTCAACATTTCTGACATGTTTTTTAAAAATCCACATATTTTGGGGCCGGGGATTTACCTCAGTGGTTTCACCACCTGCTGCACAAGCGCAAGGACCCGAGTTCGATCCCCGGTACCAAAAAAAAAAAAAAAATCCAGATATTTTGCCTTGGTACGTGGAATGAGTAACTTTCATATTATTTAAGAGTGAAGGGCTTCTTTGGGTCTAACTAGATAGAGATCATGGCATGAAAGAATTCCTCCTCTACAGAGACCTGCTTCTCTTCAGAGCTGTCTTGTTCCACTTATTACACAAACCAGGAGACCCGTGCTTATACAGGTTGGTAGATCAGATGAGTCTTGGAATTTGATTTGTTGCACGTGCCTGATGAGAAGTGAGCATGTCCCACTGTCTGTCTGTTGGCCAGATGAAGGGCTTATGATTTTCCTTCTGGTTTTCTGTCTTACTGCTTCATACCACTCATGACTGTCCTATCATGTTGTAACCAGATTGCTGTTGTTGTTGTTTGAGACAGAGTCTTTCTCTTTAATTCAGGCTGGCCTTGAACGTACTGTGTAGCCCAGACTGGCCTTGAACTCACAATGGGTGATCCTCCTGCCTCAGCCTCCTGAGTGCTGGGACTACAGGGGTGCAACCTTACATCCGGTTTGGAACCAGATTTTGTGTAGGTGACACTTTGGATGAATTTTGGACGTTTTCTTAGGTATTAAACGGGCTTGAAGGTCACTGTGGGAGCATTTGTAGGGCAGTGTTTGACAGAATTCTTTGCAGTCTTTCTGGTTGTAAGATTGAGGAAAAGCAAAAGCATGAAAAAACCATTTTCTTAGGAGAAATCACTATATTAATACCAGTTTTAGGGAAGCAAATGTTGTGATTATTAGTGTGGAATCTTTATTGAACATTCTGAGAAGTTGGGGTCTTTTTCAGGGATCATACAGGTATACTTGTGTGGATACGCAACACTTGCTCGACTGTAGTAACAGGAGGCTCAAAGTCCCCAGTGTTGCCTTTCAAATGTGTTATGTCCAGTGGTGACTCTCTGGAGAAGAACCTAAGGTCTCCTTAAAAGATTAAAAACCACTAACATGAACCCCAAATATGTTTTAATTTTAAAAATGAAGCAGAAACGGTTAGAGTGACACAGTCAGTGTGTTATAGACTTAAAAATGAATTGTACTCACAACTTGTACTGTGAAAACACTAATAATAAGTAACAATTCTCTCTTCTCTCCTGTCCTCAGTAGACTTGTACATGTCTATGATTTGTAAGTGGGGTCCTGTGATTGTATGTAAAACAAATGAACAAAACAAATGGCTGAATTAGGAAATGTTAGTGGAAGCAGAATGTCATTGTCTTCATAAGAAGGAACATACGATGCCAATTTAGACTTGTAGGCTTGGGGATTCTGCATTTTGTTAAGTAGACTCTATTGTGGTTCTCCTGATATTTGATTCCATTTGAGTCTGTGCCAGGACTGTGCAGCATTTTTTTGTATGTTGTCTCATTTTCTCCTCAGTGACACTACTGGGTCGTTAATGCCAGTGTATATCATAGTTGGTTCCCATCTGGCTTGAACAGGGTTATTTCTCATCTGTCAAATCATGGCCCAAGGGCTATACAGTAGTTACTTGCCATTTTGGTTTTGTGGGTTTCTGTTGTTGAGAATCTGCCTTGTTCAGAGTGCCACCCCAACACCAAGACCCCCGCCCAGGGCCTCACCTTACTCCCTACAGGGAAGATGTGTGACCTTGGGGACACCAGAACCTTCTGGGAGCAGGTGAAATGAGTGAGTGGGTTGGGAGTGAGTCCCTCTTCCTGGGCACTGTCATAGCAAGCACGGGTGTGTCACAGCCTTGTCTTTCTGATCCCTCCTCCAGGCCTCCTTTGTTCCCCGGGGCATTATTTTACCCACCATCTTGGCAGAAGATAGAAGTGTCTACTGGAGTGTGGTATGGGATGATTCCTGGAGACCTGCCCTGACTTCGGGTAGCATCCCTGGCATCCCTGGCACCAGAGCCTGTCAGGGACCCTGAGGGCCCAGTGTCCCTTTCTGAGCTGCCTTGCTTTTCCCAGCCCTGTCTTCACATCCTCTCCCACAGCCTCTTCTGTCCTTTCCTCCTCCTCAATCCCACCCACCCCTTCTTTTTATTTTTAATGAAATACAGATTCTCTAGAACAGCTTTTCCACTCAAAATTTGCTTCTTGTTGCCCTTATAGGGCTTGGGGGGTGGGTACAAAGTTAAACAAAACATGTAACTTCAATTTTAAATTCTTAATGCAGACATCTTTACTTGTATCTCCTGTGACTTTTAAAGTGTTATATAGTTAATAAACAACACCAAAATTATCAAAATACTTCACCACCATTATTCTAGAACCTTTACAAAGTATCAGGAAAAAATTATTTTAATCTAGCATGAATAATGAGCTTGGACTAAATTGGAATAGTGGTCGGGTTTAGGCTAGCATATCTGAGAATGCGACATGTTGTTGAATAAGCTAGTAGAATTTTGTTTTTAGGTAGAGGTCTATTAGAAAAATTTGGAATGGAATTTAAATGAAATTTGTAGTTTAAAACATGAATAATTATGAGAATGCATTTAACTCCTTCCTTGCTTCTTGAATCCAAAAGACAGCCTTAGCAGTGTGGAGTTTGTCAGTAGATGACTCTGTTTTGTTTTAGCCCACACACATGTGGATGCCTCCCAAGGTCTGAAGTGCTGTCCATTGGAGTAATGATGTGTTGTTGTCAGTAGTTCTGTAGAGGCACAATGACAGGTCTGGAGAGCTCCTGTTTTTACAAACCTCTACCAAAAATGTAGCATATTCAAGTACTTATTGCTCTTGAATTTTTAGGAGAAGCGAAATCAGAGCTACTGAACAGTACTCAAGACTATCACCTTTGACTGCCAAGATCTTTGCCATCAGGTTAATACCAGTAGACACTGTGAAGCATCATTGTTTCAGTTAGATGTTTGACTTAAATAATGATGGGTACATGTACAGTGAAACAAGAAAAAAATAAGTGTTGTATCTGAGAGAAGACAAATTAATTTTTTGTTTGAAGTCGTGATGAAGAAAAAGTGTAGAAGGATGCTGAGCAGTTTTACAGTTTAGTAATAGGTTGTGACTATTTTAAATTTGCTTCACATCTTTATAATTTTGTAAGTGTGGTATGGATTTGATGTGGATCTGATGTTTCTAGGGATAGTGATTTTTCTGACTAGTTTTACCGGGTGTACAGGTAGGATATAGAGAATAGACAAAACCCTTCAGCAGTACTGGACTTGGTGCTGTGCAGGTGAAATGAAAAGCAGAAGCCTTTTTCTAATTGTGCTTTTGTAAAATTGTGTTATTGTTACCAATAGAAATATTTCAGTTGTATTCATTTTCCTTTGCACACATTTCTTTTTTTTAAAGTCATTTATTCACTAGTTTGCACACTGTAACCAAATGGTCATCTTAGAAAATACAATCAGATGGGGAAAAATAGATCTCAGTAATTGTAGTGGAACCTTGGTTCCAAACCGAACTGGACAAGAACCGAATCCCATTTCCCTGTAAGGTCAACATTGAATCTAACCACTGAACTTGATTCTTTTCTCATCCAACTCAGTTTGTGACCAGAATCAAGGAAAGAGTCAAGTTCATGAACCAAGGCTCCACTGTATCATATCATGGGGAGCCACTTAAGAGCATCTTAATGTATATCCTCTTGGTTCACTTTTAAGTTGACATCTATGAACATAGTGTAGCTTAATTTTAGTAATATGGTTTGGCCATTGTTCTGGCCTTTGGGCATTTCTGAAACAAAATGTAAAAAATTAATTCTAAGGGTTTTAATTTTGTCTTAGATTTATGCCTAAATTTTTAATCCTGAAAATATTTTTGAACTATATTTTATAACTAATTCATCAGAATATAGTATTTAAAATTTAGCACAGGCTTTGAGGGTCTGGGGACTTTTCCTTTTAGTTAAGAATAACCAGTTCTCAAGGGTGCAGTGGTCCACTCTGTTTTAGTGTTGCCAGGTACTTAAGAGTGCACACCTCTCCAAGCAGCTCTAGGTTCCCAGGTTTGACATTCATTTTCCCCCGTCAGGTAACTGCTTCTGAAAATCATGGGCAGAAATCTAGACGCTAAAGGCGGTTATAAAGTAGAATGGGCTAGCAGTTTACTTAGGTTTAGAAGTATTTAATTGGTGGGTAAAATCATCTTGTTAATGCCACTTTTTAGGTTCCAAAGACTGTAGGGAAACTTAATGCTTTCTTAATTTGAATTTGCCAAAGTTTATTTGGGGAGACTCTTCTAAGATTGGGAATGGCCCCGAAAGCCATTATAAAAGCTCGTTTTAAAAAATTAAGTGTGTTTCTCTTCAGCTGTGCTCTTTGTAGCAACCCCCCTCCACACACACACACACACACACACACACACACACATGCAATGCAGAGGAAGCATTTCAGGAATTTATACTGCGATCGGCAGAACTGCAGAATCCAGAACTTTTCCATTGTTTCTGTTGGAAGAAAAGCCTAGAGTCCTGTTTTAATACCATGAGCAACTTAAAACCAGACTCTTTCTTTTGTAATTTGCCTCCAGGATTAGACAGCTCTTGGTGAATTTAACTGCAGAAAGTGATTTGTAATTATGCCAGAGGAGCTTAGCAGAATTTTTTCTGTCAGGTAAATTTCAAAATTATTTTAAGTGAAAAAGAAATCTGTAGAAAACGGTCTGTTTCTCTCATAAAATCCACTGTCACAGCACCTTAGAGTTTCACACCAGTGGACATGGCCCTGGTGGCTTGTCTTCCCTTTGATCTCCCCTTTACCCCTTGGAACAGCCACCTCTGACCCTGTTACCCTCCCCTGGTGTGACACTGTTGGCTTTTATGGATGCCTCTGGTCATAGTGTTGGAGGCATTAGTCTCGTTCCGTCCTTGATTGTCCCCTCTGTAAAAACAGAGGCCTCCATTGGGATTTCCAGGTCTTTTAGCAAAACTAAGCAGCATGGCTGTCAAGTTACAACTACAGACGTGGTACAGCCCAAGCATGAGTATGCTACATTGCTCCTGACTTTGGCAGCTAACTACACTGTTAGAAATTAACTTGTTTTGTATGTGAGAACCTTGGTGCAGTAGATAACTGCTATTTTCCTTCTGTTTCACCTTGTTCCACTTCATCTTTGTGTGTGTATTTCTTCACTTTCTATTTATAAAGCTTTGTCCTGTCCTTCCTGCTTTTCTTTGTGGTCATTTCCATTTCACTTTCCTTGTGTTTCATTCCTGTATCTTTCTTGTCTAGACCAAGTGGAGCAGCCAGCTGGCAGTAGCGCCATGTAGGACCCTACAGGAACTCAATGGTAAGTGCACTCGTGTACTTGCCAGGCACCCAGCTGTTCCTCTTGCCTTGCTGACAGGAGCTGGGCAAGCCCCTTACCCTGTTGGAAGTCCCAATGGGTTTTTTTGTTTTTTCTTTTAATTTGATGGTGTATAGGATAGAAATCAAACACAGGAAGGAACTACTGATTTAAGAACATGTAGCAAGTTCCTGCACCTGACATTGAGACACCAGGCACATTTGTGAGCAGGACTCCTGATTTTCACTGCTGGTTCTGTCAAGGCTGATTTATGCCTCTGTGGCCCCAGCCTTCAGATTCTCCCACAAACTAGCAAGTAGGACAGGTAATTTTGATAAGCCTTGTATCTCTGGTCTAAGGCCCTAATAGAAAGTCCTTGAAGATGGTTCTGATTAAGATTGAGAAAATTTTTTGATGTATCAGATAATTTCAGTTCTGTAAATGAATGATATAGTTAAGAGTCATAGTAAAGATATATTATTGGTCACTAAGTTATTTTGGTGACAAATCTAATTGTCCCATTCCTTAATTTTTATTAGTGTTATCTAAGTAATTATTGTCATTTTTTTTTTTTTTTTTTTTTTTTGGTACCGGGGATCGAACTCAGGTCCTTGCGCTTGTGCAACAGGCGACGAAACCACTGAGCTAAATCCCCAGCCCATTATTGTCATTTTTAATAAACAAATAGTCTACAGAATCCCATATGTCTTTAGTGACTCAAAAACACCATACATTGGTATAGCCCAATGACTCAACCTGGAGAGCTTCTTCCCTCCCCTGGGGACTTGTGCTTGTCCCCAGTTGGGGGGGATGCAGTAATAACACCTGGTAGGTAGAGCCCATAGGTGCTGCAAAACATCCTCCAGTACCTCAGCAGACCCCCCACAGCAGAGAATTACTTGACTTTAAATGCCATCATGTGTGGCTAAAACTTTGGGGTACTCCGTAGCCATCTCTGACAGCATGTTCTTGTTAGTCCTCTGAATTGGATCAGGTATAGGAGCTGTTCCTATGGCAAGTGTCCTTTCCTCCCAGTGGGTTATGTTTCCATGGTCATGTCTTTTAAAGCAGACATCTAGGGGCACAAAAGGAATTTCGCACTGATTAGGTTCGGGGAATCCAAAAATGGGCATTTGACATGTTTTAGGCAGGAAATAAAAATAGAACTTTAGCTTTTAGATAAGTTTTGTGACTACATTTTAATTACATTGTAATGAACAATAGTATTAAAATTGTGCTTTGTTTTATTGTAATAAAAGTCTAGAAATCTTATTTGTTATTTGCATACAAACCAGTGTTCTTTGTGTTTTTCTTTGCTAACTGGCTTTGTGCAGCACTTGGAGTAATGATTATAAGACTTATGCAGAGAGGCCAGGTTTAGGCTACACCTTTATTTTATTTACATACATATGAAGTGGAAAATAAGTGATCACTAAGCAAAGGTCACATTCCTTGGCTTGCTTGGGTATATGAGGTAGATATAAAATTTTTGTGGTTTTGATTCAGGGAAAAACATCTGTTGAGTCTTTAACTGTTTTGTTGGTTTTTTTTGGGGGGGGGTTGGTACTAGGGCTTGAATCCAAGGCCTTCCCACTGAACTACATCTCTAGCCCTTTTTATTTTTTATTTTGAGACAAGGTCTCACTAAGTGGCCCAGGCTGAGTTTGAATTTGTGATTCTCCCGCCTTAGCTTCCCAGAGTACTGGGAGTAGTAGTGTGCATCATCACGTAAGTCTATCTAGACTCAGTTGGCTGGGTCTCATTTTTGAGGGCTGTGCCAGGGGCCCTCCACATGGTAATGGAAGAAGCCGTAGGTTTCCTCAAATTCCAGCTTTAGTACCAGAGTTAGTTCCTGTTGTGTAGGTAGCTGGTCATTTTATTCACATTTCTGTGGGGATCATGTATTTTGTCCGGTATCTGTAATCTGATGCCAGCTGAGGAAGGGCACGTGTCATACTGGGGATAAGAGAACTGGCTAAAAGGAGAGAACCCAGATGGCACAACTGAGTCTCTCAGGAGGCTTTGTCGTCATCAGTTATAGGATAAATGATGTTAGCTTGACTGAGGGAGAAAGAATCCTGAGTGTTTACCCCTGTGGAAAGGTGTCTGTGTTTGTGCACTTTTACAGAAGGGATTGGTTTACATTTCTTTGCTTGGAGACATGATTCTGCCATTGTGTGCGGACCTTGGGCTTTGCATCAAGATACAGTTCCTGTGAAGTGTATGCTTGAGTCCCAAGTTCCATCCTAACTGTGTATGGAAAGAAATGCATGGGCATGTTAACAGCAATTTGAGTGAACTCTTGCATACTGTGGTAGATATATATATATGTGTATCTGTTTTCTTACTGACTGTAAGTCCTTAACATAGTATTTTAGAATTTGCTTTTAAAGACTAACAAGCTAAATGACTGATAGTATTAAATGCTTTTTTTCTTTCTTGTTGCATCTCTTAAATTTTTGTCAAAACCACTTGCTTTGTATTGTAATTTATTTCTCTACTATTAATGATCTATTCAATGACGCTCTTTTGTTTCTGACCTCTATTTCATCTACTACCTATATTTTAGCCGATTATAGTCCTCTGTGGTGATTCTCTATTATGGAGAATATAATTTTCCATGTGTTCCAGAAGCTGAGTAGTTTCTCATTTGCAGTTTTACTAATTCCATTCCAGGATGCACATGGCAGGGAGCTTGTTCCAGAAGAGACAGGGCAGCCCCAGGGGCTTTGGGGCTTCCTGTGTGGGGGGAGCAGTGTACTGAGATGTTCATGGGCACCTGTCTGCATTGGAAAACATTAGCTGGTAGGAAAAAGAAATCTGGAAATTAAAAACTGGAAAAGAAGAGCTAGTTCTGAGTTAGTCCTAAGAGACCAGGCTTCTAAACCTGCAGTCTACTTGGTGCTGCTTTTGAGTCGTGTGTCTTTATCGAGTGCCTTTAGGACTTCAGTTCATTGTTCAGCTTCCCAGAGAGATGTTGCATTTTAATCTTGCCTTCTAAATTATGAGGTCACTTGGAATGCAGTTAGTATTTCCTGGATTTCGTCCCCCGAATTGTTAATGAAATATTGAACTGTGCTGGACTGAGAGCCACCTCCCTCAGGGCCTTCTGAAGGCCGTGCTGGTTGACAGTGAATTATTCTTAACTACTCGGCATTTGATATTTGAGCCATTGTGCATGTAGATCCTTTGTAATTCAGCAGAATCTCTGCTTTTGTTGTTTTGCTTTGACAGGTAGAAATAATTAGAAGGGCCCCAAATTATACTGTACAGTGTTGTTTTTCTTTAATCTTCTTTCAGTAGTTGCCTGCCTTATCATTTGTGTGTTATTAAACTTGGTGTTAATACTAATCTTTCTTTGCCTTTAATATTGTTAACTTTTTGAGACTATATTATCTTAATTTGGTAGCTCTTATAGCTATGAAGGAGACTAATGACCGAGATTCTAAAAAAAATCAGATTCATAGGTATTTTTCTCTGGCATGACTTGAAAATACCCATATTCATCATTCTTTTCTTTAGGAATCGAAAGTGATATTTGGCTAGAAATTCACAGTTTGCTATGATGGGGTTAATAATTGTCTCCTTCAAGAATTCAGGATGATAATGAATGAATGAGTAAATAAATGTTGTATTGCAGGGAAGAAAAAATCCCAGGAAAATAAAAACAGAGGAAACAAACCCCAAGGCATACAGCTGAGGAGAAGTGAGCCAGATTCCACCCCTGCAAATATGAGAGATTCTGCAGAAGGTAAGCATGTGACTTTGGACTTTTGGGTATGTATTACCAGTTAATTTTGTGTCTCCTTGTCTTGCCTTTCTGAGAATGGTCCAAGAACTACATAAGGGAGGTACGTAGGGGGTTAAACAGCAAAAAAGCTGACTAAATTTCGTATGTTGAATTGAACTTTTCACATCCCACCTTCCCTTTATTAAATTATTAAAGAGCCTCCTTGTTAAAAAACGAAATTATTTTCTTGTTAAAATGAAACATACTGCATGATAGCATTTATAAAGAAAATAAAAGTTCAAAGCCATCAAAACAGATCTGTAGTGGTAAAATCCAGACTGGGAGGGAAATGAGGAGGTCTCTAAGATACTAGCCACGTCCCATTATTTATCCATGTGGTGGTTACCTGGAGATATTTACTTTGTAAAAATCTCATCTCGCTATATACTTTATGATTTGTCCACTTTAATGTGGATATTTCACACTTCAATAAAACATTTACTTAAAAATATCAAACACCTTTGATTATATGTAACAATAAAACATATTTTTTTTGCTAGAATTTAAATTCTTATTTTATCTTTTTGTGTTACTTGCCACAAGATTTTCTTCTTACATTCTGTCTGAGGATTAATATTCTAGGCCTTTCCTGATGGAAGACTTTGTAGAAAGGCAGGGGTTTGCAAGTTCATCAGGGAGACAGCTTGCTCTCTGATCACTGTGGTTGAGCCCACCATATTGAGACTATTGATGTAGAAACAAGGGAGATGTGTTTTCATTTGTTACAGCCAGATTTATTTCAAGACCAGAGCTTGCTCAAGAGTTATTCATAGTGGAGTTCGATCCCTGGTACCAAAAAAAAAAAAAGAGAGAGTTACTCATAGTGATGTGCAAACAGGCAAATTTCAGAATGCAAGCTTGTGACTCTGTCAAGAAACATTTGTAGGAGGGGGAAAAAAAAATCAAAACATTTAAGTGCCTTTTTTTAGCCATTTTATTAGCACTATTTGTGATGATGACATTCATAAAGAATTATAGTTTTCTGTGCCCTTTTATGGAGCAAGAACAATGGAATTGAGACTAAGGTGCAAACGCCTTGGTGGCCCAGGGAGTCAGGTGAGAAGTTGGTATGATTTAAGACAAAAGGAGTTGATTGGAGGGAGTTGAGATGATCTTCCCATTTTGGTCCCTAAAATTTGTATCAGTGAGAAATAAATACCTATTCTATTGAGGAGAAAAAAATAAATGAGTTGAGTTCATTTCCCAGATCCTTGTGAAGCTGAGTTCTGCTTCCTGATACCAAACATTTGAAGAACACAAAAATTACTAAAGGACTTGATTGCCTTTGGTGGCAAAAAAGAAAAGTAAATCCTTTTTTCAATAATGCAGGGCAGTTAACTTTTTCTGCTATACCATGATTTCCTATGAACAAAGAGGCTTGCTGCTGCCAGCCCATTTTTGGCTCTGCCACCCAGAGTGAGTAGGTTCTGTGTATGTATAGTGTTGTTGTTGGCCTCCCTAGATGTTCTGCATTGTCCTCAGCAACTGAACTATAAAAAGTGCAAACAGTTCAGGCTCTTTCTGGTGTTCCTCACACCCCTTTCTGTTTAAAACATAGCAGGCTACACTGTGTGTGTAGATAAACTTTCGTGTGAATTGATGGAATTATGAATTGATGGAATTGCGCACTTTTAGGTTCATAGTAACTTTGGCTAGTTTTAAATCTGAGATGGCTCACCAGTCGTAGGAAAGACTTTATTCCCTGCCTGTCATGTCTTTTTTTTCTTTTTTTTTATACCGGGGATTGAACTCAGGTCCTTGCACTTACACGGGAGACGGTGAAACCACAGAGCTAAATCCCTGGCCCCTCCCTGCACGTCATGTATTGTGACAGGAAATGCTTAAGAAAGAAATTTCTGAGCTTTAGAGGTAGATTTTCTGTTGCTTCATTTTGACTTTGTGGGTCTTTGTTGAAAATTTATTTGAAAAGAGAGCCTCTGATTTGAAATGCCTTACCACAATTGAATAACTGATTTCCCATCTTGTAGAACCCTCATGGAATTTATGAAATTTGTCTAGGGGAGAAAGCTGGTTTCCATTTAGAAGCAGGAAATGTGGTACCAGATGGGAAAAAGTAGGGCCAGTATTCCATTGCAAGAGGACCAGCACCAGGTAATTGAGCTTTGTAGTCACCGTATGTGTGTCAAGCTACCCACATTGGGGCTGCTTCAGTCCTTCCTATTCCTCATACCCCCAGGAGGTTCCCATATCTGTTAACAGCTTTTTGTATCTTGACAGTTGGGCCACTCCTTCCTGCTTCTCATGCTTCTTTCCATTCCCATCTTTTAGCCCATTTTGCCTGTCCTAACACCATGGTATCAGTCTTGGTCTACACATCCAGCTGTGTCCTTCTTCTGATCCCTAAATCTACCCTACAGCCAAATCTCACATATGGGACTCTTCTGCCATCTTCCCAACACTGTAATTGATGTCCAGTGCACCCAGATAAGTTCACACTCATTTACAATTTCCTGCACATTTGATTTCTCCCTGCAAGCTTTTCCTCTTCTGTCATTGATTCATGTACCCTTCAGGCTCAGCTTGCCTGTAAAGCCTTCTCTCATTATTAGTCCAGCCAAATTAGATGCACCTCCAGGGTGTCTGTATACTACACATACTTTACAGGATAGTTGCCTGTAGCTTTGTTTAAAATTTTATTGTACTGCATGCTTATAATTTACCCACATGTGTACAGATACAGCTGTAGATATGTGAAAAGTGAGAGAAGGATGGATTTCAGTAGTCTTGTTTACCTAGTGGTGCATATAGTGTGTGCATGTACATTACATATCTGTCAGGTGATTGGGGAAATACTCTATTCCATTCTCATCCCCATGTTTCCTTCCAAATACTGGCCCATTGTGTCTTTTCCTTTACAGAGAACCCTGAAAGAGTTGCTCCCCTTCTCTCTGTGTTCCTTCCATTATTTTATGAACTCCATTGAGCATTCTCACCATTGCGCTATAGTTGTTGTCAGGGTCACCAGGCCTCCTTGTAAATGGAGCATCCCATTCTTAGTTTTCATCTTACCCAGCCCACACTGGACTCAGCTGATCAGTAGTGTCTCCTTGAAACAGGTTACTTGGCCTGAGGGCTGCACTCTTCCTCTCCACATACCTCATTGGTCTTTGCTGACCGTCTCAGTACTGGAGTCACTGGGATCCAGTGCTCTCCTTCTCCCTGAGGTCTTGGACATTGCTAGACTTAGCCTTTCTGTTGAGCTCTAGGTTCATAAGAAACTATGTACTTAAAATCTTTATTTGGACATCTGCATTGTCTAGGGCCAGGGATTTAGCTCAGTGGTTCCACCGCCTGGCTTGCAGGAGCAAGGTCCCCAGTTTGATTCCCGGTACAAAAAAAAAACCCCCAAAACTTCAACACATCTGAAGTAAACTCTTGATTTCCCTCACAGCATTTGTGCACACAACCAAACCTACTGCTCCTACAGCCTTATGATTTAGTAAACAGGGTTATGGCCCTTTTGTGCGGTCCTTCTTAGCTCCTCCTCTCTATCACCACAGCCAGTCTGCAAGCAGTTTTTCAGATTTATTTCCAAAATACGTATCCAGAGGTGAACCGCTTCCTGTCAGCTCCCCCATCCCCACCACCTGTGTCACTATCCTGCCCTCCTGGAGCATGTAACAGGCTTGTATTGTCCACCTGTCTTGTCCACTTCGGGTTTTCCATCTTCCTAGTAGCAACTGTGCTTCTCTTGGATGCAAATTAAGTCATATCACTTGTCTGTTGGAACCTTTTGGTACCTCACTATTGACTCAGTAAAGGCCAACAGTCTACAAAGTGCCTGCTTACCTCTCTGGTCTCATCTTTGCCCTCTTTCCTTGTCTTCCCAACCCTCCCCCAGTCTACTGACTTCCTTGAACATTCCATGAATGTCTAGCTACAAGTTTATGTGTTTGGTGTTCAGAGGACTTCTCTTCATTAGATATTTTTGCACAGCTCATTTTTTTTAGGTCTCTTCCTAACTTTCACCTTTCTATGGAGTCCTTTCCCAGCCCCCGTATCCCATCTACACAAGATTGAGCAGGACATTTCCTTCAGTGAGATACTCCTAAGTTAATAATTTGATCTCTTCTTAGTCTCTTTGACCCGAAAAACTTCTCATTACATGATTCTAGAAAGTGTTTTACTTTCTCAAAGCATAGTTTAGTTTCAAAGGAGATTGATCCCCCATTCAAGATGCACAGTCAAGAATTTAACTTGGCGATAAATTTAATAATTTCTTTGTTTCAGTTTGGAATCATGAGAAACAGGAATTTACAGGTAGTCCCTTAAATTCAGCATCAGCGATTCCTGCACAATTGTAAGCACTGCAATTCTTCCAACACAACTATGAGCGCTACAACTTTTTTCATACCTTTTTTTTATGAGTACATATTTGTTACATAGATTAATGAGTTTTATTTTGGCAGGTTTATACATGCACATAACATAATTTAATCATTTGCACCCCTGTGTCAGCCTCTCGCCCCACACTCCCTGATAGTTTCACTTTGGGGGAGGATGATTTCAATGCATGTGATACATTTTGATCATATTCATTCCCAGGCTCTGCAGTTTCTTAAAGCTGTAGGTATGTGTGTCTAAACACAGAGAAGGATCTAAGTGCAGTATGGGAGTTCTTGTCTTTTGTATTTCCAAAATGCTGCCTGGTACAAAGGAAGTACTCTGTAAATATTTGTTGAATGAATGAATAAACAAATGAACAAAAGAAAGAAGTGAATTCATAGCCAGTTTAATTTATAAATGATCTATATGAAGTGGAATTTATTTACTGGTAACTATACTTACCACATAACTTAGGTGGTGAGAGAAATATGTAGAATCACAGGAATTGATCGGAGAGTCTGGTTTTGACCTTACCTCTGTGTTTCCCTTCTTGTTCTTGTTCTTTCTAGGTCCTAAACAAGAAGAGAGGCCTTTGGCTGAAGCACCCGAGCAGCCAAGTGTTCCGCAGGAAGTGGTCAGCCAGGACGTGCTTCCACAGCTGCTGATCCCTCCTCCTGCCTGTGAGCCCCAGCCAGATCCAGAAGGGAAACAGGAAGCTGCAGACTGTGAGGCAAATGATCTGGAGGAAGAGGAAGAGGAAGAAGATGATGATGATGATGATGATGATGATGATGAGTTGGAAGAAGAAGGGGAGGAAGAAGCTGACATGCCAAATGAAAGTTCTGTCAAAGAGCCAGAAATACAATGCGATGAGAAGCCGGAGGATTTATTAGAAGAAACAAAAAGCATTTCAAATGAAACTCCTGAAGACTCTTCTGAAGTAACTCCAGTCATTAAGATCCCTGCAACTAAAGATGAGGCCAATGGTGAGGTATTTGAAACGTTTATGTTTCCATGTCAGCATTGTGAAAGGAAATTTAGCACCAAGCAGGGGCTGGAACGCCACATGCATATCCACATGTCTGCAGTCCATCATGCTTTCAAATGCAAGTATTGTGGGAAAGCATTTGGCACACAGATTAACCGGAGACGGCATGAGCGTCGCCACGAAGCAGGGCTAAAGCGAAAACCCAGTGCAACAGTGCAGCCATCCGAGGACCTAGCTGATGGCAAAAGTTCTGTGGAAAATGTTGGTCCTAAAAATGAATTGAAGCCTCCCCATCTTGGACAGTACTACCTGATCTCAAACTCAGAGAAAGCTTCTCAAGAAACAGCAAATCCTTCTGTTGTAGAAGAGAATGGAGAAGTGAAGGAACTTCATCCATGCAAATATTGCAAGAAGGTGTTTGGCACTCACACTAATATGAGACGGCATCAGCGCAGAGTTCATGAACGCCACCTGATTCCCAAAGGTGTCCGGCGGAAAGGTGGCCTCCTTAATGAGCCACAGCCTCCTGCAGAGCAGGCCCAGCCCACCCCAAATGTCTATGTACCAAGCACAGAGCCAGAGGAGGAAGGGGAAGCAGATGATGTGTACATCATGGACATTTCTAGCAATATCTCTGAAAACTTAAATTATTACATTGATGGCAAGATTCAAACCAACAACAACACTAGTAACTGTGATGTGATTGAAATGGAGTCTAATTCAGCAGACTTGTATGGTATAAATTGTCTACTCACTCCAGTTACAGTGGAAATTACTCAAAATATAAAGACCACACCAGTCCCTGTAACAGATGACCTTTCTAAAGAGCCTTCCAGCAGTACAAACTGTGAGTCCAAGAAACGGAGGACTGCAAGTCCACCTGTGCTCCCCAAAATTAAAGCTGAAACGGATTCTGACCCCACTGTACCCTCCTGTTCCTTAAGCCTGCCTCTTAGCATATCGACAACGGAGGCCGTGTCTTTCCCTAAAGAGAAGAGTGTTTATTTGTCATCAAAGCTCAAACAGCTTCTTCAAACCCAGGACAAGCTGGCACCTCCTGTAGGGATTTCAGCATCTGAAATCCCCAAGTTAGGTCCTGTGTGTGTGTCTGCACCTGCATCCATGTTAGCCGTTACCTCGAGCAGGTTTAAGAGGCGGACCAGCTCTCCACCCAGTTCTCCGCAGCACAGCCCCGCCCTTCGAGACTTTGGGAAGCCGAGTGATGGGAAAGCTATGTGGTCAGACACAGTGCTCACTTCCAAGAAACCCAAGTTAGAACGTCATAGCGACTCGCCCTCCTGGAGCTTGTCTGGGAGAGAGGAAAGAGAAACTAGGACCCCTCCTTGCTTTGATGAATATAAAATATCAAAAGACTGGGTGACCAGCTCTACTTTCAGCAATGTGTGCAACCAACAACCACTGGATTTATCCAGCGGAGTCAAACAGAAGGCTGAGGGGGCAGGCAAGACTCCGGTCCAGTGGGAATCTGTATTAGATCTCAGTGTGCATAAAAAGCATTGTAGTGACTCCGAAGGCAAGGAATTCAAAGAAAATCATTCAGCTCAGCCAACCTGTAGCACTGTAAAGAAAAAGAAACCAACCACCTGCATGCTACAAAAGGTCCTTCTCAATGAATATAATGGCATCAATTTACCTGTAGAAAGTACTCTTGATGTGACCAGGAGCCCAAGCCCTTGTAAATCTCTAGATACCCATCCAGATTCTGACCTTGGTTCTGACTCTCACTTCTCTGCTCCTACTGCTGAGTCCCCCCCTGCAGTGTGTCCTTCATCACCCGCCTTGCAGACACCCTCCTTGTCGTCCAGTCAACTACCACCTTTCTTGATTCCCACAGATCCCCCGTCCCCTCTGGCATGCCCTCCTGTGTTAACTGTTGCCACTCCGCCCCCTCCCCTCCTCCCAACAGTCCCTCTTCCTGCCCCATGTGCCAGTGCTTCTCCTCAACACTGTCCCTCTCCACTCTCAAGTGCGACCGCCCAGTCTCCACTTCCAATTCTCTCCCCAACTGTGTCACCCTCACCCTCTCCTGCTCCTCCTGTGGAGCCGCTCTTGTCTGCTGCTTCACCTGGGCCTCCAACACTTTCTTCTTCCTCTTCCTCCTCCTCCTCTTCATTCTCTTCCTCATCCTCATCTCCTTCACCACCCCCTCTCTCGGCAGTGTCATCTGTGGTGTCCTCTGGTGATAATCTGGAGGCTTCTCTCCCTGCAATAACTTTTAAACAGGAGGAACTAGAGAATGAAAGCCTGAAGCCCCAGGAGGAGCCCCAGTCTGCAGTCGAGCAGGATATTATTCAGGAAACATTCAGCAAAAACTTTGTCTGCAATGTCTGTGAATCACCTTTTCTTTCCATTAAAGACCTAACCAAACATTTATCTGTTCATGCTGAGGAATGGCCCTTCAAATGTGAATTTTGTGTGCAGCTTTTTAAGGCTAAATCTGATCTGTCAGAACATCGTTTTTTGCTTCATGGAGTTGGGAATATCTTTGTGTGTTCCATTTGTAAAAAAGAATTTGCATTCTTGTGCAATTTGCAGCAACACCAGCGAGATCTGCACCCAGATGAGGTATGTACACACCATGAGTTTGAAAGCGGGACACTAAGGCCCCAGAACTTTACAGACCCGAGCAAGGCCCAGATGGAGCATATGCAGGGCTTGCCAGATGATCCTTTGGAAACTTCCAAAGAAGAGGAAGAATTGAACGATTCCTCTGAAGAGCTTTATACCACCATAAAAATAATGGCTTCTGGAATAAAGACAAAAGAGCCAGATGTTCGATTGGGTCTCAATCAGCATTACCCAAGCTTTAAACCACCTCCATTTCAGTATCACCACCGAAACCCCATGGGTATTGGTGTGACAGCCACAAATTTCACTACCCACAATATTCCACAGACTTTTACTACTGCCATTCGCTGCACAAAATGTGGGAAAGGTGTTGATAACATGCCTGAGTTGCACAAACATATCCTGGCGTGTGCTTCTGCGAGTGACAAGAAGAGGTATACCCCTAAGAAAAATCCAGTACCATTGAAACAAACCGTGCAACCCAAAAATGGAGTGGTGGTTTTGGACAACTCGGGGAAAAATGCCTTCAGACGAATGGGACAGCCCAAAAGACTGAACTTCAGTGTTGAGCTCAGCAAAATGTCACCAAATAAGCTCAAATTAAGTGCATTGAAGAAAAAAAATCAGCTTGTACAGAAAGCGATCCTTCAAAAAAACAAATCTGCAAAGCAGAAGGCCGACTTGAAAAATGCTTCTGAGTCGTCTCACATCTGCCCGTACTGTAACAGAGAGTTCACTTACATTGGGAGCCTGAATAAACATGCTGCTTTTAGTTGTCCCAAAAAGCCCCTTTCTCCTTCCAAAAGAAAGGTTTCTCATTCAGCCAAGAAAGGTGGATACATGTCACTTGCAAGTAGTGACAAAAACAGTAGCAACCACCGCAGACGGACAGCAGATGCGGAGATTAAGATGCAGAGCTCGCAGATGCCTTTGGGCAAGACCAGAGCTCGAAGCTCAGGCCCTGTTCAAGCCCCTTTGCCCTCCTCGTCCTTCAGGTCCAAGCAGAATGTCAAATTTGCAGCTTCAGTCAAATCCAAAAAGCCAAGTTCCTCCTCTTTAAGGAACTCTAGTCCTATACGAATGGCCAAAATAACTCATGTGGAAGGGAAAAACCCCAAAGTTGTGGCCAAGAATCATTCTGCTCAGCTCTCAAGCAAAACTTCCCGGAGCCTGCATGTGAGAGTACAGAAAAGCAAAGCTGTTTTACAAAACAAGTCCACTTTGGCGAGTAAGAAAAGAACAGACCGGTTCAGTGTAAAATCTAGAGAACGGAGTGGGGGCCCAATCACCCGAAGCCTTCAGCTGGCAGCTGCTGCGGACCCAAATGAAAGCAGAAGAGAAGACAGCAGTGCCAAGCAGGAGCTGAAGGACATCAGGTAAGCTCAGAGGTTGGGGTGGGCCAAGGACTGTGGAGAAGACCGTAGGCTTGCCTGCAGGTGTTTTTGAGTTTTTTAAAATTTTGTTTTGTTTTCCTGTAAAATTTTGACGAGCATTTAAAAGAAATAATAGCTTTTGGGTAAATAGTAGGTATGAAAGGGGGTCACTGGTTTGGCAGCCATAGAAAATGAACAAATAGCTTTTATTCCAGACTTAGGTCTCAAACTGGTACCATTTTCTTTAATAGGGCCAGGTGTGAATTAGATTTGAAGCCATGGAAAAACTCTCACAAATACCCCATGTGGAAAGATGATGTTCTCTCAAACTTCCCTCATCTCTTGGGCAATATCTCAGTGTCTTTAGTAGATGACTTCTGAGGTTAAGATGGATCATGGACACATTAGCAAACCACCTTGCAATCTTGTTCAGTGTTTCTGTGACTTAAACATAGCTATTAGTAACAGGGACTGCTTTTATTTTCATGCCAGCATTTGAATTTTAAAACTGCCACATTGGTCAAAACAGAATACCTTATTTCTTAGAAATGCCTTGTGTTATATATTAATTACTCCCTTCCTCTGCCTCCAGCCCCAGAGAGGTCAGCAAACCAGGTTCCAGATGGGAAGAAGATCAGGGAGGGTACGCGGAGCTACAGGGAGGCTCCTGTGAGGTTCTCTCAGGCATGTGTGGTACCCAGGGCAGGTCAGCCTCGTGTGTTAGTGCCTCTGCCCCAGTAGTGATACGAGGACTCATTAGATTTGGCGACCTTGCGGAGTCACTTACCTGACTTGATGTGCATTCTCAGGATTCCTGCTGTTTCCTGATACTGCCTATGGGTCAGTCTCGTGACTATAAATACTTTTAAATCTTGTTTTATCAGAGTATGAAGCCTGACCTGGCTCTGGGCTTTCATGGGTATGGTTTTCAGTGCCTTGAATTTCTTTGGTGTTTAAGCAACAAGAATTAGGGATAACTATGGAGCAACTACTGTTTGGAGAGGTCATGAGGACACAAACGTGCCACTGTCACTGTCATTGATGAGGTAGATTAAATTGTAGCTGAAGAAAGATTTGGAGCTGGGCACAGTGGCACATGCATGTAATCCCAGCACTTGGAGGCTGAGGCAGGAGGATCACTGAGAGCTCAAGGTTAGCCTGTACTACATAGCAAGATCCTGTCTCATAAAACTGGGGGAAAAAGAGAGAGATGTAGAGAATAGTATTAGCCAGGGCTGATTTGAATGGCTTACTGTAGAATTACAGGATCATATTTTTTAAAAAGCTACTTCATAAATATGTTAATTCATTTGCTATAGATCTGATCAGTGCATAGTCTCTGGCCCTGGCACATGCTTTGAGAACCTCCTAGGGGTTAGACCTGTTGAGAATAAGCCTGCCTACCTAGCAGCTCACTTATGTACCTGCATGTGCTCAACTGGTATCCGCAGGTTCCACACCAGCAAGATATCATGGAGCTGTGTCTTCAAGTTGCTATGTCTTAACCAGAATATGCCACCATTTTCACAGATTGTACTAAAAATCACCTTCCTGGTGGCTGATACTTTAGAAAGAACGCTCTGTCTAACCTTTTTTGCCTCTGATGTTATCTAAAAGAATCACTTGTTTTGTACTTGACCCCACTTACACAACTTAAGGGTAAAATTCATATGAAAAAATTTTAGGTACTGTAAAGCAGAGCTGAAAAACTATGGATTTAAGAAATCCATTCATTTAACCTCTTACCCAGTACTTTCAAGAGCCCTTAAACCTACCAAGTGCTGAAGTGCCTAAATAAGAGTGTCTTTCTTCTTTGCTCCAGTTAATTTTAATTATTTTTCTTTGTTTGATAGTTAACAGAGGGTTACATTATTGCCATGAAATTTATCCCAAAAGGAAGCACAGGAGAATCGGATGAGAAAACACTGGTGTGGTCCCGACTGTTAGATGGTAGCAGCAGGCATCCCTGGTGGCTCTGCCTCCCTTTTGTGAGCTGCTGGAAATGTGCTGTGGACACATCTGTAGTGCCAGGGGTATTATCCAGGATGTGGAAATGTGTTAGGTCCCCATTCCCTCGTGAAGCGTTGAGAATTAGAAAAGAAAGGCTGGGGATTTAGCTCAGTGGTTCCGCTGCCTGCCTCACAAGCACAAGGTTCTGAGTTCAATCCCCAGTACAAAAAAAAAAAGAAAAGATCCAACAGGACCCCGTATTTTGACTTTGGACACAAGAGTGGGCGTTTATTTCATCAGAGTTCGTTTTGGTCTTAGTACAAAGCCAGGGTTCCTAAGCTGAGACCCAGGGCATGTGTAAGACTATCAGCATTAACATCTTGCCAAGGCTGTTCCAGAGGGGGCCTCGTCTTCATGTGTTGTTTGTAGTATTTTGTGGATAAGGAGTCACTTTACTTGCAGTTGGCTTCCCATTTCAGTTTATTTCTTCTTGGGAATTTGTTCAGAGATGATTTTATGAGAAATAACTTGTTTTCACTCTAGTTTCAGGTGGTTTTCCTCTGCTTTCCCTGTTGTGTACTGAGGGTCTTGTCATAGAACTGACAGCATGTCTTTTTCCCACTTCTTTACAACAGTGTTTTCAGCTGATCCTCAGCACTCAGGGTTTTACATTTGAAATCTAGCTTAGGATTTCAGAAGTACTGCCATGAGACTGTAGCACCAATTTCCTGTTTAACACTGAGAGCTTAGCAGTTTATCAGTTGGCCACTTCTAGAGCACCAGCCATTGTGTCATTCAGGGTGTGAAAAAGCCATGTGCCCCACAGAGTCCCTTTCTTAGGACAAAGCAGCAAGGGAATGCAGGCATGCCACCATGCTCAGCTTCTCATCCAGCTGTTACTGCCATGATCCTCCCTGAGTTAGCAGTCATAGCCTTCCTGAGGTTTCTTGGTGCTGAATTTAAATCTGGTATGAAGGTTCATTTCCACAGCTCCAGTGAGACCCTTGTAGTCCCAAGGTATTTTCACATTCTCAGTGCTCTTCGAAGAGCACAGTTTTTTGTTTTTATACTGAGCTCCCATTGCAGCCAGTCTAGAAAACTGAAGCAGAGAGGGCCCCCTAGGATTTAGCTCAGTGGCACACCTGCCTCGCAAGCACAAGGTCCTGAGTTCAATCTCCAGTACCGGGGGAAAAAAAGGAATACTCTGTAGAAAACTTAAACAGAGAGAAGCAGAATGAAATGCCAGACCAGGTTGTCCCATTTTCCATGAACTGAGAAAGAATTGCTCTCCCTGACCCCATGTCAGCTGCACACTCGGAAAGGTCCCTGCTGGCAGTTCTCCCAGAGCCTGTCTTTGGGATAGGACGCCCGAGTTCCTAAATAGCTTCAGAGTCATTTGTATGTTGCTGTCTTTTTAACATTTGTCTTATGGTCCCTCACCTCTTTTCTTTAACATGGTCAGTTCATGCAAGGTTATGTTATGTTGTCATTTATCTTCAGTTTTCTTATTTTCTAGGAACTTCCTGTAGAAAAGTCCCCCAAACAAAACAGACCTTAATTGACTAAAAGATATTGCATGCTCAACTTAGGATAAGCACTACGGCAAAGGATACGAAATCTACCAAGCTTGCAAGACCAGTTGAAGCTGACTCAAAAGTTGTAACATACAGCTGATTGCCTGCAGGCTTCTTGTTGCCCTGGTTAGAGTCAGGCATCCACTCCTTCGCTGACGCCCACACCCGTGCTGGGCTCCTGGGTGATTGACATCCAGAGAAAAGGGCACTGTCAGTCCGGCTAGATGACTGGCTCCTCGTCACGGGACTGGGAACTCAGGTCTGAGTGGCCCTTATCTTTGGCACATAGCAGAGAAGGGAATGATTTGATCATAACCTTGCAAAAGCAAGTTCTCTGTTATATCAGTTTATTGTAGATTTCAGGGAGACAGATTCAGATGCACTCATTTAAAAACATTTGGTCATACACCAGCTCTTGATGCTTTTCTTTTAAATGAACCATAGACGGAGAGAGGCGTTTGGCTGATCTCTTAACCCCTTCCCCGCTTTTTAAATCACAAGCAGATTGCCAGCATAATGGAGAGGAAACCAGATTGGATATGGACTCTTTTTATGCCTCTTCCAGTGTCATGTTTATACATCCAAATGGATATTATCCTCTCAGATTATTATCTGGCACTAATTTGTAACTATTATATTATGAGACTATGTAGCAATATGTCAAAGCACAGGATTCCAGGCCTGTGTAGGTGTGTGTCTCCGTGTAAGTATGAATGAATTTACTTACCAAGTTTTACACTTCAGTCTCTGATAGAGATTAAAACAAATTAGCTTCTTCCTATGTCTGAGAATCATTTCTCCATGCATTTTATGCCTCCCTCTAAATTAATGAGTTGGTGGAAAATGGCTAGGTTCTTTTCATACGGTTTTTTGTTCTCAACTTTAAAAGTAATCTACCTCTTAAAATCTGTAGTTTAATACTTGTTTGGTGAATTTGTGCCACTTTAACCCTTTCACTATCATTCCCATTTTGTTACATTTCTGTTATGGGGACTTTATGTTGAAATACTGTATAAAGCATTTGTAGCAGTTTAAAAATAAAATATTTAAAATTATTTAAATTGTTTTGGACGCTTCAATTGTATTATATGTGATCTACGTTTTACTTTTTTGTTTGCATTGTTAATCTGGAGCGTGTTCCTGTATTGAAGTTTGCTGTTAGTTTTATTCTTGTTGGAGAGTACTATAAAAGACTTATAATGAAAACATTAAAATTTACAATTTGACATACAAAAGGGGTTGTTTCTTAATTTTAACTACCATAGCCTTGAAAGGGAGAGAGAGAGACTGAGTTATTGACAGACAAGATGGTGTTTGCTTCTGCTCCCCTTTTAGCATCAAGCACATCACTGGCTGGTCAGATGTATAAAAGTTTTTTTTAATGCTGTTACTGCAAACAATAATTAGGGGAGAATCTGAATGGTACATTTTACCTAATTGTAACCAATAAAAACTTTCTGAACACTTGTGGAAGGACTGCATTTTGTATATAATTGGGAACCAGAGTGGGGAGATGAAAGGTGAAAGCGGTGGAGGACAGTTGTTTGATGACAAGAGTGTCGTGTGGTCAGCCCGTGGGCCTCTTCTCACCTTCCTCTGCTTGGCATTGCCAGGACATCTGCTCATGGCAGCCGTTATACCCTGTCTAGGGTGGCACGTAGTTGGACAGTGGTGCCAAAACCTTGTGAACTTACTTTGCTAAGACTGAAATAAAGGATTTCATAACTGGGATCTAAGCACGAAACAAGTTGTAACATTTGTGTTAAAGATTCTTCAGAGTGCTGGGGTTTTTTTTGTTTGTTTTGGTACTGGGGATCGAACTGGGGTCCTTGCACTTGCAGTGCTTTTTTTTTAAGATTAAAAGTGGTTGAGTGTAAGCAGTTTCCGGTAGTCCAGCACTCACTGTCCTTCTTCCTCTGGTTAGGGTGGGGCAGGCTGACTGACTTGCCCACGTGCTGCGTTCACATTTCTGGTCTACCGTGATCATGTGTTAGAGAAACTTGAGAAAGGCTGATGGGAGTTTGGAAATGGCTTCAGTGTTAATGTTAAACACGCTGTACTAAAATGAGTGCCGAACAGGCAGCAGTGTCTGTGGCCGAGGTGGATGTTGTGAGATAGAAAGCACTTGCTTGGAGGCAGACCTGTGTTTCTTCCTTGGCCCTATGCTTGCCATTCATCTGCTCCCCATGCCTTCAGAGTAAACAGGCATATCACAAGTGCCCTCTAAGTCCTCTGCTCTGTTGAGTTAGCCTTGGGCAAGTGCTTCTGCATTCTGGATCTACTGCAAAGGAAAGTCCACATAAGTGTGAGGTAGACATTCTGTTTTAGGGGATATGGGTGCTGTGAGATACCCACTCTAGACCAAATGTGGGCTGAGTCTCTTGCTCTTCACTCAGAGCCCTGGAACACAGCTTTTACTGAATGGAAGAGTCTTCAAGAAGTTGTTCAGTATCTGCCTTATCAGGAAGGAGTGGCTCCATTTTGGCTGCTTTGGCTTTTTGTAGGGTTATACTTTTTAAAAATAAAAGTCGGGCCCAGGATTTAGCTTAGTGGTTTCACCGCCTGCTATGCAAGCACCAAGACCCAAGTTCGATCCCCGGTGCCAATAAATAAATAAATAAATAAAAACTAAAAAGTTAACTCAAGTCTTCTGTCCCTCATCTCACTGTTTCCCCTCATAAATCCCTGTCTGGGCTGCCCGTTTTAGCTTGGTTGCTGTAACTGCTTTCTAGCAGATAATTGGTAGTCAACTTAGTTTATTGAGAATTTAGTATATGCCAGACTGTGTCTTGGATCCTTAGGATACATAGACAAAACTCTTGAGGCCTATGAGCTTATTGTTTACCTAGTGGCCCTTTCCCCTGTCGTTTACATCATATTGAAGCCTCCTGACTTTGTTACAATTCCTCCACGCTAGCACAGATACTTCTAGCTTCATGTTTGAGGGCTGACATCTAGGTGCTGCAGGCCTTCAATACTTTCACTTAAGTGCCTAGTAAAATTACAGTTCCTTTAATACATTTGGTGTTGAAGTGTTCTTTGAATCAAGTGAGTTATATTCACAAAAAAATTAATAAGAGAGCAATTTACATTAAAAATAGGTTAGCGCACAGATAGGTGTAAAGAGCAACATGGACTTGAAGGCCATGTTGCAGATGCAGTGAGGCCAAGGCTATTAGGGAGATGGTCTTTTGCTCTCTGTTCATTTTTCCAGGCCCAGCAGCCTGTGTCCCTTCCTCCCCGGTAGTGCTGATCTTGTGGATGCTGCTTTGGGATCTGATGTCTCAGAATGTTTTACTGAAATGTTCTTGAGAGTGGATTTGAGTCACATGAAAATGGGAGCCGCAAGCCCTGACTTGCAGTCCAGTGCTTTTGCATTCACTTGGAAAACTTACGTGCCTGTGCAGGCCCTGCGGCCAGTCGTTCGTAGACTGTTGAGAAGGGGGAGAAGCACCGCTGAGTAGCCTGGACTTTAAAGGCTCTGCATAATTTCAGTGCACACTTAGAAACTTCTGAATTTATATTTGAAAAATTAAACTGTAGCTCTTAATTTCTGTAGCACACGTGCGTTCTCCTCTGAGCCTCACAGCGCCTCTCATAATAATCCTTATTATCACCCTGCAAAGTAGGCACCGTTTTTATTCCTGTTAGCCAGAGGCTGTGGGGTTGTTGGGGTGAGGAGCTGGGACTGTTCTGCAGCCACTCCGGAGTCCTGGGTTCAAATGTATGCGCTGAGGGAAGGTTGAGTGGAGACAGGTGGCGCCCCCTTGTGCAGTCTCTGTCATGTGTTCATTCCAAAATGGCCCATTGGGCTCCTTTCTGGTGCCTTGACCTTCCTGCCACAGAGCTTGCCTTGTAAACAAGACCATAAGTTTACAGTGCTGTGGGATAAAAATAATAGAAATGAGATCCAGATTGGTGGGGAAGATGACATCCATGCTACCATTAAAATCCCAGATAAATTTAAACGATCAGTGTAAAAACATTTGTTTTCGAACAGAACAAAATTGGGTATCTGTGAGTGTGAAGGAAGTGCAGAATGCACCCTGGTTGATTTGAGGCGGTGCTGCAGGCCCTACTACCCCATGTTTAGTACTCGCCACTACCTGCCCTGGTTCACATCTTGTCCACTGCCCACCTTTGTGCTGTTTCCTCTTGCGTGGGCATCAGAAAGGATCTGATGAGCTTTAGGGGGAATTCAGTGAGGCTTTTGAATGCTTGGTATATGCTAGGACGCTGTGCTAAGTAAGCATTGTAGAACTTGAGTCTTGTTGATCATCGCACCATGAGGCTGGCATCATTTGCAGGCAGGGACCAGACTGGAGGGAAGTGGTTTGTCCAGAAGGCACAAGACTCAAAGAAATTGGGATTTGAGAAGGAGCTGTTGCCAGGCTGACTCCCATCCAGTTTCACTCCTGATGGTGGAATATGCCTCTGCCCCTGGCCCAGACCAAGCAGTCAGGTCCTTTTCACTAGCTTTATAGAGCCATACACTACATCTTCACTCTTCCACAGAAACCACGCTGAGTACTGTCATGCTTTTTTTTTTTTTTTTTTTTTTTGATACTGAGGATCAAACTCAGGACCTTATGCTTTCGAGGCAGGCGGGGTGCCACTGAGCCAAATTCCCGGCCCTGTCATGCTCTTGAAAATGATTCTAAAGAAGGCTCCATCCAGAGTCTCCTCAGATACCACCACAGAACCTTGAACTGCTGGCATTAATCTGAAAAGAGTTAATCTCGGCTCACCTCCCTATCTCAGCAAATAGTGTGTTATTTGCAAAACAAAATCTGCTGGTGGTAAATTATTTTCAAGTACAGGATTAGGGCCTGGAGGGTTCGTGTAAGACTTCATTTACTTTCTGGATTAAGAATAAGAATTGGAAAAACTATTAGGACTTTGCACTGAATTACTTGCTGTGGTTGTAGAAATTACATTCAATCATGAGCCGCTAAATGGGGCTTGGAAATACTTTTATTAGAGTAAATTTGTTGATCTGTTGCAGTAATAGGATTTGCACATGCTTGCATTTTCTGCCTAACTTGCGCCAGCTGGATTTCTTTCCAGCTCTTTCTGATAGTGATACAGAATGCAGGCGGATATTGCAGAGAACATAAACATTTTATGGAAGACATTAGTGCCTAAATGTGCCTTCCCATGTCCAGTCAACACACCATGGCAGGAAGCCACATTTCTAAATGCCCTTGGGTGTTACCTGAGTTTCATAGTGAGTGGAGCGAGGGCTGGAATGTTGCTTTGGTAATGACCAAATCTGCAGGACTTTGAAGGAACAGGTTTATGTTCTCAACAGGAACACCTTTAAGAACATTTCCATATCAGTCTTTAGACAGGAACCTACTGTATAACCTGGAATTCTACTTAACTGCTTAATTTTAGCATTAATTCTAAATGTAAATTTTAAACAGGATTCATTTAAAAAAGACCTGGAATTTACTGCACGGGTAAGTTATACAGTTTTGGCAATTTTAATTTTTAACCTAAAAACAATTTCAACTCAAAGCAGTTCGGTTTGTTAGTATTTAATTTTGCCAAAATGTATTTTAATATTTTTTATTGGAATGAAGTTATTTAAAACTCATATGGAGTCAGTTTGCCTTGCAGTAACATTCCCTTCTCACTTTATTTTTATAATCACATCCAATCCTTGCCAACCCAGCTAGAGGGCAGGAACGTTTTCAGATGGCTTCTATTTCCAAGCTATTATTGGACTTGTGAATTCAGGCACATTCTCCTATAGCAATTAAGAAAACATCTTCATATGGTCAATCTGGATCATCACAGTGTCATTGTGTGTGTCTCATGTCCTGTTCCTTGGGGCTAGAGAGCAACCCTATATACTGGGACTTTGAGAGGCCCCTTAGGATTTAGGAGACCTTGTGGAGGGAGTTGAGGCTGTAGTCTGGTTCGTAATGAGGCTTTGCTCTGAGTACGTCATGTGACTTAGTTCATTTTGAGCTCTTCCCAACCTAAGGCACCTACTGTTCTCATTTACAGGTAAGCCCATTAAGTCAGAGAGGGGTGACATCACTTGAATTATGTCCCACAGATGTAAGTAGAGACCCTCACAACCAAATGCTGATCGCAGGGTTACTGCATTGTGATATGAAACCATCCATTTGGGTTTTAGAGTGCCTCCAATCCAGGCTGATGCTGATGTTGTCACCTAGAAGGGGTGGCTTTGTTGCTGAGTGGCTGGCTGTACAGTGTAGTGGGAATAAGAACTGACTTTGAACTCCCCCCTGGTCTGGGATTTTGTTCCCTTTGTAACAGGCTGAACCTGAGCTTCCTGGTCCAAGTGGAGTTATGCTTCACTTCCCATTGTACAAGTGTTGAACGATGTGGCATGTGTTCCTAGGGAAGACTCTGGTGACGTTTGTAATAACAGACCTCAAAGTGCCACTGCTTACCTGCCAGGGCTTAATAACCTGCTGCAGTTGAGAGGGGGAGATGGTGAACTTGAATGTTGATGGTCACTAAGGAACTTTCAGAGGAGACTGCTGAAGAAACAACACTTATAAAAATCTTGAAAGAAGGCCGGGGATTTAGCTCAGTGGTTCTGCCGCCTGCCTCGCAAGTGAAAGATCCTGAGTTTGATCCCCAGTACCAAAGAAATCTTGAAAAAAATGGTTCATGGGAACTGAGAAACATTTCACAGAATGGGCAGTTACAACCTTGTCCTTCATCCTTCTCCTCACTCTGAGGCACTTTAAGCCTTCCATATTGGTCCTAGCCTATGTTGCTTACTGTATGTCTCTTCCCTCCTTGAGCAAGAATTGTACTCACATAGGATCTTGCATATTCATACGTGTATTTCTGGCATCAAGAATGCCCTGGGCAAGTTGTAGTTGCTCTGTATTTGTTGACTAAAATATTTGAATCCTAGCTTTATCCCATGGTCATTCTGGGACCTTGCTCTGTGAGTTACCTCATCTCTCTGAGCACTTTTTCCTGTAAAGTGGGGTGATGTCTGCCCACAATCGATTGTGTGAAGACAACAGATAATGTCTGAAGGACTGCAGACGTTGCCTGTTGTAGCGAGTCCCATAAACAGCAGCCACTGTTGTCATTGGTATCGAGAGATGTACTCTTAAATCTCAGTTGGAATCTGATGAAAAGCAGTGACTGCTGCCGGAAATATTGATGTGCCATGTCACATTTCTTGACAGCACTAATTGCCATAGCGGGAACTTCCCTCATCATCTCTTTCCTCTGCCCAGAGACAAAGGTCACAGGTGGCCTGTGACTCTTCTGGCTCTACCACCAGTGACACCAGGGACTCCAGCTGTGTCTCAGCTGGGTCAGAGCTGTTAATTTACAGCTGACAGGTTCTCCCTGTGCCAGGTGCCCCACCCACACATTAGAACTAAAGAGAAACCAGCTGTACAGACAAGAAATCATTTTCCAAGTCAAAGTGGGAAAAAGGATTCATTTTTATTCTCTCCACATACCTTCTTATTTCTCTTCAGTTTTGAACTTTAGAAACAAAAAATGTAAAAGGCCTAGGTTCAGAAGGAAACTTTCACTGGCTCTGCAAAGCTGAACATTTAACCAAAGAACCCCATCAACTGAAATATCAGAATGATTGCTGAACTTCTAAGTTCTCACTAGCCACTGTTTTGTTTTTGTTTTTTGGTACCAGGGATTGAACTCGGGACTTTGTGCTTGCGAGGCAGGTGGCAGCATCATTGAACTGAATCCTCGGGCCTACTAGCCACTGTTTTAAGGGGTTTCATGTATTACCCTGGTCTTTTTAACAGCCCTGTGAAGTAAATACTCATGCCCTCCCATCCTGTAGATTGGGAAACAGGCACGAGGTCATACCTGGTAAGGGGACCCAGGAGTCTAAGCAGTCTGGCTGGTCTCCAAATTATGAGTGCACCCTGCATCTGGCTGGCTGGTCTGGGAGTGAGGAAAAGCCCCGGGTTATGCCCCTGCTGCAGCTTCCTGGAGGCATCTCCTTGAGGTTAAGAAGCACAGAAACCCCACTTGTTAGGAAGAAGCTACCTATGTGGACTTGTGCCAGATTCAAAGGAACTAAGTGACAGTTGGAGGGGATCAGCTGTCCTTGGGAGTAGCCCATTTTGTCTGTTCTTGGCAAGTCAGGCTGTGAGCATCTCAGCCAGGCCCGGTGCATGTACATCCCCTGAGGAGTGAATCCAGGCACTACCTTGACCTGAGAATAGAAGCCTGTTCTAGATGTCTGTCCAGCCACAAGTAGAGAGTAGGTTTTTATGTGGGGAGCAACTGTCTGGGGTATAACACAGAGCTGGCTTCTGGGGCTGCATTCACATCTAGAGAAAGGAGTCATCCCAAGGGCTCCCATCAGCTTCGGATGCAGAAAGGCAAAAAATGTTTCTGCAATGCCAGGTGTTGCCGCTGTAGTCTCACTGTGTCTACCCCTTCCTGCTTTTAAAAATTGCCCTGGGCATTGTTTCACCTTGGCTTAAGGGCTAATGGCATCACCCAGCACTTCTTTCTATGCCCTCTGAGATGAATCAGGCACCCTGGACATCCTGTACCAAACCAGAGGATCCAGCAGCTTGAGATAGGAACAGAATTAATTCAGACCTAGTTAATTCACAATTCACTGTAGCTCTTGGTTCTTTGCTGGACAAGTCCTTTCTGGACAGGAAAATGTTTGGTGTGATAAACACATGTTCCTTTTTCTGTTGTAAGCTCCTAAAATGCATGCCTTAAGTGATTTGTTGACAGTTTGGTGAAAGTGCAATTAATCCCTTCCTGGGCGATGGTTTAGAATAAGTATTCTGCTTGATGTCTTGTGCTAAAAGTGGCCAAATCCTGATAGCTTTAGGCAGGTGGTCCCTACAGATGTACCTGCAGTTCATCCTCTGTTACCTGAGGCCGAGGCTAGTGAACCTGCTTGGTGATTAAGTTTCTCCTCCTGGTTTGGGATATTGCTCCAGAAGTCTTTGAATTTCTGTAATAGCCACTGTATAGGTTTGCAGATAAGAGTTTTATACTCTTGCCTTCATATTTTAGGTTCCTTTGAATTTTGCAATTGTTTGGTGAAATCAAATCTATGATAATTTTGCCTTGGTGTAAAAGCCAACTGTTTTGATCTGTCTCAGTATACTTGTGTCACTATCATAGTTGAAATATGTGCTATGCTAAATTAATTCATCATTATCATTAGTGGTGTTTATATCTTCAAAAAAAATTTGTTAAAAGTTACAGATAGAGCCCATTAGTGCTGGCCAAGAGCAAGTGTTCATTAAGGTGACATTCTGGACTGTGTCAGCACATGAAGAGGTGAGGGGAATGTTTTGCTTGTTCATAGGAATGGTCTTGTTAATCTCAGCTCGAGAAAGTGCCATGTGCCACCTGTGCTTCAGGTGTGTGAAGCGGCCCAGGTTCCTGTTCTCTCTCCCATGTTTGCTCAGTGAACCACCTGCATCAGAATCATCTGGGTGGTTTATTAAACATTTCAGACCTACTAAACCATGATCTCTGGGATGAGACTTGGAAATCTTCATTGTGTCAGCTTCTCAAATGAGTCAGCCAGATTTCAGAGTTCTCTCCATTTTGAGGAAAGAAAAAATGAATGATGTGGATCACCTGTCTCATCACTTTGCTTTCAATTTTAAATTCTTTTCCTTTGTTCATTTATAATTTCTTTGGTATATTTACACACTTTCACTTCTCAGAGCACCTTCACCTTTGTTTTCCTTATTCCTTGTGACCATCCAGTGACAAACTGGGGCCTTCCTAAGTGTCAGAACTGAGATGGAATTGCGGAGTCACCAATGTGTCCATGGTTCCTCTATCTTTCTGAGGAGGAAGTATGAGCTTTGGTCCATTTCTAGGACGAGTCTGGTGTGACACTGTGCCTTCTGGGAGGCCCACCACACTCCCCCAGCACTTGCTGGTGCACAAACACTTAGCACATACTCGGTATTTGTAGAAAAAAGCAAGCAATCTCCAGGGACAGTAGAGTCAAAATTAACCACTCCACTTCAGAGACTTACCTACGTGATCCTAATTGATGACTTTTTGGGTTAAATGTGAATCTTGAGGCAGCTAATTGCTGACCAGTGAGTACAGAGCATTGGTTCAATAATTAAAGTGAAGTTGAAAGAAAAGGGTCAGTTATTTGGTGATAGCTAATTATAATCAGTATCAAAGAGTTACTGTCTTAGGTCATAGTCCTTCAGATTAAGAATGCGTGATAGGGCCGGGGATGTAGCTCAGTGGTTCTGGTGCCTGCCTTGCAAACACAAGGTCCCCAGTTCGATCCCTAGTACCCCCCAAAAAAAATTTGGGCTGGGGATTTAGCTCAGTGGTTCCGATGCCTGCCTCGAAAGCGCAAGGACCGGAGTTTGATCCCCGGTACCAAAAAAAAAAAAAAAAAGAATGCTTGATAACCACTGATCAATAAACCATAGAGACCAGAACAAAACTGTTCTAAAGACCACTATGGTTAATTCAAAGGCATTAGTAAAATTATATTCTCCCCCTACCAGTCTACACTGGACCACATACCAAAGATCTGAGTCCTCCCAGGCTTGACTATAACTCAACATTCTGAACTTCACAGAGTAGAACTACTCAAATACTCCCTAATTTTTAGGTTCTGTTTCCCCAATTTTTGGACCTGTAAACAGGGCTACCTTCCTCTGGCTTCTGCTTTAATTCTTATCTCCTAACACCTAACATGTCCTAAGGGCTCCTGCTAGTAGAGCCATGCCGAACACATGGTGATGGATGATTTTCTTGTCATAGTTCTTCCAGGTTCAAAATAATGAAGCCCTTCTTACTAGAGCTTCAGTGATTGACTCTGTGGTGTGGTTTGATTGGGACAGGCAGCCCAGTGTCTCTTACCTTGATTTCTCCACTGTGCCCCTGAGCCTCACGAATCAGAGCTGTTGAGGAAGGTGATCCAGCTAACAAAACTGAGGGTAACAGAAATGGGCACTCTGATGAGGGAAACACAGAAGTCTTGGTCTCATTTGGTCCAGGGTGTGTGCCATTATCTGAAGGAGAATTGCCAGAACATTTTGCAAAGCACAAGGCCTGGGAGAGTGAGGTGGTACCAGAAATCCTCCTGGACTTTGTTACAGCACCCAGTGTGGATGAAATGACACAGTTGGAACTCAGCTGCCTGGAGTTTGACCCCAGCCCACATAGTAATAGGGGCTCTTGGATGCCTCTGCAGTCCTGACCACCACTGCCTGGGAGATCTTGGCACTTACATTCCCGGCAGTTTAGTTAAATGCACACCAGAGGTCAACTGTATTCGTTCCCAGACCTGTTCAGGCCACTCATGTATTGTACTTGTATGGTTTAATTCGATGTTATCCTTATCCAAACTGATGAGAGTGTAGAGTTGTTTTTTAAAAAATTTTATTGGTACATTTTATTGGTACATTTTAGGTATACAATTCATTTACATTTATCATTGGGTGTTTGTACCTGTACATGATATATCTTGGTTCTTATTTTTTTCCCCATTACCTGTGTGCCCTTCACCCCCTTTGCCCTTCCCTATTTACATAGATTTCATTTCCATTTTTTTTTCTTTTCTCATAGTTTTTCCTTTCCCCTTCCCCTCCCTTCACTCCTTCGTCTTTGGACCTTTTTCCATATTTCATATTATCAGTTATTCATTTTAATCATTTTAACTCTTGTTTACACTATCAGTTTCTCACACTAGAGAAATTATTTGGCATTTACACATGTGTGTCCTATTTATTTCACTGAAGAGGATGGCCTCGGTATGCATCCATTTAGCTATAAATGACTCTAGTTTTTCATTCTTTATGGCGGAGTAGTACTCCATTTTATAAAAAAAAACCCACATCTTTATCCAGTTTCCAGTTGATGGGCACTTGGGCTGCTTCCAATCTTTAGCTGTTACAAACTGTGCGACTATGAACATGGGTGCACATATATCACTGTGGTATGATTCTTTTAATTCTTTTGGGAAGATACCCACCAGGGGAATAGCTGGGTCAAATGGAACCTCTAGTCTTAGTTCTTTGAGGTATCTCCATACTGACTTCCACAGTGGTTGCACCAATCTGCACTCCCACCAACAATGGAGAAGGGTTCCTTTCTCCCCACAACCCCACCAGCATTTGTTATTGGTTGATTTCTTCATAGCAGCCATTCATTCTGGGGTGAGGTGGAATCTCAGTGTTGTTTTCCTCTGCAGCTCTCGAATGACGAGTAATGTTGAACATTTTTTCATATATTTGCTGCTTTTACTTCTTTGTCTGAGAAATGTCTGTTCATTTCAGATGCCCATTTTTGAATTGGGTTTTTGAATTTGGGGGGGTCTGATTTTTTTCAATTCTTTATATATTCGTAGAGTTGTGTTTTGAAAGCCAGTTGAATGCTTAGAAAGGCTCACAGTAATTTGCATAAAAATCACAATACAGTTTGGTGAGGACGGGAATTAAAACTGTGTAGGAGGTAGGATGGAGACCATGAGGTGTAGGAAGATTATGTACTGTTTTTTTAAGTTCTCACCCAGCTTTAAACACTGGAAATCGTAGATGATGTAGTCAAGAATGGCAGTGCAGGTCTTGGCCATTCAATCATTCATTCATTCATGGAGGGCTGAGGCCTGCTGGTTGGTGCCAGACACTGTGTGGAGTATATAGGAGTGACCAAAACTGAGGGAATTCACTTTTGTGGAACTCACACTCTAGTGAGACCATTAACAAAGGACTATCCAGAGCATCAGATGATGCATGCTATAGACAGAGGTAAAGTAGGGAGGGGGGAACAGAGTTCTGGAGTAAAAATGGGCTCAGGAGACACCCATCTTAAGTATAGGGGTCAGAGAAAGCCTGACCAAAAAAGGATCAGCAAAGATTTGAAGACAAGGGAACCAGCCTGTGAGCACAGGGGAGCAAAGCATCTGGTGGTGAGAACAACCAGTGCAAAGGTCCTGGGGTGGGAGCCTCCCTAGCATGCTCAAGGAAGAGAAGAGGCCCTGTGGCTGGATGGGGTGACATCAGGGAGTAACCTAAGCCAGTTTTTAGGAGCTATGGCAGCCACTGTAAAGATTTGGCTTTTACTCTGAGTGGAAGTCATTGGAGGAATCAAGGGAGGAGTAATACAGTGTGAAGCACGTTTTGAAAACATCATTCTGCTGCTCTGTTAAGAACAGAGTGGGATGGGGTAAAAATATCAACAAAGGGCAGTTAAAGGCAAATGCAGTGCCCAGGCGAGAAGGCACAGCTAAACTGGGATGCAGCTTGGGGCGATGAGTAGCTGTGGGATTCTGGATTTATTTCAAAGGTAGAAGCAAAAATTTGTTGAGGATTGGTGCCCATGTACAGGGACTGAGTGTGCTGGGGGTGAGATTATGGGCGTGTTAATTCCAGATCCCATGTAGTCATTCAAGGGAGAGCTGGAAGCAAAAGTGAACAGACTTGGCGGACAGAAGAAGGGACCCAGCTGAAAATGGAGATTTAGGAATCATCTGGCTCCTCATGGTGTTAAAGTCACAGGATTGGGAGCCCTAGAGAGTGAACATAGAGAAAGAGAAGACTCCCAAGAACTGTGTCTGGTATGCTCCAGTGTGGAGCCCTCGGACTGATCCGAAGGAGACCCGGGAGCAGGACAAGCAAGAGGGAAATTCCATCAGAGATGCAGTGAGAGCAGGTGGTCGCAGTGAGGAGTGAGAACTGGCCAGGGGGCCTCCCAGCCTGTGGAGGAGGTGCGTCCCTGGATTGGGTCCAGAGAGGCTAGGCAGGGAGCAGCCAGCACTCTTTCAAGGTGGAGAAAATTATAAATGTGTGTATGCACCCACGGGAGCAATTCAATGCAAAAAGGAAACTTGGGGAAGCCACTGGCGCCCCACCTCCAAGAAAGTGAGGGTACAGGAGGGAGTGTGGGGTCTGGCTGGGCAGGAAGGAGTGGGAAGAGGTGTCGTAGCAATGCCACAGTCTTCTTGCTGTGCATGGAGGCGAGACCACCAGTGGAGGCTGCAGATGGGGAGGCCAGTGGACAAGATGCAGTAGCCACCTGGATGGAGCGGGAGGACAAGGGCACTAGGGTTAGAGAGTTGCCAGGAGGCCTTGGTGCCCACCTTGGTGTAAAATGTGACCCAGCAGCTTGGCCATGAGCTTTTCCTTCATTGTGAAGGTCAGTGAAGGTACCGGATGTCTGGTTGAGGTTTAAGGATTGTTGGAGGAGGGCAGCAGTGTGGATTCTCTGCTCTGATTGGCTCTCTGTTAGGCCAAGTCCAGTGAAGAGTCCACCCTGAAGACCCTCTGCTTTGAGCTCCCTCAATGCCTCGGGCTCTGCATTCCTGGCTACACATGGCTGGCCCCACGCCTGTGTTGCAGAGGACATTGCCCTGAGAGGGAGGATGACTTGCTCAGACTGCTGGTGGTGAGCCTGGGACTGTCAGACTCCAGACCCCATCCTCTCTGCTCACAAGGAGCTTGTGTCAAGCCAGGCAGTCAGAGGCCCATATGCCCCTGGGGTGAGGACAGGGACCTGAGCAAGGACACGACATGGACTGAAGTGACATCTGATGGAGTGAGTCGGGGGTAGTGCAGCAGGAGCCCTTGTGGGAGGAGGTCCACACCTGGGCTGGAGTAGGGTGCATTACCAAGTCCCAGATATGTCCTGGGTCCCTGACTTGTCCAGGGAGATAGCTCAGCTGTTTGCTAGTTCTCCAGATGTGTTTGTGGAGGAGGATCTCAGAAAAACCCCTTTGTACAGCAAGCAAGTGCACCCCTGTCCAAAATCAATGGCCTTTCCTTGGCAGCTCACAAACCCTCAGATCCTCTGCTTATAAAAGACGGAAGATTCCATGTAACAGATCTGCTATTCAACATTCAGAAAAGACCCAAGGCACACAATTGTAATCATAGAGACTAAGGAGATTGAGGTACCATTGCAAGTTCAAGGACAGCTGAGATCCTGTCAAATAAAAAACAGAGCTGGGGATGTACTTTAGAGAAAAGTGCTCCTGGGCTCAATCCTGTGTCTGGGGAGTGGGAGAGAAGAAGCAATAAAAAAGAACCAGTCCCAAGGAAGAGACCTGAGTCCTTAACCCTGGTCTTGTTCCAATTTCCAAACTCCTTGAATCTCCTTGTATGAAACTTGTTTTGATCCTGAGGCACAAGAAACAGGCAGGAAAGGGTTGGAGAGAAACAGATTGTCTCCCTCTGTCTCAGTAGTGGGCTTCAGGGCCAGAAGTGGCCTCTTCTAGAATCTCTTCAGCCTTGAGGATGAAGTTACTTATGCCCCCCTCCCTCCAGTACACTAAAGCGAAAGACAGCATGGTAAAGTTAGGCAGATCACAAAACGTGTTCCATATGCTCCATGGGACCCAGGTATCAGGGTGTAAACAAATTGCATGCAGGCTTCACGCTATACACAGGTGGTATTATGGTCAGGTCCCTTGTGCTGAGCTCTGGTAGGCTCTTCTTTTCTCCTCAGTGTTAATCACAGTTTATAATGCTGTATTCTACAAGTAATGACCTTCCCCTTCTATAGCATATGTCTCACAAGGGCAGGAACCAGTTCTGTCTGATTCACTGCAGTGTACCCAGAGCCATGCACAGGGTTAGTCACAGTCCTCCATATCTGCAAGTTCTAACCACGGATAGGAATACTGGAGAGACAGTTGGGTCTATACAGAACCTGTACAGACTTTTTCCTTGTCTTTATTGTCTGAACAATGCAGTATATGCAATACTACCCCAGGCTGTGTTAGGGACTTTAGCACCCGCAAATTTTGGTGTTGGCAGGGGATTCCTGGAACCAGTTCCTCCAGGTACCAAAGTACTCAGGACTGTAATAGGTGGCTGGTTGGTCCACGTTGATAAGGGACAATTTGAACATCTGGCTCTGTTTCACCTGTGGACCAGAAGTCATGTACACCTCAGGCCTCCCAAGGATGGGCAGAGCTGGAAACCTAACTCGCAAATAGAAGACTAAGCCAAACTTAGGACATGTTGAGCCCTGTGCCTGATTTTAGAGAACTTCTACTCTAAAAAGTTAAATTAAATAATATTTTCTATGCTTAGAGAGCTCTCCCTGAAGCTCAGCATAGGTCTGATCAAAGCAGTCTCTGTGGAGAACACCTTTGTGTGCTCAGTGTCTGCCTGGCTCACCTTAGATGGCTAGGACTTACCAGATCAATGCAGAAAGGGTGTCTGGGTACATGGCAAGCTGTGTCCTCTTCTTGGGAATTTATCCTCCCTGGCCTTAAAAAGCTCAGGAACCCACCTGTTTGGCTTCACAGGTAAATGACTTGTGCTTCACTCCTGGCTCTTGTTCTTGAACAAATTGCCTAACCTCCTGTGTCTCGGTTTCTGGTCTGTGATATGCAGGGAAACTCATTTCATAAAATTCTTGTGAGTATTAACATGCCACATGCTTGGCTCAGAGTAAACAAGTGCCAGCTGCTATGAGGCAAATGACCCTCAGGACACATTCGGCATCTGGGACCAGTTCCACGTAGCCGTGTGCCAAATCCTAGTAACCCGGAAGGAACATCAGGATGGCTGACCATGAGCCCCTGGGCTCCCTGAGCAGCACCTTGCTGGGCTGTGTGTCTGCCTTCCCACCCCTCACTGCTCCCCCGCCAGGAGGAGCCCATTTGAAGCGCCTCCTTCACCCAGTGAGTGACTCTCAGCTCCACAGGGCACAGCATCCAGTGAGGGCTAAGCAGCCCAGTGTGGAGTCAGGGCCCAGTCACCCAAGGTCTCATCATGTGTGAGATAGGCTGGACTACAGGTCCCCACCACGCTCCAGCCTGTTTGAGCCCAGGAGGGAGGCAGGGTTCAGGCTTTGGGACAGGGATGGGGAGAAGGTACATGAGCAGGCTCTGCCTCCTGTCCTGGCTCACACCCCTGGCCTTGCTGTTGGGTAGCTTCATCCCCCTTGTTGAGTAATGCCCATCCAGGCACATACCGAGCATGCCTTTCCCATGATAGTGCCAGCCCTGTAGCTGGGACGCTGTGCCAGCCAGGCACACCCAGCCCCCTGAGGCAAGCTGGGTTGGTGTCCTGGCGGGAGGGCAGTACGGGAGTCCCTGAGCTCCCAAGCTTTTCCGTGAGGCAGGAGCAGAAAGCCTGGCAGAGAGCAGCCGCCTCTGTCCTCAGCATCCTGGGCCTGTTCCCAGGCCATGTGGTCTTCAGAAACCTGGGAGCAGAGGCCACGTTCTAGAAACCCTGGAGCTAGCGCAGTTGTTGTGCAGGCTTAGGAAACCTTTTATTCCCAGCAACTCAAGGATTGAGTTTTCTTTTGTCCTTGGAGCTGACCTCATCTTTTAACGCTTTGGCCTTGATCACTGTTCATAGAGGAAGTGGTGACACTAGGAATCTTAGTGCCCAAAAGAGCTTTTCTGTGTGGAGTTCAAGAAGACTACTCTGTCTCTTACTGTCCTGAGTTAGGAATCTGCTTTTCCTACATTCATGGTTCTTACATTCTTGTATTTGCTTCTGTTTTCTCAGCTTTCCTCTCATTCTTCGAAGTTTCCTTTTGAAGAAAGCAGTCTGTTTTGGCTGAGCTGGAGGGAAAAGGGGGGATGGAGTTGGAATTGGGTGATTGCAGGTGAGAGGGGTTGCTGGGAAGATGGGAGCCGCTCTTCTGCCCAAGTGGGGTTTCTCTGCCCAGGCTGGACATGCCAGGGACAGTGGCGTGTTTCCCTGGACTTGAATCCCTGTGCTGGCCATAGTGAAGGGGGTCTGTTGGAGAGGCCTGAGAGCTGCAGAGTTGGGGTCATAGCGCTGTAAAAATGCGGGCCTCATCCCATGCTTTGGGTGGGAGCTTGGCAATGAGCAAAACCCTAAAGAAGCCAGGTAATTGGAGAAGTTGGCTCTTGAGCAACAGAAACAGGATAAACTGTATCAGAAGTCTGGCTCCAGGTTTGCTGTTTCAGGAAGCTGTTTCTGGGCATGCTCTTGTGCCAGGCATGGTGGCTGCTCCGTAGGCAAGAAATGAACAGATGCAGAGGCCTCCTGTTCCAAGGGGCAGTCACATAGCACAGGTGCCCTGCATCCCAAGATTCCGTCCTGTATCTTTCAAGGCTCTCCCTACCATTCCTCTCCACCTTCGTGTCCCTAAACAGGCAGTGAGCCTCTCCTGTGCCCCTTCCTCAGAACAGCGTGTCAGATGACCGTGAGCCAGGTGCTTGCACACCCCCCTCAGTTTCCTTGTCTGGAAGTGAACTCCGGGTGACACAGTCACATCCTACAGAAAGCAGGCAGCCAGGGCACGGGTTCTCTGCTGGTTACTGCCTGTGGCTGAGGTCATCCTAGACTGGGAGACTGGGCCAGTCTTCCTGATAACTGGGTCAGGAGTTATGAGCTTGTCACACACTGGATATCTGGAGTTCAGACAGAACAGATTGGGGAACTCTGAACACCTCAGGCCCTATCTACCTCTGAACACCTCAGGCCCTATCTACCTCTGAACACCTCAGGCCCTATCTACCTCTGAACACCTCAGGCCCATAGGGCGGGACGGAGGGGTCTTCCCTGTGCATGTGTAGAAGCCAGACTGGGAGACCTGGGGCAGCCTCCCTAGGGCTTCGGAGAAAGAGGGAAAGGTGCTGCCGAGGGGCAGCATCCACAGATGGGACTCCTGTCTTCTGTCTGCTCACACTGTGCTGTGACCCCAGACCATTGACTTGACCCTCTGTGCTGCTGTCCCCTCAGTCCCAAAAAGGGCATGATATCATCCCTCATGGCCAGGGGATACCAAGTAAGCACCCTGCCAGGCTGTGCATACCAACTCCCCAGTGTCCATGTCCCTGGCATGACAGCCCTTGAGTGTCTCCACCTGAAGGAATCTCACTCTTAGTGATGGTCATGGCCAGTGTTTTTCTCATCCCCCAGCGACCACCTGCATTTTCCTGCCCTCAGCCCCGCACAGAGGGTGTTTGGCACCAGCCCCTGCACTGCAGGCTCTGCCTGGCTGCCCCAGCATGGCTCCTGCAGCCTCTGTGTGCATTGCCTGGCAGCTGCAGGACCAACACGCCCATGAATGCTGATGCTGGCTCCATCGGCCACACTGAGCCGCAGGATGGAGCTCCATGGCCCACAATGCCAGCCTGTACCCAGACCGAGTCTTAGAGGTGAGAACCTTAGGGAAGAGAGCTGGCACTGGGAGTGAGTGGCTTCATTGCCCTGGGGGTTCCAGTGAACATCGGTGTTTGAGAATCTCTGTTCCAGGACTGCCCAGAGCTAACTGGGTTCCAGCCTGCATCAGACCCAGGCACCTGTTCTGTGGCAGAGGGTTGGCCCCTGCTCTGGGTGCTGAGTTTCCATCCTCACCCCTATAAGGGTTGTCAGGGTCAGCCCTGGGGTTTGAGCAAATGGTCCTGAGTTGAAAGCTGGGAGAACAACCCCTACACCTCTCTGAGCCTCTGCCCCTCCTCTGTCTGTAATGAAGGCTTGTCACAGTCTGGAGATCTGAGAAACTTCCACAGAGCATATAGAGCAGCTCCTGGCATTTAGTTAAGTGTTTAGTGAATGATACTATTACATATTGTTTCCCTGTTTGACGTCCTCATTTTACAATCGAGTCAACTTGGCTCAGAGAGGTGAGGCAATTTCCAGAGGCCACACAGCAAGCCAGCAACAGAGCTAGGACTGAACTGGGATCCTGAATCCCAGCTGTCTGCTCCTTTGTGTGCCTGCCCCGAGTCTCTATCTCTGCCCTTCCTCAACCTGCCAGTCCATGCACAGGAGACACTGGTTCTGCCGTGCCTGGATGGTGAGCTTCACTTAAGAGCCACATGTGGTCCTGGCAGTGCTCCCCTCCAGGGGCACCAGTGAGGGGCATCTTACCTGTCCATTTTAGACTTCCTCTTTCTTCATTTACTCCACCCCTTTGCACTGGTGTGCCACACACTGGCCATCTGCACCCCAGTTCAGGCAGCCTGTGTGCATGCACTCAGATGGCATTTGCTGTGCCAGCTGTGAGCAAGACCCAGTCCAGCCCAGAAGGATCCTCTGGATTGGTGGTGGAGATGGACAGTGAGGAAGTAGACAGCTCAGCAGGCAAGGGGGTGCTGTGAGTGAAAGGTCCAGAAAGAACAGGAAGAAAAACACAGAGGGTGACGTGCTGGAGAGGAGAGGGGGATGTGGTAGTGGGCAAGTTAGGGGGTTGGAGAGATGTCTTTGGGGGGCCGCACCGGCTGAGGGAGAAGGCCTGGGAAGAGGGGGCAGGGCCAGGACAGGCCATGCTAGGGCACCAGGAAGAGCCTGGCCTGGACGAGAAGCAAGCCCCATCCATAGGGGGAGGGGAATCCCAGGGCAGGGAGGGGCATACTGTGACCTAACTGTGACGCAGTCCAGTGTCCAGTGTCAATGCCCAGTGGTCTTTATGAAGAGCACACTCATTGCTTGGTGGAGAATGGATTGAGAAGGAAAGAGTAGAAGTGGGGACCTGTGAAGTGGGTGTTGCACTGTCCCCGTGAAAAATGATCATGCAGTAGGTGTCCAGGCTGTGGGCAGTGGAAACTCAGTGAGTTACATGGGTTTGCAGACGGGATCAAGGGACTCGGAGGTGGTTAGCTTGGGGTAAAGCACAGGAGATGTGGAAGACCCCATGCTTAGTGCACACTGCTCTTACTCTACACACAGCTGAAACGAGCATGGTTGGATGGTTTTCCCAGTGCAAGCCACAAAATGAGTAGAAAAGGAAGGCAAGGCTCTGTTAGGGTTTGATCGTAACCACTAAATTTTGGCTGAGAAGACTCGAGGAGAGTCCTGTGTGATTGGTGAGGGTGGGGTGGGGATGGAGGCAAATTGGGACCATACAAGGTCCCACTGTGGCCACGTTAAAGTTTTGAAGGCCATAGATGGGCACATGGAAGTGCCCGAGTGGGCCCCTGCACAGGAGATGGGGCTAAATGCCTGACCCAGACACTGAAGTTCAGAAGGCCCTGGACATTGAGCCTTTGAGGACAGGTGAGGGTCCTGGCTCATGTTGTGCTTTGATGCTCAATGAATGCTCCGTGTCACTACACCTGCTAGAAACATCACACACATGTTGAACTCTTCCCGACAGGCAAAGCACTCTCATGTCCCTGGCCTATGCTCTTCCCAGCCATCCTTTGACTCAGCGGCTGGCAGTGAGTGCCTCCCTTCTACAGTTTGGAGGTGCTGAGCCTGGGTCACACAGCCAATGAATAGGAGGAAGGGAGCTCCCCATGCCTCCAGGTCTCTGAGGGCCGTGCTACCTGCTCCTGGTCACACGCATGTTGGAGTGCCAGCATGCACTGGGCAGAGAGCTTCCTCTAAGTCGAATGGCCACAGAACCCACAAAACTGGTATTCCCATTTTTGCTGATGTAGACCAGAGTTCAGACTTGTCATAACTTGCTGAGGTCACACAGCTAGTCAGTGCAGAGCCAGGATCATGTAATTATGCATGTCACCTGCTACTGTGCTCAAGGGCTCACCATAGAAAGGACTAGAGGATTCAGTAGTCTAGGCTCCCTGTTGCTCTGCAGCCACTGGGCTTTCTTGCATTCTCTGATCAGTGGCAGCATCATGATGGGGAAGATGTCTGTCCTGCAGGATGTCCCTGCCCAGTCCTGAGGGGGTGAGGTGTGACCTGGTGTCCTCCCATAATTGTGGCCCATATTACAAAAGGCCTGGGTGCTGCTCTCTCAGAGAAGTCTGTGTCTGTCTGACTGCGCCTGTTTCCTCATCCATGAGGTGGGTTTAAAAGCACTTGCTCTTCCTGCCCATGGGGCTGAGGCAGGAAGTCCAGGGAGAAAGCTGGGGAAGGACCTGCAAAGCCCAGGGGTCATGTGCATGGCAGCTGGCACTCTGCTCCATCCTGTGCACACATGGGCCCTGACCATAAGCTCCCTACCCAGGTGACACCCTGGCAGAGAGAAAGCCCCCCACCCCAGAAAATAGTTGTGTGGCTACAGCTCAGGAGCCCACAGAGTGGAACAGATGTGGCAGGGAGCAGAGAACTGCCGACAGCTGGAGGAGGCGGGGAGGTCAGGCATTCCTTCTGTTGATGGATCAATATTTGAGTGTTTAAGAGATGCTCAGGGTCTTAACAGAGAGAGGAGCTGGAAATCAGTGACATGGGGCCTGTCTGTCTCTATAGCTGCTACTGGTTGTGCCACACTCTGGTGTAGCTATCTTCCAAGAACTGTACATCAGGGGAGGACCTACTATGTCCCAGGACTGCTCCCCAGCAGGACGCAGTGTCCAAGCTGACCTCATGTCCAGGCAGCCCCCTCTTGCCAGGATGTGTCACCTGCCTGAGTGTCTGGGCTCCCTCTGGACCCCCACCAGCCCAGCTGGCACCACTAGCTGTGGAGATCCCCAGTGGGCTTCCTCAGTGCCTCATGATCCCTATAGACCTTGGTGGTTCAGCTGGAGCACTGGCTTTGCCGGGCTTTGGGACTCAGTTTCCTGCTGACTCTTGCTCAGGCAAGTGAAATGACCATGGGCTTAGAATGCAGAGCACAGGGAAGAATTCAGCCAGGGGAAGGGGAAATCAGGGCTGGCCTATGAATAGAGATTTACTGAAGGCTCCTTTCAGCTTTGGCTATTATTCTACCTTACCGTGGACCTATTTTCCATGGTTTTAGTTACTCTCTGTGATCTGAAAATATTAAATGGAAAATTTGAGAAATAGTAACTGTTCAGTTGCTTGCTATCCTGAGTAGTGTGAGAGAATCTCGGGCCATCTCTGCTCTATCTTGGCTAGGATATGAGTCATCCCTTTATCCAGCATATCCACAGCATATGTGCTACCCACCCGTTAGTCACTTAGTTCCCTGATGGGTATCAGATCAGTTGTCACCGTGTCACAGTGCTTTTTTCAGGTAACTCTTACTTTACTTAATAATGTCCCCAAAGTGATCCTGGCAATTCACATGTGCCAAGGTGAAGCTGTCAAGTGCTTCCTTTAAGTGAAAAGATGAAAAGAAAACACAATAAGATGTTTTGAGAGCGAGACCACATTCACAGAACTTGTTTTATTTTGTTTTTACAGTACTAGGTATTGAATCTAGGGCCTTCACACTTAGCTATATCCCAGCCTTTTTAAAATAATTTTATTTTGAGACAGGGTCTCAGTAAATCACAAAGTTCCCCAGGCTATGCTCAAACCTGTGATCCTCCTGCCTCAGCCTCCCAGAGTGTTAAGACTATTGGGATACACCACCATGCTTGGCTGACATAACTTTTATTATAGTATATTGTTATTATTATTCTGTGTTATTAATTATTATTAAGTTCCTACCATACCCAGTTTATAAATTAAACTTTACCATAAGTAGGTTTGTATGGGAAAAATAACAGTGTATAGGGAGTCTGGTACTACACCTGCAGCTTCAGGCACCCACTGGGATCTTGGAATGTGTCCCCTGTGGCTAATGAGGCCTGCTGTGTCAATGCTTGGGGCTTCATGACATTATGGGGGGGCCTGTCCTGTGTGTTATCAATGTCTAGTAGCTTCCCTACCCTGCCCACCATATGCCAGTATCAATACCCCTCTGCTCAGTTGTAACAACCAGGAAGGTCTGCAGACATTGTCAAATATGTGCCCTAGGGGAGAGCCACGGATGTTTAACTTTGTTTTGTTTGTTTGTTTATTTTTTGGTTTTATGAGTCTGGCCTTGAACTTACTATGTAGCCCAGGCTGGCTTCGAACTCGTGGCAATCCTCCTGCCTCAGCCTCCCGAGTGCTGGGATTACAGCTGTGCACTACCACACCAGGCTGAGAACCACTATTTTGGTGGGGGGTACCAGGGATCAAACTTGGGACCTAGCGCTTGCAAGGCAGGTGCGGTGCCAGTGAGCTAAATCCCCAGCCACAAGAACCACTTTTTAAAGTGTTTGTGTTTGCCCATGTTGAGACTGACCCCATTCCCAACTCTTCTTCCCTCAGCAGAGCCAGCTCCATGCAGACTTCTGCTTCACCTTCCACCTTTCCTGACCTCCCTACTTTGATGAGACCCCTGCTCCCTTCCCATCCTTGTGTCCAGAGGGGCAGCTGGTGACAGTCACATAGCCTCTCTGGGCTCCATGTTCCCCTGTGTACATTAGGGGTAATAACTATCCACTTTGGTGGGCGTAGGAGGAGAAGATAGTTGGTGTCTGTAAAATACCACTGTTCTGGGCATGTTGTGAATGCCCTGTGATCCTTACTCAACCAGTATTTGTTTCTGTTATGCTAAGCTGAGGTGCAGCAGCAAAGAGGCTCCAAAGAAGGCAGATAACTGTGTCACAGTGTAGAGTGGTGAGGGACGGGGACAGTGGCAGCCTGCAGGAGGGACAGACACTTCACCCAGGCATTAAAGAAAGAAGGCTTTCTGGAGGAGGGGGTCCAGCTGGGACCTGAAAGATGAGGACAAGACAGCTGGGAGGAGGAAGGGAGGAGCAGTGGAGTCATGTATCTAAGGGTTATCTCTTAAACTTTTAAAAGCTTTTCTGGAAAAACAAATCCCGTTTAATGGGAAGTCATTACAAATAGGGCCAAAGTGCTTCCGAAGTTCCTGGGTTCACATCTCTGTTGGGAGTCACATCCCTCTCAGGATGCCTGACACGAGGGGCTGGGGATGGATGTCAGTGGGGCACCCTCCTATCCCCAGGCAGGTGTTTGTGCCTTGTCAACAGATAGGGAGCGGTTCCCAGGATTAACACTGTCCTCTCGCCATGGCCAGCACTCTCTCTGGCTCACCTGCAGGTCCCTGGGGTTACCAGGAGGATCTGCCTGTCATGGTGTCTTAGAGCTGAGCTGATGGACACTTCCTCTTGCCCAGGCTTCTGTCATCACCTCCAAGGTGAACATGGCAAAGGGACATGGCTGAAGCTGAGTACCTGGCTACAGGTGTCTGGCAAATGCCATCCTGCTCAATCGAGCCCTGAAGGTGGTAGCCAGCACTAAAGACGCCCCACCCACTGGCAGTGTCGGGGTAACGGCCTGCGCTCCTGATGGTATGTCATTCCTCTTCCTGTGCAGCTATAGTCTCCGCCTGGCATCCCGATGCCCTCCGCCAGCTGCCCCGTACAGCACCAGGCAGTGCAGGAAGGCCAACGCCCCGGCTGCAGCCCAGTGCCAGGGAACCTTCCTCAAGGAGTAGACGCTTCACCTGCTCCCTGACAGGTAGGAGGCAGGACATGGCTGCTGTGGCACCATCTGGGTGGGTGGGCGAGGGTCTGGGTGAGAGAGAAAGACGTGACCAGGTGGGAGGAATACTGGGCCATGGCCCAGGCTCACAGACTTCCTACAGGAGGGCACTTAATGGCCTAAATATAGGATCTGTTCCATCAGTGTTCAGACCTCAGCTCTCCACTCACTGGCTGGAGGTAGTCTAGTGACTTCTCTGATCTCTCTGAGCCTCAGTTTCACATCTGTAAAATGGGACTACAACTGAACCTACTTCGTAGGATGCTTGTGACAACTACCAGTGTCAGATGTACGCAGAGCCCTTAGCCTGGTGCCTGGCACGTAATCAGCACTAAGGAAGTACTAGCTATCACTGTTGTATAATAATAATAATAAATAGTACTTATACTCAGTACTCGGTTGACACCTTCAGAGGCTTAAAGCCCAGAAAAGATTATGGAGTTTCTATTCCTATGATCTATTTCAAAGTAAAAATAATACTAATCCATAACATTAAGAAAAATTAGATTTATGGTAAACCCAAATAGTGTCTTTCTAGGTTTTCTGATGGTAAAACCTGGAAGCAAGACTTTTCTTTCTGGGTGTCTGGGCTTTCTCAGTGCCCCATGAGCAGGCTGGGCTCCCTATCGGTGACACGGCAGAACTGCATTCACTGTGTCCTCGAGGTCCACATCCAGAGCACCCGGGCATCAGAAGAACTGGGACACAGTTACAGACACAGACCCAGGGGCCACCCCTGCTTGACCTGCAGTGCTGGTACACTCACATTTGGGGGTGCCTGCTTAACCACCAGCCAGCTCCTCTGGCAGGAGAATTTGGTGTTATGCAAGGCAAACTAGGCTGGGTTGTGAAACTGGGGTCTTTCGTGTTAAAGAGACCCTTCCTCCTTCTGCTGCCATCCTTCCCCTTAGCGGACTCACTTCCCCCTCCTTTAAGCAGTTGGAGTGCCTGGGCTTGGGCTTATTCTTTTGGGGGCTGAGGAGGGATGAAAATACAAGCCTTATTCCCCAGAATGAGCCCCTCTCTTGGCATCAGCTGCCCCTGACAGGGCATATGAGCCTGAACTTGACCCTGTGGAGCAGGGTTGAAATGGACTAAATAGCATGGAACTGGAGGCCCTGGAGGTGAACCATCCCATCCACCCACTGCACAGATGGAAGAATCAAGGCCCTGGGAGGTGAGGCTCAGTTGCAGTCTTCTGGAAAACAGGAGCAGTGCCAGAATGAGCACATCTCTCCTGGTGGTGGCTGCTACATGAGCCCCTGAGCTGACAGCATGCAGAGCAAGGCTGCCACTCCAGCAGGCGTCCTCTGTACCCTGAGGAGGAGCCAGGTGCAGCTGCACTGGCATCCTGAACACACAGAATCACTGCAGTCCCAGTGATGATGACACTGCACATGGGGCATCAGCTGGGCCTTAGCAACTCTGGTTATCCCTTGGCTGGGGCTGGGGACCATACTAGATGGACACCGCCTTTGCCCTATTTTCAAGCACATGCAACATCCCAGGTTAAGTATGCAAGTGAACAGAGGCGGAGTTTAATTTGTATCTGTGACTCACGGCCTCTATTTGCTCACCATCAAGGTTGCAAACAACAGTTTAATTTCTAAGTGACTCCAAATCATGTCCTGAAATCTTATTTTTCTATTTTTAAAATTTTGTGTTTACACCAAGCCACCAAGCACATGTTGCTTAATTTATTTATTTTCCTATCTCACACTGTTTGTCTAAGTCTGCTCTGGCTGCTGTAATAGAATACCACACACTGGGCAGCTTAAACAACAGACATCTGTTTCCTCACTGTTCTCCAGGCTATAAGTCTGAGACCTGAATGCTGGCCCGGTTGGACTCTGGGGCGGGCCTCTTCCAGACTTACAGGCCGCCAACTGGTTACTGTGCCCACACATTCTTGGGGCAGCTAGGGGGCACCCCCTGGAGTCTTCCTAGAAACACCAATCCCACCGGGGCTCCCACACCCAAGACCTTCCCTAACCTAACTTCCTCCCCAAGGCCCATCTCCTAATAGCGTCAACTGGGGGTCAGGAGTTCAACCTAACATGTGAATTTCAGGGGAACACTGTTCAGTCCACAGCACATTTTAACACAGCACAGAATGAATGACTTTTCAACATGCTGCAGTAAAGGATTTTAGCCTGGGAAGGTATGTGCAAATCAATACCATCATTTCAGGAGAGAAACTAAGTCCTGGGGGCTGGGGGCAGAACTGCATCAGAACTCTGGATGGTGGTCTTCAGGAGGGCTGTGCCCCCGATGCAGAGCTCTGTGTGCCTGATAGAGGGGGCCATTCTCAAAGGAACCAGGCTGCTCTGCTCTGCTGCTCTGTGGGATTCAAGGCTCTGCCCAGCTGATCAGGCAGCCTGAATCTAGGGAGGCACAACCTGGGGAGCTGGTCCTCCCCACCCCTCCTCCAATCGCCTCACTGAACCCCCCTTTGCTGGTCTTGGGCTCAGCCCACCAGCTTTCTGCCCACTTCCAGGTGGGGAAGCGCCCACTGCCTGGGTTACCAGAGACTTCCAGCTTCTGTTCTGTCTTCCTCTTCTCTTTCCCAGCCTCAGGCAGTAGATTTCTGTGCAGGGGGCTATGAGCACAAATCCAGGAAAGGGACCCAGGCCTCCAGCCACTGTTACAGCCTCCTCTCAGCTGTCTCGGCTCCTGTGACTCAGACTGGGGATCTGGGAGCCCTCTGTGGGGCAGGTCTGAGGCTGACCCTAACCCTCCACTGCCTTGTCTCCTGATAGGCAGGCTTCTTTCCTCCCAGTGTGAGCCCCAGTGTCGGTCCTCCCCGGCCCCTGCTGCAGAGCCCACCCGGGGCAGGGGGACTGGCAAGAAGGTTTCTTCTCTAGAACCTTCTTAACCCATGGGAAACCCACTCACTGGCTGTGCCCCTGTGTTTTTTTGTTTGTTTCTTTGTTTTTGTGGTAACAGGGTTTGAACCCAAGGTCTTTGCCCTAAACTACAATCCCAGCCCTTTTAAAATTTATTATTTTGAGACAGGGTCTCACTAAGTCCTTCAGTTGCCCTGGCTCAGCTCAAACTTGTAATCTTCCCTGCCTCAGCCTCCCACAGTGCTGAGATTACAGACGTGCCCCACCACTTCTGATTTGGCTGTGTTCTGAGCAGCAGCTCCCCATTACCTTTGACCTTAGCAGACAGAGGTTGGGAATGGGAGCTTTGGGGCCAGTCTGTCTGGGTTTAGATTCTGCCCCACACTCAACAGCTACAGCAGCCAGGGCAAGGCAGCTTCTTGGTGACTGGACACCTTCTCCATCCCATGGGCACGAGGACAGCCCACCCCTCGTAGGCAACTGTGCAGCTTGGGATGAAGGCCAGGGTGTGCTTAGAACCTGGCCTGCGTGGAGAAAGGGTTCAGTGGTGTGAGCTAAGCTGGTTGCTGTTATGGAACCCCCTGTGGAGACACAGAAAATCACCCCAACAATGGCTCCCCACCAAGATGCTCAGGAAAAGCCCCTCAGAGGCAGAGGTGGCTGTAAGCTTTATGAGGATCTGCCCCTGGCCAGAGGCTGCCTTATTTAAGCCCTCAGCCATCTGACAGGCGATTTTTTCCAGAGCTGGTGGCCCTCCCCTCCCCTGCCCATCTGGGCTCTGCCTTCCTTTCTGCCACTCTCCAGGCAGGGCACATGTTGGTAGGCCAGGCTGCCACCTAATCCACACCACCAGGCAGGGAGCCTCCCTCCAGAGCTCAGATGGCACTGCTATCAAAGGCAGCCCTTCCCAGCCCCACCCCAAGGCTTTGAGGAGTTGGGTGGACCGGTGACCTGTGTTGTTTCTGCAGCTGAGTCCAGACTCCAGGCTCACAGCGGCACCTCATGTGTCTTGCTCAGGTCACCCACTGGAAAGGGCTGATTATGGCTGGGTGTGTCCTCGAATCACATAGAAAGTCAGGAGAAGCACTAAGGGAAGTTCTGCTTTTTGTAAACCTGAACCACTATTACTGTTATTATCGAATCATTTTATTATTATTAGCAGTGGTAATATGAATAGTAGTAGTTATTAGAAGTAGTTAGAGTGGCCACGACCAGATCCTCTGGGTGACAGACTCATGTCTGAACCTGGCCTAACCCAGTTCCAGGCTGTATCTCCAGGAGCACAGTGGACGTGCTCCGTGCAGGGGGAGGACACAGGTGCAGCGTCCCTGCAACCAGGACACTCTGTCCACCTGTGCCTTTCGTCATCGGTCTGACCTGGTCCAAGTGCTCTCTGGGCCCTCATTTTCTTCATGGAAAGTGGGGCCTGTATCGCCTGCCACGAGGGCTGCTGTGAGCTATCATATGAATTGATAGGAAGAAAAACCACAAGGAAAATCATACAACAAAATCCACTGGAACTGAACACAGGGATTCCCTGAGCCCTGCAGTTCCCATACCAGGGCGGACCCAGCTGGACGTGCATACCAGGAAACACACACAAGGGTGTTGGTGTAATGCACATGCAAACCCTACCCCTGCATTCCCACTCACAAGTGTCATGGAGCATCCTGCCTCCTGCTCCCACTTCAATCAGTTAGGTGTCAATTGGGATGAGAGGGATTCAACACTGTGCAGCAGTGGGACTGAGAGCCATTTAAGTTAAGAAACAGGCAAAGCCAACCTAAGGTGCCAGAGATGAGGATGACTTGTTCCAAAGGATAGTGGTTATCCTGAGAGGTGTGAGTCTGGACTAATGGGGGGCTTCTCATGTTGTTTCTTCATTGGGTGCTGGTTTTGCTGGTGTGTTCATTGAAAATCCATCGGCTGTGCTTTTTTCTGTGTGCATGATATACTTTAGTTTAATTTTAAACATTAAGTGAGATAGTACATGGTCACTGTGGTTCTTTTTCTTTCCTTTTTCTCTCCAGCACCAGAAGTGACCTGGAATCAGTGAAGCCAAAGGGACTGGCAGTGTGCCCTGCAGAGAGCACTGACCCATCCCAGCTGTGTGAGCCTGCAAGAGAAAGGAAGCGTGTGTGCGTGCATGTGTGTGTGCATGTGTGCGTGCATCCGTGCGTGCAGGTACATGAACATGGTCTCAAACACAGGCCCTGAACCCCATTGAGGCAGGAAGGTGGCCACTCCATATTGTCCCCTGGAGTGACCCTTTCAGCCAGCCCAGGGACAGTTTTGCAGCTCAGCCTTCCTGTCTGAGTGGGGCCTCTCTTACTATGCAATTTTTCAAGAGCTCCTTGACCCACTTTCGGCTTCTTGAGCTGTTTGCTGTTGCAGGGACGCTGGCCTGGCCCCGGGGGTCTGCTTCAGTCCCATCTGAGGAAGGCCTTCAGGAGGAGGCCAAGTTTCCCTTCAGTACCATCCCTACACCCACTGTCCCTCTGCCCCAACATCTCTGGGAATCAATAACCTATATACCCACTGGGGTCAAGCCTGAACCCGTGGCCCCTAAGCTTGGAAAACCCTCTTTCCTGCCTGAGCAATTCAAGTTGCTGGCTCCTATTTCCAGGTTTGAGATTCTAGTCACATTGCTTTTGAGTCTTTGCAGAGAACCCCGAAAGCAGCTGCAACCAGGGGAAAATCTGTCCCCATCTGTAGATCTGACTCCTCCCCAGGACAAGCAGGTGATAGGGAAGGAGCATCAGAGGGGCCTCTCCTGGGGCCCTGTTGCCTTGCTTGGTGGGACCATCCACACCTTTAGCACCTGAGCTTCTTCAGTTAGCTGCAAAGGGAAATGAACAAACACCCCAAAAAATAGAAAATGGAAGGATTAAAAAGCACAGGGGGAAGAAGAAGAGATTTCTGGGGGCCATAAATTGCTTGCCAGGGAACGATGGGGCTGACCCCTGCTCTCTAGTGGACAGTACATGTCTTGGAGAAACGGGTGACTGAGCTCAGAGTTGGAACCTGGTTCAGTGAGGCTCTTGGGTTTTGTGCCTTTCGGGCAGGCCCCAGACAAGGATGCCTGAGGCCACTTTGGTGCTGTTTTCTCAGCTCCATTCCAGAAGTGATGTATGAAACCCAAAGTGGAAGGAAGGGACTTGGGAGAGTTGTCACATGATAAAGGGATTTTCTTTTCAGGGCTACTATGGTTGATCTTGCAACTCTGTAAATATGTATGTAGACACTTTTAAAAGCACGTATTTATGTCCCTAACTGTAAATGCCCCATTTTTAAAGTTTTATAATGTGTTATTTAATTAATCAGTCGACTGGCTGCAATATGGGCTCTGATAATAGTCCGGGAGAGGGGTCTCATGAGGTCCTCACATGGGCAGAAAAATGCTGATCATTGGCCAACATCAATTTTCCTGTCTCCCACCTAGCTCAAGTCTGTACTTTGTTTTTAATTATCATGAACTGGAATCCCTTCGCGCACTCCGACAGTTAACCCTCACAAGCATGTAGAAGTCGTGGCTGTTCCTTATCTCAGTGACACAGTTTTGTCCCACAACTGCTCACACTCATGAACTGCACCCCAGCCCCTTCACTCCAAGGGGCTCGCCTGTCTGCAGTGGGGGAAGCTCACGAACCCAAAGCCTCAGAAGTCATCTCCACCAATGGCGAACTGTGGAAGATGTTCTGGGGTATTGGGGGATACTCTGTTCTACATGTGCAGGTCACACTTCAGTACCCTTAGACTGTCAGGAAAACTGTTCCAAGGTCTTCCAGCGTGGGTTTGGATCACAGAAGAAGACAGTTTTGTATCTGCCATATGAAGAAAACGAATAAAAGTTCGAAGAGCGATTGTACGAACAGGTGTGGGCGTGATGATCATTTTGTGTCTGTGATTTGTCTTCGGGTTTCTGAGTCCATGCCATGGGACTCAGGTAGGCTTCATGCCAGGTGTGGGAGGAACTGGGGGCTTTGAGGAGATGCCCTCTGGGTGTCCTGTGTGGTGCCCAAGGCTGCTCCACTTTCAAGTCAGAAAATGAAGCCATGATGCTAAGACTAGAAAGGTCTCCTGTGAGTGCAAGTGCCTCATTCCTTTAAACAGCCTTTTTGAGATTTAATTCACCTACCAAACATTTCTCCACTTAAGTATACAGATCACTGTGTGGTTTATTTCCTTTTGCAGTACTTAGTATTTAACCTAGTGCTCTACCACTGACCCATATCCCTAGCCTTTTTTTACTTTTTATGTTGAGAGAGGGTCTTGCTAAATTGTACAGGCTGGGCAAAAATTTGTGATCTTTCTACCTCAGCCTCCTGAGTAGCTGGGATTACAGGCACATGCCACGATGCCCAACTGTTTTTCAGTATGTTCAGAGCTATGCAGCCATCGCTGCCATCAAGGTTAGAACATTTTCATCACCCCCAAGGGAACTGCATACCCATTAGCAGTCACTCTCCATTCCCCCCAAATGCCTTACTACAGATCTGCTTTTTTGTCCCCAGGACTTTTTTTATTCTGGACATTTCATTTAAGTGGAACCATGTCATACCAGCCTTTTGTGACTTCTTCTTTTACTTAGCATAATGGTTCCTGGTTGTAGCACATATTGGTAGTTCATTCCTTTTGAATTCTAAATGTACCCTTGAATGGATATACCACATTTCACCTGTCCATTCTTCAGGTGATGGACTTTTGGACCACTGGCGCGTTTTTACCATTAAGGATAATTGAGCTGTGGATGTTTGTGTAGAAGATTTTCTGCAGACAGATTTTTGGGGGTATATATCTAGGAGCGGAAAGGTGAGTCATAAGGTTGCGCTGTTATTTAACACTTTGAGGTACTGCCAAACTGTTTTCCAGAGTGGTCCCATTATTCATATTCCCATAGCAATACTCAAGGATTTCAGTTTCTTTACGTCTTTATCAGCACTTATCATTATCTATTTTAGCCATCCTGGTGGATGTGAATGCAGATAAATTCTGTAGCAAGGCTTCCCCATCTATCTGATCACACATCCTACCAGAGCCTGGAAAGGATGGGATCAAGAACTGGTGAATCATGATGGGATGTGAGATACACACATTTTCTTGGGTTTGGGTTGCAAGGACCCATAGTTGGGTGGATAGTAGGAGGCCCTCAAATGCTTTTTGCTCCTGTCCAAATAGTGCATGATGGTAGGAGGATGAGCACAAAGTTCTGTCTTTTCTCCTTTTTCTGAAATATACTTTTTCTGGATATATTAGTCAGGGTTGTCCAGAGAAACAGAACTAACAGAGGCTTATATGTGTGTAACAGAGAGATATCTTATGAGAAACTGGCTTACATGAGCATCAACTGGGAGAAGCCTGGCAATCTGCCGTCTGCAAGCTGGAGACCAGGAAGTTCTGGAGGTGTAATTCAGCCCTGTCTGCAGGCTGAGCACCAGCCTAGGCTTTGCAGCAGCAGCTGCACATCAGACCCCAGCTCCTAACTGACTGTGTAACCCTGGGCTGGTCTCTGACCTCAGCTTGGTTCCTTCTTTGCACAGGAGCATGATCTTCAGATTCACTTTCCTTGGCCTTGTGAGGATGTGAATTAGTACTCCTGTGTCTCCTCATGGTGAGTTAGCTCAGCTGGTCCTAGAGTCACCTGGCTGCATGAAGAGATTCTCAGTCCCACCCCAGGTACCTGTTGAATCAGAATGGGAAGGAGCTGAGCCACCTGTATTGTCAGCAAGCTCTACACCTCCCACCGAGTTTAATGTCCCCGAAGTTTGAGGATTATGACCATGGCAATGATTGAAACAAGCCTTCCAGGCTTAGCCAGACCACTGGCTCATGGTGACAGCAGGGAGTGCAGCACTAAGCAGCATCAGTGGTGACCTGAGTGTCAGGCTGTGCCTATGCTAGGTTACTACTAGGAGAGGGAAGGCTGCCTCCAAAATTGAGCATGTTCCAGAGGCTCCACAGAGCCTGCCACTCTGGCCACTGCCTCCAGTGAAGTAACAGAAGGAGACAGGGTACCCCTGTGGATCCCTGGGGCCAGTTAGAACCCGATGTGGACTGCAATGGAGAATTTCAGTGTTCGGGGAGGTCTAGGCTTGAGCTAACTGCTGCATGACCAAGTGTATTTGTGTGCACCAAGGAGACCAGAGGAGCGGAGGCACTTTGCGTCCCAAATTGCATCAGCCACTAGCTCTTGCTGGAACTGTATGGGGTGAGAGGCAGAGGGACCCAGCTATGATGCTGCCTCCACCAGCAATGGGAGTCCTCCCTGAAGTGGAGGCCCCAGGATGCCTGGTCATTGCTGACAGGGTTGGGGTGGAGGAGGTGAGTGAGCCAAGCGTTTCTGGTTAAGGCCAATGTCCAAAGAGCTTTGGGGCCTCAGAGCTGCTTAGCCAGAACTGGTGGAAAGCAGGTCTCTGAGACTCCCATCCAGGGTCACATCCTTTAGCACTCTGCTCAGGAGAATTAGGCTCAGAATGGTCCTTGGGTAGAAGAAAGGAAGACATACAAAGGGCTGGTGGGGTAGTGGGTGCTGCCCACCTTCCTCTAAGCTTCTGGGCCTGGGGTTTGTGGAACTCCATCCACATGTCCAGAGGAACAGAAGCTCAGGATCCCCACCCCCATGGCTCTGTGGCCAGCTCAGCTGAGAAGTCAGGATCCCTGCAGAAACCCTGTGCTCCTGCAAGGGTACCTGGCCCAGACCCCGCCCCTTTGTGACAGCAAGCTGGAGGGGAAAGGGAGGATCCTAGAGGGTGTGGTGGGAGCTGCCCAGCCACCAAGAAAATGGAACCTGCAGCCTGTCCCAAAGGATAAAGCTCACAGTAACTCTCTTACCCTTCCTGTTCCTCCCTCCCCTCCACCTCCAGCAGCAGGTTGGGCAGTAAGGGCAAGTTTGCCATAGGCTGGGGCAGGTGCCAGGGCCACCCTTGTCACATGACAGCAGTTAGCGGGCTTCCAGACAGGGTCTGTGGGAGGCAACTGGGGCTGGGAAGAGTTGGGATGTGCAGGAATCTCTGAGGCCCAGGGTCTTGTTCACTTTTGCATCTGAAAGGCCTCACCTGTTTCCCTCAGTCCCAATCCTGGCAATTTAGGGTACTGTGTTTCTCTGGGCTCTGCATGTGTCCCTAGGTCTATCATGTCATTCCACAAACTCTCAGAGTCTTCCCACACATGTAGAATAAAGTCTAATTCTGCTTTCTGGTTTGGCTGCCTCTCTGGCCCTAGCTGTAGCAGCCCTTTCTTCTCCTGGGCCATATTAAGCTCTTCTGCCACAGGGCTTTTGTACAAACTATTCTTCTGCCTGCAGTGTCTTTCCTCCCAATGGCCATGTGGGTCTCAGTTTAAATGTCATCTTCTCAGCATCCCACTCTGACCAGTGGTCAAAAGTAGCCTGCTGGTGACCTCTGCCATTTGGGTGCTAGCTTTATTCTTAGTGCTTAGTCCTACCTAGGATTTTCTACTCCCTTAGCTCCCCTAGAACAGAATCCCATGAGAGCAAAAGATCCTGGCCATATCCCAGAGCTATCATCAGCCCCAGGATCCCTGGGTGTGTTGGGATCAGATGCAGTTGTATGGAAACAGCCTGTTTGCAGCCTCCAAGTTGGGCAGAGCATTCTGCCTGGTTCTCAGCATGGCCTGCTTCTGTACCTGGCCTCTCCGGGTCCTTGTCTGGGCCCAGGGTGTGTAGAGGGCTTTTATTTTAAATGTCAGTTCTTCGTAGGTGATGCTATGGGGGAAGACACAGGATGCCCAGTTACATTTGAACTTCAGATAGCCAGTGAATAATATTTTAAATGTGTCCCAAATAATTGTAATTTATCTGAAGTTCAAATGTGACTGGGCAACCTATAGTATTTGCTGAATCTGGCAACCCTGGCAACAATGCTGCCTCTTCCGTGTCGACTTGAGGGTTCCAGCTGGCCACTGTGTGAGCTCACCAGCCATTCTGGCCCTCGGCCCAGCAGGGCTGCGACTCCTCCTCCTGCTCCTAACACCAGCTCATGCCTCCAATGAGAAGGTCGCCAAATGTCAAGTGGGGCCCTGAGGGCTCTAAAGAGCATTCAAGTGGCTTTCAACTGCTTCCTATGTGGAAGTATGGCTCTGACCTTCACTTGCTGGGTAAGATTTCTTTCTTCTTCCTTCCTATTCGCTCCTTCCCTCCTACCCTCCCTCCTTTTTTCCTTCCTTCCTTCCTTCCTTCCTTCCTTCCTTCCTTCCTTCCTTCCTTCCTTCTCTACTAGGAATAGAACCCAGAGGCTCATGCATACTAGACAAGTACTCTGTCACTGAGCTACATATCCAGTGTTTTAAATTTTTATATTTTGAGGCAGCATCTCAGTAAGTTACCCAGGCTGATCTTGAACTTGCAGTCCTCCTGTCTCAGCCTCCTGAGTATCACCCAGCCTCATTTCATTTGTGAATAAACTTTCCTTCTTGCCATCTGGTGCAAAAAATCAAATGACAGAAGGGGGAAATACCAAGCCCAGCTTTGGCATCAACTGGCAAAATGGTGCAAAGTTATGTCATTCTTGGACAAAAAAGGGCTCCTACAGCTACGGTCCCCTGCCTCTTCCCAGGGCCACACCTGGGGCCTCGCCTCAGAGTGCCCCTGGAAGCTGGTGTGATGTGGGTCTGCTCCATGTTACCCAAGCCTGTTAGGTGCTTTGAGCAGGCCTGTGGCACAGAGGGGAGGGAGGCAGAGCTGCAGCACACACAACTTCCCACTTTGGGACCCAGGGAGGAAGGCCTGCAGTGTGGCCTGGAGTGACTGTCCTCCAAGGAGCACAACACCTAATCATGCAGTGCCAGTGCTGAGGCCCATGGCCAATGCTTGTGTAATTCCTTAAACACCAAATTGCTTTATTTTTAAATTAGAATGTACATTGTAGTAACAGAAAAAAAATTAGAGAAAATCCAAAGAAATCCCCCGTCACAGATGGACTCTTTAGTCCCCAAGCCTTCAGTTTTTATGTAAGAAAACATTAGCAACCGCTGTGCCAATCTGCTGGGTGGCACGTGATGATACTGAACCTGTGTGCCTTAGTTTTCTCATCTGTAAAATGGGCATGGTTGCAATCTCTTCCTCGTAGAGTTGCTGGGAAAATTAAGTTGGCTGTTGAATTACAAACACTTAGACCTTAAGTGAAGGCATGGACTATGTTAGTTATGATGTCTTCTTACTGAGCTTTTAAACTTTCAGGCGATTATATATTTTATGTTCCCTGTAATGACTGTGGTGGTGGGATACACAATATAGCCAGCTTCTGCTTTACTTTTAAGCTTTCCTATGGACGCTGTACATCCTTGTGCTTATTTGTTGTCTTCTTCCTCCTCCTCCTCCTCCTCCCCTCCTCCTCCTATCCTCCTCTTTTCTTTGTAGTACTGGGGATTGAACCCAGGCCTTCACACTGAGCCAAATCCCTAGCCCTTTTCATTTTACATTTTGAGACGGAGTATTGCTAAGTCACTAAGTTAACCAGGCTGGTGAGCTGGTGATCTTCCTGCCTCAGCCTCCCAGAGTTCTGGGATTACAAATGTGCCCTTCACTTAGGTACAGTCTGCATCTTAATGTTGAAGTGGAAGACCTGTGTAAGAGGCGGGGATAAGCAAACCTTACTGAATACACAGCACATTGGGCTCAGCGTGGTTTGTGCAAACCCCACGGAGCCAGGTTCTGTTAGTATGCCTGTATTTACAGAGCAGAAAGAGGCTTAAAGAGGTTGATCTTCCTGAGGTCATCAACCTCTGAGTCTCTTCTTGAAGGGAAGATGGAAGATCCTCCAATTGTTGTAAATGCCTGGGACCCAAGGCTCTTTTAGTTCCCCATGGCTGTGTGGTTTGCCTGATGCCACTGAAGGTCCGTAAGGCCAAGCTCTCTAGGTTAGGGGATGCTGCAGGTCTCCTGCTGGGGCAGAGAGGACTGGGCTTCAAGAGTATCCCAGAGCAAGAGCAGGGTTGTCCTGGCCCCCAGGTGAAAACCAGCTATTCCCAACTGTGTTCCCAGCTGTTTCCTGAGGTCTTATAGGAACCACAGATGCGTCTTTTGTCTCCTTGGCACAGAGACCTGGAGAGAAGTGGGAGCAGCTCATCTGTAGATCTGGCTGCAGACAATCTCCTTTCCTTTGTTTGTTTTCCCTCTTGTATTTAGATTTTTAATGAGGTACAACATGAAACAAACCAAAGAGGCTGTGTGTGACTGTGTTACCCCTGCGTCTGCCTCAAGCAGTGGACTGGAGGGAGAGGATGCTCTCCAAGGGGAGCAGACCTAGAGTTCCTGCCAGGTGACTGAATCAAGCCCTCTGTGTCCTGCTCACTGGCTGGGAAGGGGTCTTCTGAGCTAGGAGTCCCTCGAAGGCTTACCTGGGGCCAGCTGTGTGCACATCTGCTCTGCAGAATCTCTGCTGCCTCTGAAGGTCTAATAAACATGGTGCCTCAGCCTCCCCTTGAGGGTCCACCAGGGAGCAGAATCCCTGTAGGATGGATGCAGCAAGTAAGCGGGCAGCAGAAGGCTACCCAGTGTTGCTGAGAAGCTCTTCCCTGGATGACTGAGGTAAGTTTCGCTTGCTTATCCCAGTCTCCTGACTCTGCTCTTTTCCACACACACACATGAATACACACACACACACACACACACACACATGCACAAACACAAACATGCATACACATGCTCGCACACACAGAAAGACAAAGATGTATACCACCCATGTGCCAGCTGAGACCTGCGTGTGCCCTGGGTTGCACCTGCCAAGCTCATGGTTGGGAGAGGACCCTGATTTGACCTTTCTTGCTCACAAGATGGGCTCCTGGGCTGGGCCAGCTCTTTGGACACAGATATGAGGCCTGTGCTCTCTACATTATCTCAGCACTGTCCCTCCATAGGTCCCCAGGGGAGGATGCCAATCCATGCAGGAGCAGCCAGGGTAGGGGGAGCTCTTGTCCCTGGCCAGGGTGGGGGTCTTTTCACCTTGAGAATGTGATGGCCCACTCATAAAAGCACAAGACCAGCTTTTACAGATTTGCTGACATGGGCCAGGCCCAGTGGGTCCTTATCTCAGTTCTGATTTCCATAGCTCCAGAGGAATCTTATGGCTTGAGGGGCAGTTTGGTTCCCATGACATGACTGTCCTTTTGTGGTAAGGGGCTGCCTCAGTGTCCCTCATGGGGTAATTGTGGGGAGGTGATCTTATCATGGGGTGGCCTGCAAGGCTCTGCTTTTCCTGGAACCCAAGGGGATTATAGGTCTGGAGGCTTCTAGGCATCGCTGCAGGCGGCCCGGAAATGGCAATTGAGTGTCCATGCAAACTGAAAATTACTTTAGTTACTCTGATCTTAGTGTCCTCAGACTGGAAGGAAGACAAGACAGACTAGGTAAGTTTAGGGCCAATAAATCTTGTATCACCAACACTTCTGGAGTAAGTAGCAGGCAGGGATTAGCTCAGAGTTTTAAGATATTAAAGAAAACAAAAAATTAAGTTTCCTTGTTTCTACTTAACCTTTATTTCTTCTATCCTATTTCAACACCATCCCTGTAATTTTTTTGTTTTTGTTTTGTTTTGTTTTGCTATGTAGTTCAGGCTGCCCTTGAACTCACTATGTAGCCCAGGCTGGCCTTAAACTTGGCGGTGATCCTCCTGCCTTGGCCTCCTGAGTGCTGGGATTATAGGCATGTGCTGACGAGCCTGACTTCTGTACCGTGTGTTCTCTTCCATGCTACAGATGCCAGTCACAGTGCCAGCTCTGCCCCAAGGCCACGTGTGGAGCCCTAAACGGGGAGAAACATTGTAAGCATTTGGGGACAATTATACCCTTATCTGCCCTGCATGTCCCTCCCTTCCAGACTGCCTTGCTGAGTAGCCACTGAGCAAGAGAAAAGTGATGGCAGATAAGGTGAGGATAGGCTGACTAGGGCTGGCATTTTTGATCTCTGGTTTTCCAGGCTGATTATTTTTCATCTAGGTCTTATTTGGAGGAAAGAGGTACCTGCCTATAATCCCAGCACTCTGGAAGGCTGAAACAAGAGATTTGGAAGTTTGAGCCCAGCACGAGTAATTTAGCAACTTAGTGGCACCCTGTCTCAAAATAAAAAAGGGCTGGGGATACAGCCCTGGGTTCAACCCCTAACATTACAGAACAAAACCAAAACCAAAACAATCCCATGTTGAGGTTCCTGTGTCCTCATGTCCCTTTGGGGGAACTCCTACAACTCCATCTGGTAATGGTCTTGAAGGCCTTTCTGGATGTTGAGTGTTGCCAACCTCTCAGTGCCAGGATGAGGTTGGCACTGTCATGTGCCACTGTGATGAAGGGCCATGAAGGTCAGGGCTGCCTTCTCACTGCACCCTTCTGTGGTCCTTCTGCTGTGAGGGCACATTCCAGAGTCTCTCCTTATAAGGACACCAGTCCTTCCAGTTAGGGTGTGTCTCTATAGTCCCAGTCAGTTTTAATTATTTCTTTAAAGGCCCTGTCTCCAAATCCAACTGTACTCTGAGGTGCACTGGGAGTTAGAGTCTCAACATATGAATTTGGAAGGGGCATAAGTCAGTCTATAATAAGGACATCCTGATAGACCCTGTCCAGTTGAGATGGCAAGACAGGTGCATGGAAGAGAGAGCTGATACTCTAGCAGGTGGCAGCCTGGGGCTGTGCAGATATTGGTCTTAGTTTTCACGTCATTGATCTCTTCTAACAGCTCACCCCCCACCAAAGGCCATTTCTTGTGAAGCTCCCTGGCTTATATCTAATCCCTAAATCCTGGAATTCAGACAGATTTTATCTGCAAACTCTCCTACTGCCATATAAATATCAGCCAGGATGAGCCAATTATGCTGCTGTAACAAATAATAAATGTTAGCTGCTGATGAGGACAAATAATCAGTTATTGCTCATATCACATGTCAATTGTGAATTGACTGGGATTATTTTCCTATATTCATTATCTCCAGAATCTACACAGAGAGCTGTTATCTTTTTTTAAGTTGTAAAAGAAAACATGAATATAGAAAATCACACAAAACAAATGTTTAGCTTGGTGAATTGTACAAACTTCCTCATAACTGCTACCCAAGTGGGAATGGAATTTTAGCAGTCCATCCCAATTACAGGTTCCACCTTTCCTCCAAAAGTAACCACTGTCCCAGCTTTCATGGTGATCACTTCTTTGAATTTTTGTAATAAACTTTATTTTGAGACAATTGTAGACTGACATGTAGTTGTGATATATTAACAGGCTAAAAATAAGCTACATAATCACATCAACTGATGCAGGAACAAACACATAACAGAAGTCAACATCCACTTATGACAAAATCTTCTGTAAAGCAGAAAGAGAAGGAACTAACTCCTCAACTTGATTAAGGCCATCTCTAAAACCATATGTGTTCTAACTGGAGAGTTTATATGTAGCTGGTAGCTCTAGCACAGTATCAAAATCAGTATATGGACACCAACATAGTCAAGATACAAAACATTTCCATCATATTAACACAAAACATCTCTCATCTAGTCCTTTCATAGCTGAACCTAGTTTTGTTTTGTTTTAAGAGGCTCAAACTGTTTTCCAGAGTGATTGAACCATTTTACATTCCCATCAGCAGAGCATACCAGGTGCAGTTTCTCAGCATACTAACAGCATTTGGGATGTAATAGATGTCTGGTCTCCTGGTTGCATGTGGTTGCATATTGTAGGTACTGAAACATATTTTCAGTTCAGAGGTACCTGGAGGATATTGCACCTTTCTATGCTTAGAGATTGTAGGGAGGAGAACAGCTTCATCTTTCAAGGGCAAATCTTCATTGTGTGTCATAGACTCTGGCAGCTTTGCCAACTCAGCATTACTTCCCCTTCCTAAAAATGGGTGTGTTGGGGGATTGTCTCTTCCCCCAAGTGGGTGGCTCAGCTGAGACAAGTTGACAGGTTAGCATGCATGTGTCTCAGCTGTTGTGCCCTGACCACATACTTGTGCCTTGGGTGGCTTCTGCAGTTCCTGCTTCAAGTCTCTGGAGATGTCCCAGATTGTCTGTGTCAGTTAGGGATTTGATTGCAAGCTACAGCCTTGCTTGTGACTTTCTGAAGGAAGAACAAGGAACTCACTGGAAAGATATGGAAACTTGAAACCAATGGATGGCTAAAGGACCAGACTTTAAACATGGGCACAGAGCGTCAGGAAACAGGAAGCATGGAAATCGTGTTTTAGTAAAAACAGTCCACCAGAACAAATTTGCAGCTGCAGATGCATGCTGCCACCTCCCTAAGCTACCATTTGCTACCCTGAAATTATTCCTAATTGTTCCTTTGTCTCCATGCCTCTCTCCAGATTCAGAGTCTTAGTTGGAAGGATGGGATTTGCTAAGCCTGGGTCACTGCCTACCCACTGGGGTGGGTGGAAGAAGAAGCACTCTCTCTTTGGTAAAGCCAAAGGTGAGACAAGCCATTCTGCACATGATGGGAAGTGCCCCGGGGTAAGAAAGGAAGTTGGATTTAGCCAGAAGGACAGAAGCCCACCATACTGCTGATTTCTATTCCAGGTTTTTCTGGCCTCATATGAGTTCTGCAAATTCCTTTCCCAATAGATTCTTTTTATTTATTGGCCTGTATCTTAAACCCAAAGATCCTAAGCAAAGTACGTGTCATCGTTCCTATTGGAACTCTGTTTATTGGCACATCTTAGAAGTTTGGGAATCCTGAATTCTAGACTCTGAATTTATTCTTGTTCCATCAGCTTGATTATAATGTGTAGAGGAGTAAATAACCTATGTGTCTTTGGCAGAGAGTGGTTTAGTGAGGACTGATGCGAAAAACCATTTTCTACATTTTTGGCCTAGGAGCAGGAGGTGACTGCATGGAAGTGTCAGCATAGAGCCAAAGTCCCCACACTTGGATTTGGGACTGTAAAGTGAGCCAGTGTGGTTAGTCCATTCTAATTAGGCAAATTCAAGCCTGGTTCTTTTCTTCACGGAGTTTATTATTACAGTAGTAGGAAGCAATGTCATATGAAAATGAATAAGAAACCATTTTGTCTACCACTTTGATTTGGTCGAGGGGACTTGGCCAACACTGGAGGACCAGCACTCCCTGAAGCTATGTGGGAGATGTTCTTGTGCCCAGGCACACATGCTCAGATGTTAGAAGAGAGCCCATGGTTTCCAGGGGCCTACAAGAGCCCCACGATAGCCAAAAACAATTGAGTCATCAATTTGCATCCTGAATTTTGAGCTTCTTTAAAATGACCTATTAGGTGGTGCTAATGGTCATCAAATTGTGAATTCACTAAAGACCATACAATTGCACACTTTAAATAAGCAAGTTGTGCAGTAGGTGAATGATACCTAGAAAAAGCCATTAAAAACTGACTTTTAGTACCTATCCATTCTTAAACTGGGGACTTCTCAAACAGTGGGTTCATGTTGGGCCATCTATGAAGCCAGATATTAATGAGCTTGTTTGTATGTAATTGCCTGTTTTTATGTACTGCTTTGGCTCTGGGTATACCCACCACAGTAATTTTGTGGGGCTTCTAAGTGGTTGTTTGGCCTCTCATCCTGGAATGCGGACTGGGTCTAATTCCATGGTGGAATAAAGGCAGTGCTTATTTCATTTATGGCTCCGAAAGTGGCAGTGGTTCTGGCAATGGGACAAGATAAGAGCACATGAAACTTGAGCCAAGTTCCCTCACTTTAGTAACCTCCAGTTCTCTCCAACTAGTATCTGGCATGCTGTCAAGTGTTCAGGACTCCAGATATTTTGGCTTATCTAGGGGGAAGTGCTAAGTAGTGATGTTGGAACTATGATTTTAAAGTCAAAACAAAATCAGAAGAAAAACTGATCTGGAGCCACCCAACTATCTACAGAATGCACCATGCAATTAGGAGTTCAACAGAGGAAGCATTACATAAAAAGAACTCAAATCTATCTTGCGCGGAGCCACATGGACGCAGGTATGACTGTGGGCTGCTCTGGGTTAATTCCCAGATGGCTTCACATCACAGCTGCAGGCCTGTGTAGCCAATTTACCCATGTTTTAGGCTCTTCTTTTCTGCTTGACCTCTCATATATCTCTGAAGCTTCTCATCTCCCAGGGGAAATCCAGAAGTAGGTTATGACCCCGGGGATCTCATTCTGGAATCCTGACGTTATTGACAGTTACTCTTCTCAAGGATGACACTGAGGTAGAACTCTTGCAAGATTATCTTATTCATATCCCATTAAAAGACACTATGTATCTTCTAGGTAAGAGGTTGAAGCCTGCAAAAGTTGCCAGATAGAGTGTCCAAGCTCAGTCTGGCCAGGTAGTTTGATTTTCCTAACTGCTCCCTGTCTCTGTCTGGATTCTCTGGGAAACAAACTGAGCCAGAATAGATGCTAAGTGAGTTCAGTAGGAACTGCTCCTGGATGCCACTTTGGGGAGGATGTAGGATTAGGACTGGATCAAAGGAGACATCACATTATGATGTGGGCCTCACAGGGTCTGCTGACCTTGTGGATTGCTTGGAAGCTGACATGGCCCATTGGAGTGTTCCACTTGGGGCACAATAGCCAGGGAATGCCATCATTGATCACTGGGGATAACTGCTCCAGGAAGCATGTGACCTTGGGCTTCTCTACAGCTGAGACAGTCTTGCAGGGACTAAAGCACCACCAGTAGCTGGGTGGCCAGTCCTATCTGGAAGGAGGATCTGGGACCTTGTTCTCTAAACTCTCTCCTGTTTTCTTTCTTCCTGTACACAACTGTAAAACTTTCCATCACTCATCTGTAAGTGTGATTTTCTCCACCTTAGGTAATTGTTGGAGTTCGAGAAAGTGAAATATCATTCAACAATTGCTATCAGTCATTTCAGCTTGCCATGCTAAGTTTCTAGATATTTATCCATGAAGGCCAAGGACCATCTACTCACTGTGGCAGAGAGGGCTGTAGGACTGGTTGTGGACCAAAAGTCTCAAGAGGATTGTGGCAACTTGGAGGCCCATTTTCTGAATGCTGAGCTAAGCTTCAGAATTTGGACAGGATGAATAGAAAGAAGCATTAGGGAAAAGTCTGCTGAGTATATGCTTCTGAGGTAGGAAATTCACAGAAGTCTGTTTGCTCTAGGACATTTGAGTTGTCTGATTGGTCTGCCTCTGTAAATTGTAACTCTTCTCCCAGATTCCAGAAGAGCTTAGAAGTCACTTTTACCTGGGAGAGCAAACAAAATTCTTCATCTAGATCATGGTTCAGCTCCTGTGTGTACATTGTTCTAAATGTACATTTTGTGACTATAGGTACATTTTCAAGGTTACATCTAATTTAATATTTGAAAAGTGGAAATGTCCTGTTTTTTTCCTGTTGTGATAAGCCAGCCACAATTTAGCACTGCTAGATGTCACTAATTGCTCTGCATAGGGTATTTCATATAATTCAATCCCATGTGGTAGGATATGTCCATTTTTCATAAGGAAAAAACCAAGGCTTAGTAAGGTATTTTAGTCACTTTCTTGTTGCTGGGACAAAATACCTGAAACCCATACCCTAAAAGAAAGCTTTATTTTGGCTCATGATTTTTAGAAGATTCAGTCCAGAGTCAATTGGCTCCATGGTAGGAAGGGCACGGTAGAAGAGTCTAAGAGAAGAGTCAGAGAGGGAGAATACATCCTTCCAGGTCATGATTCCAGTGACCTGCCTCTTCTAATCAGCCCTACCTCCTAACAGCACATTTAGCTATGAATTCTTAAGTAGTTGAATCCACTGATGAGTATAGTGCTCCCATGATTCAGTCACCTTCCATAAGCTCTGAGCACTTGAAACTTTTCGGGGGTAAACCATAACATTCTGCCCCTAGTCCCCCAAAGACTCATACCCATCTGTTTATGCACAGCCCATTTAGTCCATCTCTAAGAGCCACCAAAGTTTTAGCAGTTCTAGGACTGCTGAAAAGTACATGTCCAAAGTCTCCTCTGAGATTCAAGGCAAACTCTTAGCTGTGAGCCCCTATAAAAAAGCAAAAAGAAAGTTAAACACTGCTGCCATACAATGGCAACATTGGAAATGGTAAACATTCCCATTCTAAAGAGAAGAAGTAGGGAGAGAATAAAGAATGGTACAAAAGCAACACCAAAACCCAGGAGGGAAAATATTAAATCCTGTAGTTCCATGTTGAGTACCCAGGGCAAGTTGTGGTGAGATGTGAGCTCCAAAGAGCTTGGGTAGTGCCACCCCTACAGCATTGCTGGTTGTAGTTCTCACAGCCTTTCTCTTGGCATGGCTTTGCTCACTGCCTGCAGCTTTCCTCAGTAGATGTTCCACATTTCTGGCTTCTCCAATTTTCTGGAGTTTCCACTGCATTTTTTAGCTTCACTCTCGCAGGATTACACACTATGCTGACAGTGACACATTGCTTGTCCTGCAAGGCCTTCCTTTGAAATCTAGGTGGATGTGCCTTCTACCCATAACTCTGACCTTATGCTTGCTTGTAAAACCAGCACCATATGGATGATGCCAGAGTCTTGCCAGCTCATTGGACCATGGCTGCAGAGGACTGTCAGTATCTGGATGGCTAAGTACTGTGAAAAGAATCTTGGGGGACCCATTCCTTAGGCAGCCCTTCTTCAGCAGGAGGCCAAGGGACTTTCTTCTCAAATGAAAACTTAAGCCTGTGAAGGGTAGGGTCTCACTAATTCTTGAGATGCCCTCAAGACATCTTTGCTATGTCCTGATGCAAAATACTTGGCTTCTTTTTAATGCTAATCTTTTCAACAGTCATGTTCTCCTTTTCCTCAATTTTGCAGGTGTTTCCTTTCTAGCCAAAAAACTTTGCCAATCATTAAGCTCTACTGTTTGCTCCTGATTCTCACTGTAGAGCTGGCTAAAAGCTACCAGAACCCATGACATAGCCTAAACATTAGACTGCCTTGAAATTTCCTCCATCAGATTAATTAGTCCACTGCCCTTAATGTCAGCCTCCTGCAAAGTCTCAGGACTTGGGCAAAATATAGACATATTTTCTCCCAGAGCATAATACACATGGCTTTGAGTCCAACTGCCAATGGAGTCCTTGTTCTCAACAAAAACCTCCTGAGCTTGGCCTGTCTGCATTTCTTTCGGCATTCTGATCTTCTGAGCTCTTACCAAAATCTCCCATCAAGCTCAGCTTACAGCATTCTGAGGTTTCTCTAGCCAGCATCTCCAAACTTTTTAAAACTGTGAACAGTTTCAAAGGCTTATGACCCACAGAGTGTAGTATAATCACAGCAACAACCCAACTTCTGGTATCAAAATCTACCTTAGTCACTTTCTCATTGCTGGGATAAAATACTCAACACACCATGAAGGAAGAGAGCTTTATCTGGCTCATAGTTTTTCAGTCCACAGTTTGCTGTCTCCAAGGAATAGTATGGGGGAAGATTCTGGAAGAGAAAAGCCACTCACAACATGGTGGTCAGGAAATAGAGAAAGGAGAATACACCCTTCCAGTTCATACTTCTTGTAACCCATCTCTTCTGACAAAGCTCCATCTCCTAACAGCACATGGGATTCTTCAGTGGATTAATCCACTGAAGAATTAATCCACTAATCCATGGGAGTATAGCACCCCATGATCCAATCACCTTGCAAAAGCCCAACCTTTGAACAGATGCACCTTTTGGAGGACTTTCTAAATCTAAACTGTAACAAAGAAACTAACAAAATTGCTAGAAGCCACAGGAATAGCAAGCAGGAGGAAAATAATTCCCTTTTGGCTGTGATTCTGTTTCCTGCCCCTTCTCTTCCAGACAGGAGTCCTCTCTGCTTCCTTACAGGTTTCTTCCTGTGTTTAGATTCTGGGGAGCTTTATCTGGGAAGGGGTGTGAGCTGCTAATGGTGGTCATTGTGTGTCATGTATGAGCGAATAAACCACCATCTAGATTAGGGTCAGCAAAAGTGAGCCAATATAGCCCATGACTCTTAAGCTAAGAATGGGTTTTACATTTGTAAGTGACTGCAAAAAAATTAAAAGCAGAATTCTTTTGACACCTGAAACTTACGCGAAATTCAATTTTACTGCCCATAAATAAAGTTTCATTGGTTAGAGCCATGATCATTATCAGTGTTGCATATGGCTGCTTTTGCTTTATAACAGCAAAGCTGAGACCATATGGATTGCAAAGCCTAAAATGTTTACTATCTGGTCCTTTGCAGGAAGACTTTGTCAATCTCTGATCTAAGACGAAGAATAATGTTTAATCTCCCAGACAAGAAGGCTATCCTAAGTTCTTCTAGGAGGCAGAAGGAGGCAGTTTTCAGAGAGCAGATCAAAAGGGTAGCTAGTTATAAAGCCAAATCAACTGAATGATATATATGCTGTCTGCATTGTTCTGGAGCATTCTTTGTGGTAATAATGTACTTGCTTGCTAATGAATCTTGGCATTTCAGTCAACTTTCTGTTACTACAACAAATACCTAAGATAAACCAACTTAATAATTGAAAAGGTTTATCTTGGCTCAGTTGCAGAGGTTCCAGTCCATAATCAATTGTCCCTGTTGCTTGGGCCTGAGGCAAACCAGCACATTAGATGAGGAGGATAGTGTGGAGCAAAGCTGCCTGTTCATGGATGGAAGCAAATAGAAAGGGGGAAGGGACCAATGTCCCACAGTCCCCTAGAGGGGCCTCTATCCATGATCTAAAACTTTCCATAGGCCTCATCTTCCCATAGCATCAAGCTGAAGACCAACTTTCAACACATGGGCCTTCAGGGGATGTCCAGATCTTACAGCACCCAGGTTACTGTTCTTGTCCTGAACAGCTGATATTAGGTATCTGAAACTTGATTGGTCATAGCTTTCATCTATCACATGAAGGATTCAGAATATGCCACCCCAAATATGTCACTTTGGCATAAGGATTATTTTGAAGGCAACTGAATAAAAGTAGAAACAGGAAAAACTCTCAGCCCTCTCAGCTCTCAGCTTTCTACCATGAAGGGCAGGATAATCTTTAATCACCAGAGACACCTCTAGACCCTTATTGGGTCAGAGAAAGTACCAGCTGAGACTACATAATAAACTTTATTAATGAGCCCTTATCTTCCAGTGGTTCCCCGTATCCTTACTGCCACACAGTTTATTACCTCTAAAAGTCGAATGCCTCTTTCCTTTGTCTTGACACTTCTCTGCAAATTTATTGTCCATTGCTAAGATCCTACATAAGTCACAAGTACTAACCTCTCCATCAAATTACTCATCACTGAATTTCTCCCCCTGTATGTGCAAACCACATGTCAAACTTCTCTTTGTCTTTCTCTTGTTAATTTGTCTTATATTGTCTAATTTGCAGGGTCCCAGTTATAGAACCTAACAGGATAGAGCCAAAATCTTTCTGCTCTCCTACAGACACTAGGCTAAATTACAGTCTAAATTACAGTTTTTCTTTCACAGCACAGTTGTGCCTTATGGGAAAAGTAGAAGGTTGGACACAGCCTCTGACTAAAGAAGGGGAATTGATACCCATGGAACACTAATCATGTGCCAAACACCATGTTGCACATTTTACCTGGCCTTAGTAGCCTAGAGAAAGACATGGCACTGTCTTCCTGTAATGCTTCCTGCTGTGCTGAAAGTAAGACTCTGGCATGAGTGACACACAGTTAAGCCCACTTTCTATTTGTGCACTTGCCCAGGTGCCAGGCATAATGCTATGGGTACAGGGACATCTAGACCAACTCCATTCTCTTGAGTGACAGGTAATGATTTCTGGGGTTGGTTTCCAAATCCAGATCTGCATCTGGGCTAATGGAAACTAGTGCTTGTCTCTGTGTTGGCTGGACTTTGATGAATTAGCACTGATGCAAGCTCCTGCCTCAAAGCTTGATGTGTTTCTACTAACTCTTGTTTGTCTCCCTGCTCTGGCATTCTTGAGCAGCTTCTTCAGTAGATGGTATGCATCAGTCTGAAAGCTCTTGACACAAGCAGGTCAAAGCAGCATTACTTAGTGATTGACAAAAGGATCTCCAGCTCAATAAAGCCAGTGAGGAGCTGCCAGGTACCAGACCCTGCGCTGGGTGCTGAGTGTATGCAGGTGACAGGCACATCCTAGGCAGTCACTACAGACAGTGATGGGGCATGCTGGAGCATTTCAGGATTCTGTGGCTGTGAGCAACAGCAGTTAGTTGTGTATGAACCCAGCCAGAGCCAGTGCACTGGGAGGCTGTGAAATGGATCACAAGATTGAAGAACCGAATACTGGGCTCAAAACTGACAGAAATGGGCAGTGTCTAAGCCATCTAAGGAGCAGTAAGTAGACCCTTGTGGAGTCTATATGCCGTTGGGACAAGTTGCTCCACCACTTTCTTCACCTCAATCAATATCAGATTGCCTCTGCATGAGAATTTGACTTGACTTTGATCTTGTGTCCACTCCTTTGGCTAGAGGTGGGTAAGACTTTCGATTGGCAACCCACCAAAGTAGTCGAAGAGGGGACCTTCTAAAGGACACTGAGGCTCTGCTGCTGGAAAAAGGGGCAGGTGCTGTTGGGCAAGGTCCACAGGTCCTATCATCCCCTCTATGTGGGAACATAGAGGAAAATGCCCAACCTGGCACAAGAGGCGGTCAGAGAAGATATCCTGGAAGCAAAAAAACCAAGCTGAAAACAGAATGACAAGTAAAGTTAATGGTGCCAAGGAGCAAGAAGTAAGTAAAACATTACAGGCTAAGAGAATTGCAGGTACAAAGTCCCTAAGGTGGAGCAATTACTGTCCTGTATGGAATGATGGCTCGTCCCCTGGTGGTCCCTAGGAGTGACAGGTCACTTTGCCCAAGGGCTTGTACTTCTGAAGATCAGAGTCCATGTTGTCTCCATCCCCCTAGAGTCCTTGAGCTTTTCAGGGTCAACTGAGCATTGTGGAAAACTTCTGGCAGTGGCTTTCTCCTTCTCAGGGAGTCTGCAGGATTAAATGAAATCTTGAACTTCCTGCATGGAGAGCTGATAGGAAGAAAAATGTCACCGCAGCCTTGAGAGTTTTTATTATTTCTCTCTGCTTTAGTGTGGGAGGCCTCCAGCCATGAGCTGCTTGCACCAATTTGCATTGGTGCTAGTCACAAATTGTGGCTTGACATTTATAGCAGCCATGATACACACATTATTGATTATTTAGGAAAAGGAATGAAGTTGGAATGGCCGGGCAGCTGCCTCATTAAAAATCGACCCTTGTCACATTTCATCTTGATGGAAGAGGGGACTTGAATCTGGAAGGGGGAAAAAGTACTGTCGAGTGTAGATCTTGTCTGGGGGAATAGCAAGAAGCTCTTATTCACCACCTCTGATTAACCAGGCCCTCTTTACTCATGTGAAAAATCCACAATCACTCAGGAGCCCCTTGGAAGAAATTGAGCTTCTTTGCCTCTTCTGCTCAGTTGCTTCTGGGTTGTGTTCATGGGGCTAAGGACAGCAGAACCAGTGTTAGTGCTGTCTGGGTGTTGATGAATTTGCACTCCTGCTGCAAGCTGTATTTCTCTGATCAAGGTGATGATAAACTGGTTTCCTCCCGCCCTGTCCTTGGGAGGTTGTTCCTTCCATGCTGATGACGGTGGGAGCTGTGGGGAGGAGCTGAGATCTCTGCTGCTTTCAAGGAGCACTTGCCATCACAGTCCAAGTTTGGATGGAGAGACTGAGGGGTGACAGCTGACCCCTGCCAAGATGCTGACTCCAGAGTGGGAGAAACCTGTGACTGGAGTCACATGAGCTGAAAGGCGCTGTGGCCTATGCTACAGTGTGAGAGGCAGACAGGCCCAACTGGATGGGGTTCATTTGGCCTGAATTCTGCATTAGCTCAGATGAGTCACTGGTACTCTGTGACAGGGGGATTGAACGAGATGAGCATGTTAGTCTTCTCCAGATACCACCTGCTGGGCAGCTTAAACAACAGTCATCTATTTTCTCATGGTTTTGGATGCTGGAAGTCCAAGTTCAAGGAGTCAGCAGGGGTGGTTTCTAGTGTACTAGCAAGTCCTCTCTCTCCTTGACTTGCAATCATCTGCCTTCTTGCTGTGTCTCTTCCTTTTCTGATGAGGGAATCAGCCTTATTAGATTTGCACCCCATTTTTATGACATCATTAACTGTTCCCTCTAAATAAATCACTTTGGGGTTTAGGGCTTTAGCTTGGAATTTGGAGGGGAGGGGACAATACAATTCTTTCACAACAGTGGGAAACTTGCAAATCAAAAAGAGAGGGAGGTTTTTAACCCCTCTGCCTGCAGCAAATATCAATGACTGGGTGGTGGGAGAGGGCTGTTTCCATCTCTACAATGGTCCTATACCCCATTCCTGCTTGAAAAGCCTATGGCATAATGAGCTTTTGTCCCCAGTGGCTGTGTCTTCCCTTCTGTGTGCTGAGTTGTAGTAAACTCATTTGGTTGCCCATCCAATTGCCTTTGCTGATAGAGGTGTCCACATAGGATGGCGTTGTTACTTTTATGGGTCCTAGGCACCTATGCCTTTGGAGGATGTCCTAGCTCTATTAAAAATATTTTAAAGTTTTAGTATATAACTGACAGTTGAAGTATAAATCCCGCTTATTGCAAGGAATAAAATGTTTGTGGACCCCTCAAAGTATTGCTAGCTCTAGGCTCTACTTATTGCACTCAGTGGATGAGTTCCCATCTATAGGGAAAGACAACCTTCCCCCTGCTTCATGGGGACATCTGGAGAGGGGTAAACCATTTCTGTGCTGGGGATCTAGCTTAGCCATGGGATACAATCTAGCTAGTGAGATGTGATGAAACATTTCTTGTGGGATGCTTAAAAAATGGTATCATTTTCCATCCCTAAATGCCTAACAGGAAATAGCCTTTTCCTGTGGCAGCCATTCTGAGGACGTGAGGCAATGGTGACTCATAGAAGGTGGCAAAAGGGAATGAATGGTAGAAGAGACCAGAGTCTCAGATGCCATTGTTGAGTCATGGTTAAAGAGTTATGTTTAAAGAAATGACAGAAATGAAACACACTGTTGCCCTTACCTTTTTCAGCTTCTTGGCTCCACTTGCACCCCTTGGCTTGTGATCCCTCCTTCTGTTTTCACAGCACTTCCCTCCAATCTCTGCTTCCATCAGCATCCACAGAGACTCTGATGCTATCAGGCTCTCTGTATGATCCATGCTGATCTTTCATCTCTAGATCCTTACTCAAATCAGCTCAGTCCCTTTTGCTGTGATAGGCAACACATTTTCAGGCTCAGGAAAGGAGATCTTTGGGGGTGACAGGCACCATTCAGCCTCCTGCAGGCAGGAAGACCCTCTGATGTATTGATCTGTCTTTAGTGCTTAGAAATAGATGCTTTTCTACCCATGTCTGCTCCTGGCATAGAAGTGTTTTTCTGTACTTTGATGTGGGGTCAGGGTGGGAATGAGAAATGCTTCTCAAAGTGGTGCCCCAGACCAGCAGCACCTGTTGGGAACCTGTTGGCCATGCAAATACCAGGCTCTGCCCCAGACACCCTGAATCACATATTCAGCAGTCTTTTCACAAAAGTCCTACATTGTGAGCCTGCCTTTATTTAAAATTTTGATATTGCATCTTCATGAAATTGCATTAGCATATTATTTGTCTTGATGCTCAGTTGGTCAGTGCCTCTTCCACTTTTGCTCTTCTAGCAAATGCCTTGCTTACCTTGCCATAGAAAACAAAGGTGACCGAATCTCAGCTCAAAATCTAGTCCTCACAAGAGAGACGTGTAGTGCGTGGCAGAGACACTCAGCTCACCTGGGACCATCAAAGACTTCTTCTGTGAGCATGTGATGTTAGATCTGGTAGCTGAGGGTGGAAGGAGTTAACCTGGCGAGGAAGCGGTAAGAGCATCTCAGGCAGACAGAACACCAGGTGCAAAGGCTAGATGTGTGGAGAGGGCTTCAAAACTAGGACCACTGATTCCCTTAGCAAATATTTGTTAAACTCCTACAGCAAGCCCTGGCATTTCCTGCCTTTAACAACCCAGAATTTGAACCCCTGTATTGAGTTGGATGAGCTAGAGAGAGGCCCTGGAACAAAGGTTAAGTCTCAGCTTGCCTCTGCATGAAAGCATAGCATGCCCCAGGCACCTTCCACCCAGCAGTGGTATTTGGCACCAGCAAATAAGGTTGGGAAAGCACAAAAGCCTCACATCTCATCAGAGCTGCATTTAGCACAGGTTTCCATTTCAGAGCTAATAGCATTGGCTTACGTAGAAGTAAGTGCACAATTATCCTGTTTTAATAACACGGTTGACAGCCCAGCTCAAATCCCGGAGGAGCCTTAGTTTACACTGTGAGGCTTCTATAGTGTATTGTGAGTTCCCAGTCCTAAGTTGTCTTGCAGCTTTCTTCTGAGTTTGCCCAGTGCATCCATGTAACAATCAATAACGCCTCCTTTCAGGCTTTAGTGCACTAGTTTGGGCAGTAAGTGACATAATCATCCCATGACCCAGAACTGAGGATACTAAACCCATGCTTGACATGGCTCCTCACCAACTCTTTAGAAAAAGCCAGCCCCAGGGGAAAAACTGAAACAAACAAATGACAAAACCCACTAGGCCTTGTACTGATCACTGTCATCCGCTGATGTCTGAGGACCTCACTGAGCCAGCTGAGCCTTACAATCAGGTCAAGACTTCCTAGGATCTGATATTAGGCTTTTATTGTACTCAGGAAAAGCTTAAGTAGAACAGGGGGGAACAAAGACACCACTAATATAAAGTAGTAGTCACTTTCATTTAGTAGCTTTCTCCTCAAATGTTCAGTCTTCCAGGAAGAGTGGTTGGAGAATAGAAAATCTGCTTGGTAAGCTAATATATCACTGCAGTTCAGTGTTGAATTACTTTAACATCACAACTGCACAAGCGTGTTCTGGTCAATCTGAAGCAACAATGAGAGTTTCCTTAGTTGTCCTGCTGTCTTACAGTGAGTTGCTGAGCTTAGCCTGTATCCACCCAGACCCTCAAAACTGAATTTTACTGAAGTATACCAACAAGAAAAACAATAGCAAAGGATGTAAGACAGAGCACCCATGTGCAATGAACCCCACTTGAGTCTCCCAGTACCCCCTTCCTCTTTCTTCAGGGTGACCACTATCCTGACCCCTCAGGCAGCGATTCTATGAAGTTGAAATGGACAGAGTTGAATTGACTCACTTGTGTATTTTATGTATCCCTTAACCTTGGTACGTAGTTTGCTTGCTTTCCTTCCTGTGTGTATAACTTTGGATGGAGTACTCATTCATTGTGTTCTGCAGTTGGTAAGACTGCTTGTAATTTGGGACTATTACAAACAATGGAGGCTTCTGGGAATATTCTGGGACTGTGTCTCTGCGCATGAGCTGCCCTGTGTTTGATGCGTATCTAGGAGTAGAATTGGTGGGTCAGAGAGTAGGGAAATGCATGTCAGACAGTTTCCTGGGGTTCACACCACTCGACACTTCCACTAATAGTGTGCCAGTGTTCCAGTTGCTCCACACCTTTGCCAGCACCTGATTTCTCAGTCTTAAATGTTAGCTATTATGGTGACATGTGTTTGAATTTTATTGTAGTTTTAATTTGCTTTCCTCTGTAAATGATGAAAGTGAACATCTTTTTATATTGGCAATTTTAAATACCTCTATGTTAGCTTTCAGATATTGTAACACAATACCTCAGATAATGAACTTACCATGAGACTATATCTATTTGGCTCACAATTTTAGAGTTTCCAGGCCGTAATTGTTGCTTTTAAGCCTGTAGTTTGGCAGCTGATCATGGCAGAAGACCTTGGTAGGGAAAAAACCACTTACCTCATGGATAAGAAGCAAAAGAAGAAAGGAAAAGACTTGGGGGTCCCAAAATCCCCTTTGAAGGTCAACCCAGTGTCCCAAAGTCTTCCCATTGGGCTGTCTCTTAAGGTTGCCACTGCCTCCAGTGCCAAGCTGGCCACCCAGCCAACCTTTGGGCCTTTGGGGGACATTTAAGATCCAAACTCTTGCTCCCCCATTTTGTAAAGTGCTCATCCAAGTTTACTGTTTATATTTTATTGAATTCTCTCTCAAGTAAGAGTGTGAATCTTTTCTTGGTTATAAGTGTTTCAAATGTCTTTTCTTCATCAAGAGACAACATGAAGGGAGTAGAAAGGTAAGCCGTGAGATGGAAGAAGTTCTTCCCTTCAGTGTCTAATTTATCAAGCTTTTACTTTTAGTTTGTGCTTTTTGTGTCCTATTGAAGAAGTCATACCCCCTCTTCCTCCACTAAGATTGCTAAGCTATCCTCTGTCACTGTTGGGAAGCTTTGAATTCACAAGGGAATCCATTATCCATCTATAACAAACTTTTGTCCTTGATCATATTAAATCTGTAGTAAATTTGGTGAGAATTGGAAAGTTTACAACATGAAGTCCTTGAGTCATGACTCAGTGGTACATTTTTTCATTTTAGGTGGCTTTACTTTTACTTCATTGCTTATAGTTTCATGCAGAGTAGTCTTGAGTCTTTTCATTAGATTTATTCCTAGTTATTTGAGTTTTTTGATGCTATCATTATAGAATGAATTATTTATTTATCTGTGCTGGGGATTGAACCCAGGGCCTTGTACAAGCTGAGAACCATTAAACCATTGAGCTATACCGAACCTGTATTATATCTATAAAATGTTACATTCTGTATCATGTATAGAAGCATAGTTTACTTTTTAATATATACCTGATAATCTAGAAGCCTTGCTAAATTTATTCTAATAATTGATTTGTAGACTTTTGTTTTAGCCTTTTCTACCATAATCATGTCAAGTGTAAAGGATGACAAGTTTATTTTTCGATTTCAAACTTCAAATCTTGTATCTTTTCCTCCCAGTAAGTACAGTGTTGTGTAGAAGTGATGGCAGTGATCATGGTGATCTCATTCCTGCTCTTAGGAGAAAGCTTTCAATATTTCCTTATTGTGAATGATGTATTATGTAGGATTTTTATTAAAAATTCTTTATCAGTCTAAGAAAGGTTTTCTTTATTCCTTTGACATTTTATGAGAGTTGAATTAAAGTCTGGTAGAGTGACAAGTTTTATAATGTTCTTCATTAAGAAGAATGTATAAATGATCTATATGTGTTGATTGTTTCACATACAGTATTCAATTTTTCATATTGTTTGCTTTTAAATTTTTAAAAATACTTTTCACTTATTGTGAGTTATTTTTCTTTGTAGCTCATTAATGTTTTGCCTCATGTTTTGAGGTTGGTTGAACTGATCATTTTGTTATTAGGAAGGATGTTTTTACTTGGTAGAATTACTTTTTAATCTAAATCTACTTAGTATAATACTCACAGAGCTATCCCAGCTTTCCAGCTTTCTTTACAATTCTTTTTTTTCTCCTTTTCTGACATCTTTTGAATTATCTTTATACTCATTATACCTCTGTATACTCCAGCATTTGTAAATTCTTTTATAAGCTTTCACTGGTTATAAGAGATTACACTACCTTGATTCATCAAGGTCAAATATAAATTAACATTCCTCTCTTTTCCTGGACAATGTCAGAGCCTCAGAAAATTTTAATTGTACTTACTCTCTTCTAACTTCTGAGCCATTTCTGCTCTGTATTTTATTGCTGATTACAATGGGTGATCAAAATATTGGATGAATGTTTAAATTTTTAAAAATTATTATAGTAAAAGACACATTGCCATTAATTCCGCCCCCCTCAAAATACTCCTCCTTTCTTTAAATATACTTATTCCATCACTCTTGTCACTTTCTGAAGCAGTTCTGGAAGTCCTCTTTTGGGAGTATCTTTACAAGGTGTGATCAAAACTACAATGAATGCTGGTGGCTAGTGCCATTCAAAGAAAGGTGGGCTCATAAAAATATTAGTGTGTCATCATCCACATTATTAAATGGATCTTGGTACTCTGAAACTTCTGACCCTTCCCTAAAGTCAAAATAACTGTGAAAGGCAAATGATTTGGGTCAATCTAGGACATCAAGACAGCCATGACACTGCAACCAAAGGCACCTAGGAAAAAGGACTTCCAGAACTGCTTCAGAAAGCGAGGAGGAAGTATTTTGAATAGGACTGTCTTTTACTGTAATACATTTAAAAAATTTAAATATTCATTGTAGCATTAAAGCATACCTACTATACTTTAAATCTTATAGTATATTATTCATGTATTAATATAAAATAAATGTTAACCACCAATAACTACATATTTATATGATTATGTATCAATAATGATATATATTAATATTATGTATTAACATTAATTTCTATTTATTTTGGACTTAGCTACAATAAGCCTTTTCACTGCTCTCCATTTCTTCCTATACCTCTGAGCATCCATTTGGGATCATTTTTCTACTCCTGAAGAAATTCCATTTAATATTTTCTTGACTGGATCTGCTGGTGATAAATTTTCCTACTTTTTTTGGTCTGAAAATAGCTTGATCTCACCCTCATTCTTCAAGGTTATTTTCAATGAGCATACAATCCTAGGTAGTAATTATTTTCTTTTAGGGCTTGGAAAATATTATTCCATTAACCTCTGGTTTCCCTAGCTTGTGATGAACTCAGATGTCCCTCTCTGCTGTTCCTCTGAAGGTTATCTGTTCTCTCCTCTTCCCAGGCTGGGGAGGAGGTGAAGAGGGAGGGAGAGAGAGAGAGAGTCAGAGACAGAAACAGAGTAACAGACAGAGACAGAGAGACAGACAGAGGAATAGAGAGGGAGAGAGAGAGAGACAGAGACAGAGAGACTTCCTCTGCCTTTTTGTTCCATTTAGGCCTCTGTACATTGGCTAGTGCCTACCCACACTGGTAAGGGAAGATCCTTTTTGTTGTCTATGGATCCAACCACTTACCTGCTCATCTCTTCTGGAAACAACCTCACAGTCACATCCAAGAAATAGCTAGCTAAAAGGGCATCCCTTAGTCAAGTCAAGTTGACATATAAAATTATCCATCACAAGTAGTATCAGTTCTCTCTTCTGATTGTGCATCTCTCCTTCATTTTCTCTTCTCTATCTTTCTGGGATGACAATTAGATCCATGCCAGACCTTTTATCTGAATCCCTAGGATTCATTCTTCCACCTTATCTTTTCCATTCTCCATTCTGACTTTCTTCTGACCAACCTTTCCGTTCACTAATTCTTCCTATCTGTGTTTAATATTAATTTGATAATTTTAAAAAATAGTTTAGTTTCTTTGCCAATTTTTTTTATGTTGACCCACTTCCCTGACCATATTTGTCTGGATCACCAGTGGCTTTCTTTCTGTTGTCTGTTTCTCTGGCTTTGTGACCACGTTATCTTGGTACATTTGGTTTTCTCAAGTTATAGAAAAACTGCAAAAATAGTACAAAGAACTCACCTGCTGCTCCTGCTGATTGTTGCAGGAGACATGCAGGCTCAACACTAACAAATCCAATTTATCTTGAAAATTTTGAATCCAGACTTCCTAAAATGTTGACCACTATATTAGTTAGAGTTCAATAGAGGAAGAGCTTCAATAGAAACTATATGTATAATAGTATGAGGGGATTTATTAGGTAGGCTTGAAGAGTCAGAGGCAGAAAAGTCCACAGTGGCTGTCTGTTGGATCAGGAGTGGGAGAATCCACTGTGGCCATTTGTGTACTAGAGAGCTGGAGGATCCAGCAGTTGCTCAGCCTAAGAAGATGGAAGCCACAGTGCAGGAGGGATCAAGGATGAAGCACCAGTCTAAGGTCAAAGGCCTGGAAGGTCACTAGAAACCAATGTCCAAAGGCAAAAGCAGCAAAGGATGCACCCCTCAAGACTGGTGCTCTTCAAAACAGACACATTTCCTTCTTTTCTTCCATCCAGGCTACCTGTGAGGCTACTGGTTAGTGTCACTCACATGGCATTTAAACAAAGAGGATGGGTCTTCTTTCAGTTTGCTGGCCCATATGACAATCATCTACAGACACACTCAGAATTGTGCTTTACTAATCTGCCAAGCATTTCTTACTTCAGTCAAGTTGACATATTACAATAGTCACAGCCACTAACCTGAAAACATGAACACAGATAGCGTAGGATGAGGGGATCTATGTAGGACAGAGAGCTCAAGAATAGGCTCAGGTCTGTGGAAACTGAATGGATAACAATAATGGTGCTACAGTGGGGACATAATGGGTGTGGTGCCTCCTTCAGTTTGGGCTGCAATAACAAAGTGCCATAGGCTGCTTTGTTTAAGCAAAAGCAATGAATTTATCGTCGTTCTGGAAGTCTGAGAAGCCTGAGGGTGTCACCAGGGCCTGGTTCTGCTGAGGGTGTTCTTCCCAAATGTAGGCTGCCAGCTTCTTGCTGTGTCTTCACGTGGTAAAAAGAGAGCAGGAGAAATTTCTGGCATCCTCATTGGAAGAACACTGATCCCACTTACTAAGGCTGTACCCTCAAGACCCCATTTCCTAATAGCATCAGAGTGGGATGTTAGGATTTCAATGTACAAAATGTCTTTGGGGAGAGTGCTCATCCACTCAGTCTATTGCATAGGGCAAAGAAGGTTTTGGGAAAAGTAGTTCACAATATTGAGGGGATAAAAGCTGTCTGCTACATAGATACAAAGGTAGGCTCCACATATCTGCATGATAGGTAAAACTATAAAGGAGTCTGACTGTGATCTAGTAGAGAAGGATTATTTAAGCGAGACCCGCGAATCAGTCTAGAAGTCAAAAGCACCCCAGATCTGACCACTCTGATATTAAATGTTTCTAGTCAAGAAAAGACACCATAAATGAACAAAGTTATCAGTCAGATGACCACCTGAGAGGAGACACTGGCAAAACCCACATGAGTAAGTGGCTAATATCTAGCAAAGTCAAGGGACTCCTATAAATCCATAAGCCAGGAAATAGGAAAATGACTGCAAAAATGGGACAAGGTTATGAAGAGGAACTCTCCCAAGAAGGTCAATTTTTTTTTTTTTTGAGACAGGGTCTTACTTTGTAGTTCAGGCTGGTCTTGAACTCACTCTGTATCCCAGGCTGGCCTCAAACTTGTGGTGATCCTTCTGCCTCAGCCTCCCAAGTGCCAGGGTTACAGGCGTGCACCATCACACCCAGCACTAGGTCAGCTTTAAAAGAGCTCAACTTTCTAATAATCATGGAAAGGTAAATCAAAGGAACAAGCTATAATGAGCTGCATCTATTAGATTTTTGCCAACAGTTATTAACCAAGATGTTGAAAAGTGGGAGTATTAATACTGGGTGCATTATTAGTAACAATATCATGTGCAGCACTATTGAAAGTATAACCCAGCACAGCCACTCTGGGGTAGTACCTGGAAGCATTTGATGAACTCAGATTTGCGTTTATCTTGGAGTGTGTTCATGCTGCTCCAGAGTACATAAGCAGGGAAGTCCTCGTGCTGGCCCACCCTCTAGGTTCATGATGTTCATCCTGGTATAATCATTCTGAGTGCCTCTGTTCCTTCTCAGTGCCTGATGACCTGGAGCTTGGGTAGCAGCATTACAGTGTTGTTTATAGCAGCAGGGCCTGGCAGCAGGTGCCTGGTGCTATGGGAGCAGACGAAGTCAAGTGTGGTGAATTTACTACATGAGTCACCATGGAGTGGTGAGCAGCAGGGTGCTGGGTGTACAAAGAAGGGAGGAAAACATGGTTTGCTAAACAAAAGACACCTGCAGGTTGAACTAGCACATAAGGTTACCTTGGATTTTTAAAGGTGGCTTAGCAGTGGCATAGTGGCCCATTTCTGGGAATCACTGTAGCTACGACCACCAGAAAGCTGGTTCATTTCCCCTTCTTCGTGGGCTTTTGCAGTTAGCAAGAGTCTGGTCTTTGCCTGGCCTCAGCCTTTGATCATTTCAGAGCCACTGTCAGAGAGAGTGGACTCTGATGTTCTATAATTCCATAACTTGGAGAAAAGCCTCTTCCACCCTAAGAAAAGGTTTGCTAAATCATCACTTTAAGCCACACACATGAAGTCAGACTTCACTGGAACTCTTGGAAGTATTTCAAAGCTTCTCTGGCTTGGCTTATCCATCCCAGGTAACCCTTAAAATATCACTGAGCTGTGTATCTGTGCTGGTCAAGTGGTTCTATGGGAACAGCTTGTTTGGGAGGTTTGGGGACCAAATCAGTTGGCATCTTACCTTTGGGACCTTAAATCTAGAATAGGCAAATGGCTTCAAACCAAACTTTCTGAGACAAGCAGGCACAGGTGCTTTGATTGCTGTAGGTGTGTTTTCCTGCTCTGGCTCGTGACACCTGCGGTTCCACCTAAGGAGCTGATGGCCAGCGTCCTGCGAGTGTTGAGGCCAAATCCACAGAGATATCACTCAAATGTTCGTGGGAGGAGGGGTGGTGTCTAGCAAGTCAGCACCTTTGTGTTCGGCAGATAGGAAAGCAAAATAAAGGCACCCCCCCCAAAGCAGCTGTTGTGATCATGAAAACGGTACCCCCCCCCCCCCGAGAGAAACTGCCCCTTCCTTTCTGAGCAGGGACAGACATGATTCTACACACAGCGCAGGGTGTGGATGGCCAAGAGAAGCACCTGTGCGTCTCTGTCGCTCCAGGGTCACCGGGGATGTGTGTCGTCTTTCTTCTCTCCTCGTCTTGATCGTTGGACTTTATTGCCAGCCTCCTGGTCTCCTGTGCTTGGCACTCCTTGGCTGTGGGCATGAAGCGGTTACACCAGCCCAGGAGCCTGCTGGGTTGAGTTAGCCCTTCCTTCTGCATCCAGGATCTCTCCAAGTAACGGCTTTGCATCATGGAAAAGGGGTGGCGGCGTGGGCTGGGGCGCCCGCTGCAGTAGGGCACAGCAGGGGCCCTCTCTCCTCCTCTCATTGGGCTCCTCACTGCTCTGCAAGGAGCAGGGAGCAAGCGGACGAAGGAAGCAAGCGGACGAAGGCATCCGCAGGAGTGAAGGATGAGTCAGGGCCGCCGGGGGCAGCCAAACTGCAGAGCGACCGAGCCACACGCGCCTTGCGCGCTCTCCCCTGGCTGCAGCTGTCGCCTCGGAAGCGCTGGACTCTGGGCCGCGGCTCTCAAAGCGGACCGAGGAGCCCAGCACAGGCGCTGCGGGGGAGCGGGGCGGCGCCGGCGAGGCCAGTTCCCGGGGGAGCCCGAGGAGCCTCTTGCCCTGCCCTCCTCCCGGGGAAGGAGACTCGGCGGAGCCTGGGTAGGCTGTGCCTGCAGCTGGCGCGGGGACGCGGCTGGGCTGGAGCTCTCTCGCGGGTGCCAGGGGAGCCGGGCTGAGCAGCGACCCGGGGCTCTACCTCTCCCACGGCCTCAGGGGAGGCAGGCGCAAGTCCCAGCCACCCTTCCTGGACAAGAGAAATCAACTCTGTGAGGGAAACTTAGATCTGTCTTTTACATCCAACTCCTGCAGCTGCGCCAGACTTGCAGAGCGCCTTAGGGGTCCATTTTTCGCCTGGCTGGTGTTTGAGAAAAACTGCAAGGAAAGGGGGGCAAGAGGAAGAAACACTGTAAACTTTGGGGACGGGAACATTTTCTTGGAGGTGACAAGTACCCTCAAATCTACAGTTCCTGGGTCAGAGACAAAGTCCTCTGATTAGACACTCTGAGGTCTGGACACTGCTACACAACCAAAGACCCCAAAAGACCATGGAATCCACGCTGGCAGCATCCGGTTCTGCCCCAGGCCCAGTCACCTTCTCCCACGTCTTTGGTCAGCAGTGCCAGCTCATGGAAGCAGGTAGGACTCGAATGGTGTGTGAGGTACCCAGAGGGAGGGGTGTGTGTGTGTGTGTGTGTGTGTGTGTGTGTGTGCGCGCGCGTGTGTGCGCCTCCTTGCTCTCCTGAGGAAGCTGGGAATATGAGGCTTGACTAGCCAGTGACATGACTGCCTGGCGTTTGTCATCCTTTTTTTTTTTAGTTCTTTTATTGGTACATTTTAGGTATGCAATTCGTTTATATTTATCATTGGGTGCTTGTACCTGTACATGATATATCTTGGTTCTTATTTTTTTTCCCCATTACCTGTGCGCCCTTCACCCCCTCTGACCTTCCCTATTTACATAGACATCATTTCCATTTTTTTCCTTTCTCATAGTTTTTCCTTTCCCTCTTTTCTTTTCCCCTTCCCCTCCCTTCACTCCTTCATCTTTGGACCTTTTTTTCGTTTATCACCTTAAACATTCAAGTTTTTAGGACTAGCCATGAGACTGAATGGGCCATGGAGCACAATTCGGAGGCTCCCCGTTTATCTTTCGTGATCTGTTTTCTTTCTGGCTCTCTGGGATTCTGTGACGGGTGACCGTGGCCATCTGTGGGGTGCAGGCAGGGTCCTAGAGTAGTTGTCTTGCTGTCAGCAGACCTCTTTCTGCCCCCCAGTGGTGTGGAAGCTGTGCCTGGCCAGGTGGTGTTGGACTAACTTAGCTGCTCAGGATAGGGGGATCCCACTGGAGCCCTTGCTCCTGTTTGTCTTCCAAATGGCTCCTGTTTTATACCCCAGAGGAGAATGGGCATGGCCTGTAACCCTCCCCCAGGCCAGCCGTCTTGCTGGGATGTGTTTGGTCACAAAGCTGCCAGGTGAGGGCTGATGGCACTGTCACTGAGATGGAGCCCACAAAGCATGCGTGGTGCATGCCTTTGACTTCGTGGGAGCCAGATAAGAGCCAGTTATTCCCTTGCTTTTTTGGAGTTTTTTGCTTTCTGTTGGGAGGAGCAGCACACATCCTCTGATGGTTTCCTGGGACTTTGAAGTGTTTGTCATGTTTTTTGCCTTGAGCCTCAGGAAGATGGTGTAAAGAGCACTGTAGTAGGAGTCTGGAGCCTGAGTCAGTGGGTATGCCTTTATTAGTGGACACAGGACCTCTTCCCTGGTGCATCATCTTCCAGCTACAAAACAAGACAACTGGACTCAGGGCTGCCTGATCTACCCTCATCTTAGGACAGCTCAGTGGAGAGTACAAACTGGAGCTGGGTCCGAAGACGGGGTGCATTGGCCCAGACAGGCAGTTTGTGGCATGGGTGAGTGGAGGTTCAGAACTGGATGGCCTGAGCTTGAGTTCTAGCTTGTTATAAGCTGTGAGACCTCAGGCAAGTTACTTAGCCTGTCCGTGCCTTGGTTTCCTCATCGATACGGTGGAGCTGTAAGGCACTCCTGCATAAGGCCACTGCCAAGGCGAAATAAGATAGCATGGAAAACATCCTTCTGTGGGCTACTTGGGGTGCCTGGGTCTTCAGAGAGAAGCACAGCCACCTTTGCAAGTGAAGATGGAAATAAAAGGGCCCCTCCTGCACCTCCACTTTGATTCTGGTTTGTCTGCCAGGCTCTGCCTGTCCTGTGCTGCCTTCTCCGAAAAGACTTAGGCTTTCTTGGACTGGGTTTCAGGGCCCCTCACTGCTCTGAGGCTACAGTGGGAGGTGCTTGGATTTCTAAAATGCCTCCCCTCTGGCCTCATCTTCTTTCATTTGGAAGCAACCAGGCCTAAATTAGGCCACAATACCCTCCATCTCCTTTAAAAAAATCCTTTATGGCTGGCAGGAGAGCAATGCAAATGTGCAGAACAGTGACCAGTGGTCCCCAGGAGACCACTGTCCCTGAAGGAATGAAAAGAAGAATAATTAACCTCTAAGTCAAAAGAGTGCACTTGACGAGGAGGCGGAAGGGACTGAGGCCAAACACTGGGAGTCTCTAGTCAGCCATTTGGAGTTTTGTTAGTATTGCAAATGAGATCTTAAATGGGTGTGCAAACAGTTTGCAGGCTCCCGGCCCGGCAGCTAGGTTAACCAAGCCTGTTCTCCTGGGAGGTGAGATGGAGCTGTTGGTCCCACATATTCATAGGGCACCACTGTGGACCCTGCACGGTGCCAGGGACAACAGGAGCTGCAGAGTTCGGTGTGGCCTTGACTCAAGGGGATGATGATGTAGTTGGTGATGAACATAAACCATACTGGGGAAATTAGGCACAATGTGACTCTGCAATGATGCTGTTTCTGAACAAGTCTTCCTCTATGTCATGGAAAGCATGTGGAATTCTTTCTCCCTGAGCCTGAGCTCAGCTGGTGCTGGTTGTGTAAGCTGCATAAACTCTAAAGGCATAGATCGCAGATCAGGGACCCTATAGTCCTAGGGCCAAATTCGGCCCACCACTTGGTTTTGTAAATAGTTTTATTGGCGTATTGCTATCCCTATTCACATGTATTTTGTCCATGACTGCTTTCATGCTATGACGCTAGCATGACTAGCTGTGACCAAGACCATGTGATTCATAGAGCTAAATATGTTTAGTATCTGGCTGTTGGCAATCTTTTCAGGTCCTGCCCAGACCAACATGCATGGTACAAAGTGGAGCAGACAGGATTCTAGTGGGACAGTGCACAAGGTCTCAGGCCTGAGAGATTGTTTCCATCTCATGCTTACTTGGTGGTACCTTTGGTGCTGCCCCGAGCCTTGATCTCTCTCACGTCCTCCCTTGCTATTCCCACAGTACCTCACATGTGTACCAGGAAGCCCTTGAGTGAATCTGAGTGTCTTAACAAGCATGGCCATGTGCCCAGATCTGTGGCTCCTAAGCCAGACCAGATCCTGTTTGCTTCCTTTCCATGGCCTCCTGCAGGCAGGGCTGCAGTTCCTATTTAACAGGTGAGGCTTTGATGTTGGCAGGGCTGGGATTTAAACTTTAGTCAGACCAACCTCAAAGCCTGTACTCAAAAAAGGCCATCTCACACCTTCCACAACTGTTTTTTTTTTTTTTTTGTATTAAATTCTTTTATTGGTACATTGTAGGTATACAACACAATTACATTTCTCATTGGGAATTGTACCTTTATATAATGCATCTTGGTTCTTATTTTTTCCCCACTCCTAGCCCTCCCTTCACCCCCTCCACCCTTCTCTATTTACAAAGACTTTATTTCCATCTTTTCCATTTCTCATCATTTTTTCCTTTCCCTTCTTTCCTTTCCCCTGCCCCTCCCACTACCCCTACCTCTTTGGACCTTTTCTTCCTATTTTACATTATCGATTATTCATTCTAATCATTGGTACATTTTAGGTATACAATATAATGACATTCATCATTGGAAATTTGCACCTTTACATAGTCTCTCTTGGTTCTTATTTTTCACCCTTGTCCAGCCCTCCCTTCAAGCCCTCTATTCCTCCCTATTTACAAAGATTTTGTTCCTATTTTTCCATTTTCTCATATTAATCCCATTCCCTTCTATCCTTTCCCCTAGCCCTCCCACTTCCTTCCCCTTTGCCCCTTTTCTTCCTATTTCACATTACCTATTATACATTTAGTCCTTATTTACACTTTCAGTTTCTCACACCAGAGAAACTATTCAGTATTTACACATGTTTATTTCACTTAAGAGTATTGCCTCAATGTGCATCCACTTAGCTATAAATGTCTCTAATTTCTCATTTTTTATGGCTGAGTAGTACTCCATTTCATAAAAAAACACATTTTCTTTATCCAGTCTCCAGTTGATGGGCATTTGGGCTGTTTCCAAGTTTTAGCCATTACAAACTGTGCTGCTATGAACTTGGGTGCACATATATCACTGTGGTATGAGTCTTTTAATTCTTTGGAGAAGGTCCCCAGTAGTGGACTAGTGGGGTCAAATGGGACTTCCAGTCCTAGTTCTTTGAGGTATCTCCATAGTGATTTCCAGTGCTTGCACCAGTCTACACTCCCACCAGCAGTGGAACAGGGTTCCTCTTTCCCCACAGCCCTGCCAACATTTGTTATTGGTTGATTTCATTATAGCAGCCATTCTTTCTGGAGTGAAGTGGAAGCTCAGCGTTGTTTTCCTTTGCATCTCTCGAATGACCAGTGATGTTGAACATTTTTTCATGTATTTATTTGCTATTTCTACTTCTTTGTCTGAGAAATTTCTGTTCATTTCAGATGCCCATTTTTGGATTGGGTCTTTAAATTTGGGAGGTCTGATCTTTTAAAGTTCTTTATAGATTCGAGATAGTAGACCTTTGTCTGAGGAAGAGCAGGTGAAGATTTTTTCCCACATTGTGGGTTGTCTCTTCACACTGCTGGTGGTTTCTCATGCTGTGCAGAAGCTTTTTAATAAGAAGAGATCCCACTTGTTGATTGTTTGTGCTAGTTCACGGGCAACTGAGGTTTTGTTCATAAAATCTTTTCCTACACTGATGTCTTCAAGGGTTCTACCTAACCTCTGTTCCAACTGATTCAGAGTTTCTATTTTAATATTTAGATCTTTAATCCATTTTGATTTTAGTTTAGTGCATGATGAGAGATACAGGTCTAGTTTTAATCTTTGGCAAGTTGAAACCCAATTTTTCCAGCACCATTTATTAAAGAGGCTATCTTTCCTCCAGTGAGGGTGTTTGGCTCCTTAATTGAAGATGAGATGGCTGAGTGTGTCTGGCATTGTTTCTGCATCTTGTAATCTGTTCCACTGGTCCTCAAGTCTGTTTCTTTGCCAGTACCATGCTGTTTTTATCACAATAGCTTTGTAGTATAGTTTCAAGTTTGGGATTGTGATACCCCCTGCCATGTCTCTGTTACCTAGAATTGCTTTTGCTATTCTGGGTCTCTTCTTGGTCCAAATGAATTTTTGGATTTTTTTCTCGAGGTCTATGAAGTATGCTGCTGGGATCTCGATTGGAATTGCATTAAATCTATATAGCAGTTTTGGAAGTATGGCCATTTTCACTATATTAATCCTTCCTACCCAGGATCAGGGGATGTCTGTCCATTTTCTGATATCATCTTCAATCTCTCTTTTCAGAGTGCCATAGTTTTCAGAGAAGAGGTCTTTGATTTCTTTCGTTAGGTTGATTCCTAGGTATTTCAGTTTTTTGGATGCTATTGTGAAAGGAATTATTTGCCCTATTTCTCTCTCAGTGAGTCTGTCATTTGTGTAGAGGAAAGCTATTGATTTTTGTGTGTTGACCTTGTAACCAGCTACTTGACTGAATTTGGTTATTAAGTCTAGAAGACTTTTGGTGGAGTTCTTGGGGTCTTCTATATAGGGTATCATGTCATCTGCAAATAATGACAATTTGACTTCTTCATTTCCTGTCTTTATTCCTTTTATTTCTTTCTCTTGTTTAATTGCCATGGCTAATGTTTCCAGAACTATATTGAACAAGAGTGGTGATAGTGGACATCCTTGTCTTGTTCCTGATTTTACTGTGAAGAATTTCAGTTTTTGACCATTTAGTATGATATTGGCTGTTTGTTTTTCATAGATGGCTTCTATCAGTTTGAGGTAGAGACCATCTATTCCAATTTTTTGTAGGGTTTTTATCATAAATGCATGTTGGATTTTGTCAAATGCTTTTTCTGTGTCTATGGAGATAATCATATGGTTTTAGTCTTTGGCTCTATTGATATAGTGTATTACATTGATTGATTTGCATGTGTTGAACCATCCCTGCATCCCTGGGATGAATCCCACTTGATCAGGGTGTATGATCTTCTTGATGATCTTCTGCATTGTATTTGCCAGTTTCTTATTAAGGACTTTTGCATCTATGTTCATTAGTGAGATTGGCCTATAGTTCTCTTTTTCAGTTGGGTCTTTCTCTGCTTTGGGGATCAAGGTGATGCTTGCTTCCAGGACTGAATTTGGGAGTATTGCTTCCCTTTCAATTTCATTGAAGAGTTTAAACAGTAGTGGCAGCAGTTCCTCTCTAAATGTCTTGTAGAATTCAGCACTGGAGCCATCAGGGCCTGGGCTTTTCTTAGTTGATAAGTTTTTAATTACATTTTCAATTTCATTGGTCGATATTGGGTTGTTCAGAATTTTTAGGTCTTCTTCGTTCAACTTTGGTAATTCATATGTATCTAGGAATCTGTCCATTTCTTCTGTGTTTTCCATCTCATTGGCGTATAGGTTCTGGAAGTAGGTATTGATGATCCTCTGGATTTCTGCTGGGTCTGTTGTAATTTCACCCTTTTCATTCCTAATTGCATGGATCTGGACCTTTTCTTTCCTTTTTCTGATAAAGTTGACTAAAGGTTTGTTAATTTTGTTGATTCTTTCGAAGAACCAACTCTTGGTTTCACTGATTTTTTGTACCGTTTTCTTAGTCTCCATTGCATTGATTTCTCCTCTGATCTTTATAATTTCCTCCCTTGTATGAGCTTTGGGGTTGTCCTGCTCTTCTTTTACTAGAAGCTTGAGGTTCAGCATCAGGTTATTTAATTGGGCTCAGTCTGTTTTCCTAATATGCATATTCACTGCTATGAATTTCCCTCGTAAGACTGTTTTCATTGTGTCCCATAGATTCTGATATGTTGTATTGTCATTGTCATTTAATTGAAGGAACTGTCTGATTTCTTCTTTAATTTCCTCTGTGACCCATTGGTTATTCAGAAGTGTGTTGTTCAATTTCCATGTGTTTATGAAATTTTTCCAGTTTCTTTTGCTATGGATCTCCAGTTTCATCGCACTATGGTCTGATAATATACAGGGGATAACTTCAATTCCTTTGTACTTACTTAAACATGTTCTATGTGTGAGTATGTGGTCTACTTTTGAGAATGACCCATGTGCAGCTGAGAAGAATGTGTATTCTGATTTTGTAGGGTGGAACACTCTGTAAACATCTGTTAAGTTCATTTGTTCAAGAGTTTGATTGAGTTCTAGTATTTCATTACTTATTTTTTGTCTAGTCGATCTATTTGTGACAGTGGAGTGTTGAGGTCCCCCACTACAATTGTATTAGTGCATATATGACTTTTCATGTCTGTTAGTAATTGTTTTATATAGTTGGGCACCCTAGTGTTTGGTGCATAGATATTTATGATTGTCATCTCTTCCTCTTGGAGTCTTCCCTTTACAAGGATGTAGTGTCCTTCTTTGTCTCTCTTAATCAGTGTTGGTTTGAAGTCTACTTGATCTGCCAAGAGGATAGCTATTCCTGCTTTTTTTTGGGATCCTGTCTCATGGAGTATTGTTTTCCACCCTTTAACTTTCAGTCTATGAGGTTCATTTTGAATTAAGTGTGTTTCTTGTATAGAGCATATTGTTCAATTTTGCTTCTTGACCAATTCTGCCATTCTATTTCTTTTGATTGGTGAATTGAGACCATTAACATTGATGGTTATAACTGAAATGTATTGACTTGTCATTGCCATGACTTTTTCTTTTTGTTGGGTTCTCCCCCTTTACATTTAATTTCTTGTCATGCCAGATGGGTTCATTCTGCTTTGCTTCCTGGGGTTGTGATCCTCAATGTCTGTTTCTAGGACATTGTGTAAAATTCTTTGGAGTGCTGGTTTGGTATTCACAAAGTTCCTAAGGTGCTCTTTGTCATGAAAGTATCTTATTTCTCCATCCATTTTGAAAGATAGTTTTGCAGGGTACATCAATCTGGGTTGGAGGCTGTTTTCTTTTAGAGCTTGGAATATGTCACTCCAAGCTCTTCTTGCCTTGATGGTTTGTGTTGAGAAGTCTGCTGTGATTCTGATGGGCTTTCCTTTGTATATGATTTGTTTCTTTTCTCTGACTGCTTGGAGAACTTTGTTCTTCTGTTGAGTTTCTGGAATCTTAACAATTATATGCCTATGTGTAGATTTTTTTTGATCAAGGCTATTTGGAGTCCTATATGCCTCACTTATCTGTATGTCAAGCTCTTTTCCCCTGCTTGGGAAGTTTTCTGCCATTATTTCTGTGAAGAGATTTTTTATGTCATCTGCACTCTCTCCTGTTTCTTCATTGAGCCCAATCAGTCTTATGTTATTCTATTTTACATCATCTAGCAGCTGCTGGATTGATTTCTCATGTTTCCTTATAATTCTGAAGCAATTTTTCTTTTCCTGGTCACTAATTGCAATCTTATCTTCTATATCTGAAATTCTGTCCTCACATTGGCTCATTCTGCTGTGTAGACTTTCAATGGAGTTTTTCATGTCCTGGAAATCTATTTGCATCTGTTTTATGGATTCCATTTGTTTCCTATGTTGGGATTCCATCATGTTCCTGAGCTCCTCTCTAGATTTATTAATCATGTCTTGCACTAGGGGCGCAATTTCTCCTGTTATCTGAGAAATTATTTCTGATTTCATTTTTTCCAGATCCCCTTTTGTTGCCAGTTCAGTGGGTCCAGGTGGTTGAGTATCAGAGTGTTCCATGTCATTTCCCTTTGGGGTTGCTGTAGGGGACCTGGAAGTCTGGTTTTGAGACTTATTTATGTGTTTTCTCATTTTGACTGGGGCGGGGGGCTTTTAGCACCTGCACAGATTACCTCCTCTGAGCTGGGTGAGGTGGGACAGGGGCCAGGAGCAGCGGTAGGGATGGTGACCCAAAAGCCCTTTCCTGTGGGCTGGGAGCAGCCAGAGGGATAGTGGCCTGGAAACCCCTTCCTCTGGACCAGAAGCAGTGGGATGGTGGCTCAGGAGCCCCTCTCTCTGGCCCAGGAGCGGTGGGAGGGATGGTGGCCTGGAAGCCCCTTCCTCTGGGCCAGGAGCAGCGGGACAGAAGGTGGCCCAAAAACCCTTTCCTCTGGGCTGGGAGCAGTGGGAGGGATGGTGACCAGGAAGCCCCTTCCTCTGGACCAGGAGCAGTGGGACTCAGTACCTTGGTCTGCTGGTCTGGTGTCCTCTGCGTCTTCGTAGTGTGGAATCAGGTGGCTGCCTGTCTGCAGCGGGGTGATTCGGTGTCTTCCGCATGACTCAGGACCTCGGTAGGGCATGCACAGACCTGCCTGTCTGCAGCAGGCTGATTTGGCATGTGTTCCGTGTGACTGGGGACCTCGATAGGGTGTGGGCAGACCTGCCTGTCTGCAGCGGGGTGATTCGGTGTCTTCTGCGAGACTCAGGACCTCGGTAGGGCGTGCACCCACAACTGGTTTTTATTTATTTTTTTGCAATGAGTTTTTAATACTGTGTCTTGCCTTACTCAAGAGTGTAGAGGAGGGCCGGGGATTTAGCTCAGTGGTTCCACCGCCTGCTTCGAAAGCACGAAGACATGAGTTCAATCCCCAGTACAAGAAAGAGTGTAGAGGAGAGAGCGACTCTCAGGATCTTTTGATGGCCTCAATTCCATTGCCTGCTCCACATCTTTCGGGCCACACCTGAAGACTGATCCTATGGAGACATTAGTCCCCGTCCTTTTCTATCCCCCAGCCCACACTCCCCTTTGTCCCTGGCAGTGGCCCCAAGGAGCAGGTGAGAAGTTAGTCTGGGCAGACAGGTGTGACCAGTGGAGGTAGCCATTCTCCAGCCTTGCTGCCCGGCCTCCCTCTGGTGTGGGTGGAAAGCCACACTCCCAGGTGGGACATTGGTTGACTTTACACCATCCAGCATCACTGTGGTTTCTGGCTCTTTCCCACATCATACTGAGGATGGTGGGTGACTCTGAGAGGATGGGCAGTGGAAACTCAACCTGGGGGACACTTGACTGTGGCAGCTGAATAATTTCTTTTGTCTGTCTTCTCCTTGGACCTCAGTGTGTCTGGCTGGCCCCTCTCTGACTTGGCACTCGGGTACATCTCTGCTAAGGGCTCTTGACTCATCTTTTGGACTGGCATTCTTGGTGACTTGCAGGCCACAGCTCCTGGGACATGGTCTCTTGTGCTAGGCTCTGACTTGCTAAGCTCCCCTTGTCACTTGAGTTGATTTGCAGCTCATCTCATTTGGGCAGAAAGCATTTCTGCAGTGTTACTTTGCTTGATGAGAAAGACTAAAGTTGTTCTGTCCAATGTGTCTTGGTGACGCTGCAGGATTCTAGACCCAGCTCAAGGGGGAGGGAAGAAGAGAGGAGGGGACAGGAAGGTGACAAGGCTTCAGGACCTGGCCTGCAGCTGCTCTGCTCTGTTCCTGGACCGCAGATCAGAAGCTAACCTGCATAATTTCTGTTTACTGACATCTTCTGTATTAGAATCTGAGCTTCCTGAGGTCAAGAACTGTGGTCCAGGACATCTCTGGGCCCTCTAAATTTCATATAATGCTGGCCAGCCATGGCACAGTTTTAGCAGTAAGATGTTGGCATGTCTGTGTCTGTTTTCACCAGACCCTTAATCCTTTTAAGGGGTGGCCATCTTCCTTCTGAGCAGGTGTTAGTACAATCAGATGGTTTTAGTGGAATCCAGCAACGCAACATTGTGGTTATGTTCATTCTCCTTTGCAAGAGTAATTCTCCTTTATGGCTCTCAAGTGAGCTTGGGGAATCAAGGGCAGCGGGGAAAACAATTTATCCCAATAGTCCCTTGGGCTGATCAAATTGAATATTTTCAACTGCAGGCTCTTAAAGGGAAAGAGGCTATGCTATCTCTTATGGGCAGAGTGGTGGGCACTGGCCCATCCTTAGCCTGAAGGTGGAGAATTCCTTACCAGTCCCTGGTTATCTGTCTCCTGGGGATATCTGCAGCTGGTGGTGGTGACATCCCTTGGACCTCAACTGGACCTCAAGAAGTCTTCACCAATGGTGGTGTGTGAAGGAAAAGCAATAGGACCACATTGGGTCCTTAAAGCATTGGAAGAAGCAGTGTGGCATCAGCCCTGGCTGTGAGCAGCAGTCTTCCCACATGTCCTTATAGCAGAAGAAGGTACTCTTTCCAAGGCTGACTGGTAAGAAGTGGGCATATGGGAATAGTATGAACTGAACTGGTCAATGGCTTAGGTTTAAATCCCAGTTCTGCCATTCACTAGCAGTGTAACCTTGGAGAAATACCTTGACCCCTCTCATTCCTAGAAAGGGGAAGATAGTTTATTATTTTATCTAGCAATAGTGAGCCTGACAGTAAATTATTGTGTGGAAAGTGTGTATCCCAATAGTCCCTTGGGCAGAATGCATTATATATAACATTTGATGTCACTCTTGCTATTTCTTATTAGTGCATCTGCTCTATCTTATTTAGTAACACTAGGAATTAAAACATTTGTCTTTGGCATGTCTTTCTGAGCAATAAAAAGTTGTTTCTTTTTTCCCTTGGCCAATCATATGGCTTAAAAAAACAAAACTCACCATTGCTTTTCCTTGACTACCAAGGCCAAGAATCAGCAATGTTACGAAAATAAATTCCCACCCATGGGTCACAAACAGATGTTTAAAGAAGGACTCGGCTTGGGGAGACACAATTTCTGCCTCTCTTCCTGGGGTGATTCGGCATTGCCTACACCAATCCTTAGGCATAGCCTTGTTTTATATGGTCAACCCTAATAAGAGGCAGCTGAATAAAGAAAATTCAAATATTACTTAAACAAAATGGAAAGCATCTGATTCCAGAGGAAGTGGTTTAAGATTAAAAAGCCAGTCAATGGAAGAAGCAAATCTTTGGTCTGAAGCAGGGCCCAGCATAGTCAAGTGCCTGGGGCTGCTTCTCAGCCATTCTAAGAGGGTTGCTAGTGTTACCATGTCTTTATCTTTAGAAGACACAAGAGTTCCTATTTTCTGGTGCAAAGTCCCATTTTGGATGTGCGTTATCAAATGAAAGATTTAAAATTCCCAAACTCAGGGTCAAGCTCTGAGAGCTGTGTCCTGCTCACATTGCCAGATCAGCCTCTGGTCTAAGTCCTTAGTTCCAATGAGCCGGGCAGTTTCCAGGCAGCTTCTAGCATCAAGAACATCCCTGCACTCTGCTCATGTCCCACACTTGGGTGTGGCATCTTCTCCCCTCGGCCACCTCTGATTCTTCCTCTCGTGCACACACATCCCTCCAGCTGGGAGGTCATTCTCAGCATCCCACCGTGCTGCTGCCTCTGGCCCTTGTGATGGAGGCAAAGAAGCACTGCCCTAATGGACTTAGCTGGAGCCATTGGGGCTTCCCCTCATCATGGGCACCTGTGTAGTAGAGATGGGGCACAGGAACAATAAATCATCCTGAGGCTCCAACATGGTCAACATTTTTGACTTGAGGTTATATGGGTCCAGAATGGACAGGTAGCTGCTGTTATGAAAGGAAAGGTCTTAGCCAAACCTTTATTGCACAAGTCCCCAAGTGGCACCAGGGTGGCCAGCCACAGAGCTGGCTATCTACCCTTGATGGTGTACTCATGGGCAGAGGGAAAGTGTCTGCCTTTGGTGAGATGACAGTGGGTGTGGCTGAGGATGAAGAAAAATGGCCCAGGGTAATAAGTCAGCAATCCCACATTACTCCTGATTCTCTCTTTGAAAATGCTGTAATGAAAGGACTGACTAGTGGGTTTCCTGCTTGAAGGTGACCTCTGCTAAAAAAGCTCCATGAAGAATAAAACCTCAAATGTACCTTTTCTTTTCCAGCATGTGGCTGGGACTGCCATGGCCTTTCAGTTTGGTCTTGATCTTGGTTATGGATAGTCGATCACCTCAGCTTCACATGAGCTGTGCTCACTTGGCCCAGTGTGGTTTTCTGACGCAGCTGCTAAATGTAGAAGACTCCAGTCCCCACATCCACGTTCCCAAGCTCTCGCCCAGATAGCCATTTCGGTCAGCACAGCTCTTCCCAGATGAAATGGGGCAGTTATGGGTTTCTCTGAATCAGAAGGAAAACATGATCCTGTACGTGTTCCTTGCCAGCAGCTGGCTCCTGACTGAGTGCAGCTACCACAGAAATCACTGTGCAAGAAGGAAAGGAGGGGCTTCTGCATGAGTCATCAGGCAACCCCCAAGAAAAAGACTGTTAGAAGGCTTAAAGCTGCCAGTGTGCTGTTGGAGTATGGGAGCTTATAGAAGCCTTGGGTCAACTACTCTGAAACAAATATACCAGTGATACACTGGGATCCCGACCTTCCACCCACCCCATCCTCTCCAAGTGGGATTTTCACAGCTTGATGAATCACCCTGATTTTATTATAGTACTAGATCACGTCTCTCTCTTGGGCAGATTCAGATCTCATCTGTCTTTTTGAACACACCAGGAGTAAGCTAATGGAGCAGACACAGAGTCTAGACTTTGACCAGAGATAAATGCATTTGTTTTGGTCCTTTACATTAACTACCCTAGGCCTGCATGTACCTAAGTGAGAGTTTAGTGACAATGTGGCTAAGAGGAAGACTCTGCCTCAGACAGCAAAGGAAAGGTCATCTGAGAACAAAGAAAGCTTTGGTGGGCACCAAGCCATCAGGAAGGACTGTGAACATGTTTGCACTTCCCGAGACTTGAACTCTTCTCTTTGAGCACCTTGAAATCATTATCAGTCGCTGATCAGGACACTTGGAGAGAGGGCTGCCTTGGGACTGGGGGTACATGGGAGCTTGGAGAAGGATGTTTCTGCCTCTACTGTCCTCAGGGACACCAGATGTGATGTGCAGGGTTGCAGGGGAACTTCTTGGGAGAGATTCCAAGAGATTTTGAGCATCTCGGGAAGAAAGTGCTCCTGGGTGCTTGTCCAGCCAGAAGTCTTGACCTTGAGTCTGTGGTGAGAAGTGGCTCTAAAAAACAGTTTCCATGGTGGGTTCCTCTGAGTCTCCAGGTAACCACAGCCCCATCAGGAGCATGGGGACAACAGGACTCTGGGCAGTAGAGAGCAGGTCCAGTCTTTGGTCAGAGAGAGAATGTGGGCCACCCATTGGAGGACTGACAATAGAGCCAGAAATCTACCAGGGAACACAGGAAGCTCTGTTTGGAGATAGAGGTAGGGTGAGCGTTGATCCATGCCTTCATCCAAAGGGCTGGGTGGAGGGACGGGAAGAGGGGCTGGGCAGAGGAGCAGAGGAGAGGAGGAAGGGAGTAGGCAGAGTTGGGGTGCCCTGGGATACTGGAGGTGGGCACACACCTCCAGCAGCCCAGAGGAAGTGTTAGGGCCACAACAGGTGAGAGACAGTAGGATCTGAGCCCAGCAAGCAGCACCACTGCTGCCTGTTTAGAGGAAGGATTGGAGGGACACTTGCAGGTTTGAAAAGCTGGATCCTAGAGAACTCGCCTGGTGCAGTGAGACCATTACAGAGGGCTGGGATGGAGCTACAGGACCAACCCCAAAAAGATTGCAGTACAGCTGGGTCTCCAACAGTTTCAGGTTTATAACATTGGCCGTTACTGTTGAATGTGACCTGCCGGATATAGATTTCTAAGTTGAGTTATTTTCTCTCAACAGTTTTGGGATGATATTCCTCTCACTGCTATTGTTAGTTTTGGCCGCTATTGATCATAGGGTCATTGCTCCATGGGCCATCTGCTTTTTCTGTGCATTTGCTTTTAAAATCTTTGTCCTGGAAGCTCTGTAGTTTTACCACAACTATATCTAGGCATGGATCTAATTTTATTTACCCTATCTGGGGCTTGTGATTCTCAGATCTGAGGATTGTGTCTCAGTCTTGGAAAATGTTCAGCTACTTATTTCTTTAAACGTTTCATTCTTCCCTATTCTTTCTATTCTTCACTTTTAGAAATTCCTTTCTGTTCTGGCCTGCATTGGACTTCTTGATCTGAACTCTTTTACATATTCTATCTTTGTCTCTAGCTGTGTTCTGTATAATGGCTTAAAAACTATCTTCTGGTTCATTAATTTTCTTTCTGAGTACATCTAATCTTTAGTCAGAAAATTTGTTGTTTGTTTAATATCTTTCTAACCTCTCACAGTTCTGTGTGAGTAGTTTTCAAATCTTCCAGGTATTTTTTAAAGTAATCTCTTCCTCTTGATATTATCTTTTTTTGTAAAATTCTTTTATTGGTACATTTTAGGTATACAACACAATTACATTTCTCATTGGGAATTGTACTTTTATATAATGCATCTTGGTTCTTATTTTTTCCCCACTCCTAGCCCTCCCTTCAACCCCTCCACCCTTCCCTATTTACAAAGACTTTATTTCCATCTTTCCCATTTCTCATCATTTTTTCCTTTCCCTTCTTTCCTTTCCCCTGCCCCTCCCACTACCCCTACCCCTTTGGGCCTTTTCTTCCTATTTTGCATTATCGATTATTCATTCTAAGCATTGGTACATTTTAGGTATACAATATAATGACATTCATCATTGGAAATTTGCACCTTTACATAGTCTCTCTTGGTTCTTATTTTTCACCCTTGTCCAGCCCTCCCTTCAAGCCCTCTATTCCTCCCTATTTACAAAGATTTTGTTCCTACTTTTCCATTTTCTCATATTAATCCCACTCTCTTCTGTCCTTTCCCCTAGCCCTCCCACTTTGTTCCCCTTTTGCCCTTTTCTTCCTATTTCACATTACCTATTATACATTTAGTCCTTATTTACCCTTTCAGTTTCTCACACCAGAGAAACTATTCAGTATTTACACATGTGTGTCCTATTTATTTCCCTTAAGAGTATCGCCTCAATGTGTATCCACTTAGCTATAAATGTCTCTAATTTCTCATTTTTTATGGCTGAGTTGTACAACATTTTATAAAAAAAAAAACACATTTTCTTTATCCAGTCTCCAGTTGATGGGCATTTGGGCTGTTTCCAAGTTTTAGCTATCACAAACTGTGCTGCTATGAACTTGGGTGCACATATATCACTGTGGTATGATTCTTTTAATTCTTTGGGGAAGATCCCCAGTAGTGGAAGAGCGGGGTCAAATGGGACTTCCAGTCCTAGTTCTTTGAGGCATCTCCATACTGATTTCCACAGTGGTTGCACCAGTCTACACTACCACCAGCAGTAGAGCAGGGTTCCTCTTTCCCCACAGCCCTGCCAGCATTTGTTATTGGTTGATTTCGTGATAGCAGCCATTCTTTCTGGAGTGAGGTGGAATCTCAGCATTGTTTTCATTTGCATCTCTCGAATGACCAGTGATGTTGAACATTTTTTCATGTATTTATTTGCTATTTCTACTTCTTTGAGAAATGTCTGTTCATTTCAGAGGCCCGTTTTGGGTTGGGTCTTTAAATTTGGGAGGTCTGATCTTTTTAAGTTCTTTATAGATTCGAGATAGTAGACCTTTGTCTGAGGAAAAGCAGGTGAAGATTTTTTCCCACAATCTCGTCACACTGCTGGTGGTTTCTCATGCTGTGCAGAAGCTTTTTAATAAGAAGAGATTCCCACTTGCTGATTGTTTGTGCTAGTTCATGGGCAACTGAGGTTTTGTTCACAAAATCTTTTCCTACACCGATGTCTTCAAGGGTTCTACCTAACTTCTGTTCCAACTGGTTCAGAGTTTCTATTTTAATATTTAGATCTTTAATCCATTTTGATTTTAGTTTAGTGCATGGTGAGAGATACAGGTCTAGTTTTAATCTTTGGCAAGTTGAAGCCCAATTTTTCCAGCACCATTTATTAAAGAGGCTATCTTTCCTCCAGTGAGGGTGTTTGGCTCCTTAATTGAAGATGAGATGGCTGAGTGTGTCTGGCATTGTTTCTGCATCTTCTGATCTGTTCCACTGGTCCTCAGGTCTGTTTCTTTGCCAGTACCATGCTGTTTTTATCACAATAGCTTTGTAGTATAGTTTCAAGTTTGGGATTGTGATACCCCCTGCCATGTCTCTGTTACCTAGAATTGCTTTTGCTATTCTGGGTCTCTTCTTGGTCCAAATGAATTTTTGGATTGTTTTCTCAAGGTCCATGAAGTATGCTGCTGGAATTTCAATTGGGATAGCATTGAATCTATATAGCAGTTTTGGAAGTATGGCCATTTTCACTATATTAATCCTTCCTACCCAGGAGCAGGCGATGTCTATTCTTTTTCTGATATCTTCAATCTCTCTTTTCAGAGTGGTATAGTTTTCAGAGAAGAAGTCTTTGATTTCTTTTGTTAGGTTGATTCCTAAGTATTTCAGTTTTTTGGATGCTATTGTGAAAGGAATTATTTGCCCTATTTCTCTCTCAGTGAGTCTGTCATTCGTGTAGAGGAAAGCTATTGATTTTTGTGTGTTGACCTTGTAACCAGCTACTTGACTGAATTTGGTTATTAAGTCTAGAAGACTTTTGGTGGAGTTCTTGGGGTCTTCTATATAGAGTATCATGTCATCTGCAAATAATGACAATTTGACTTCTTCATTTCCTGTCCTTATTCCTTTTATTTCTTTCTCTTGTCTAATTGCCTTGGCTAATGTTCCCAGAACTATATTGAATAAGAGTGGTGATAGTGGACATCCTTGTCTTGTTCCTGATTTTACTGTGAAGGATTTCAGTTTTTGACCATTTAGTATGATATTGGCTGTTTGTTTTTCATAGATGGCTTTTATAGTTTGCGGTAGAGACAATCTATTCCAATTTTTTGTAGGGTTTTTATCATAAATGCATGTTGGATTTTGTCAAATGCTTTTTCTGTGTCTATGGAGATAATCATATGGTTTTCGTCCTTGGCTCTATTGATATAGTGTATTACATTGATTGATTTGCATGTGTTGAACCATCCCTGCATCCCTGGGATGAATCCCACTTGATCAGGGTGTATGATCTTCTTGATGATCTTCTGCATTGTATTTGCCAGTTTCTTATTAAGGACTTTTGCATCTATGTTCATTAGTGAGATTGGCCTATAGTTCTCTTTTTCAGTTGGGTCTTTCTCTGCTTTGGGGATCAAGGTGATACTTGCTTCCAGGACTGAATTTGGGAGTATTGCTTCCCTTCAATTTCACTGAAGAGTTTAAACAGTAGTGGCAGTAGTTCCTCTCTAAATGTCTTGTAGAATTCAGCAGTGAAGCCATCAGGACCTGGGCTTTTCTTAGTTGGTAAGTTTTTAATTATGTTTTCAATTTCATTTGTTAACATTGGGTTGTTTAGAATTTTTAGGTCTTCTTCGTTCAACTTTGGTAATTCATATATATCTAAGAATCTCCATTTCTTTTGTGTTTTCCATCTTATTGGTGTGTAGGTTCTGGAAGTAAGTATTGATGATTCTCTGGATTTCTGCTGGGTCTGTTGTAATTTCACCATTTTCATTCCTAATTGGATGGATTTGGGCCTTTTCTTTCCTTTTTCTGATAAGGTTGGCTAAGGGTTTGTCAATTTTGTTGATTCTTTTGAAGAACCAACTCTTGGCTTCATTGATTTTTTGTATCATTCTCTTAGTCTCCATTGCATTGATTTCTCCTCTGATCTTTATAATTTCCTCCCTTCTATGAGCCTTGGGGTTGTCCCGCTCTTCTTTTTCTAGAAGCTTAAGGTTCAGCCTCAGGTTGTTTAATTGGGCTCATTCTGTTTTCCTAATATGCGTATTCACTGCTGTGAATTTCCCTCATAAGACTGCTTTCATTGTGTCCCATAGATTCCGATATGTTGTATTGTCAGTGTCATATAATTGAAGGAACTGTCTGATTTCTTCTTTAATTTCCTCTGTGACCCATTGGTTATTCAGAAGTGTGTTGTTCAATTTCCATGTGTTTATGAAATTTTTCTAGTTTCTTTTGCTATGCATCTCCAATTTCATTGCACTATGTTCTGATAATATACAGGGGAAAACCTCAATTCCTTTGCCCTTACTTTAACATGTTCTAAGTGTGAGTATGTGGTCTATTTTGGAGAATGACCCATGTTCATCAGAGAAAAATGTGTATTCTGATTTTCTGAAGTGGACGACTCTGTAAACATCTGTTAAGTTCATTTGTTCAAGAGTTCGATTGAGTTCTAGTATTTCATTACTGATTTTTTGTCTAGTTGATCTACCTATTTGTGACAGTGGGATGTTGAGGTCCCCCACTACAATTGTATTAGTGCATATATGACTTTTCATGTCCATTAGTATTTGTTTTATATAGTTGGGTGCCCTAGTGTTTGGTGCATAGATATTTAAGATTGTCATCTGTTTTTCTTGGATTCTTCCCTTTACAAGGATGTAGTGTCCTTCTTCGTCTCTCTTAGTCACTGTTGGTTTGAAATCGACTTGATCTGCAAAGAGGATAGCTACTCCTGCTTTTTTTTGGGTTCCCATCTCATGGAGTATTGTTTTCCACCCTTTAACTTTCAGTCTATGAGTTTCCTTTTGAATTGTGTGTTTCTTGTATGCAGCATATTGTTGAATTTTGCTTCTTGACCCATTCTGCCAGTCTATTTCTTTTGATTGGTGAATTGAGACCATTAACATTGATGGTTATAACTGAAATGTATTGACTTGTCATTGCCATGACTTTTCTTTTTGTTGGGTTCTCCCCCTTTACATTTAATTTCTTGTCATGCCAGATGGGTTCATTCTGCTTTGCTTCCTGGGGTTGTGATCCTCAATGTCTGTTCCTAGGATATTATGTAAAATTTTTTGGAGTGCTGGTTTGGTATTCACAAAGTTCCTAAGGTGCTCTTTGTCATGAAAGTATCTTATTTCTCCATCCATTTTGAAAGATAGTTTTGCAGGGTCCATCAATCTGGGTTGGAGGCTGTTTTCCTTTAGGGCTTGGAATATGTCACTCCAAGCTCTTCTTGCCTTGATGGTTTGTGTTGAGAAGTCTGCTGTGATTCTGATGGGCTTTCCTTTGTATGTGATTTGTTTCTTTTCTGTAACTGCTTGTAGAACTTTGTTCTTCTGTTGAGTTTCTGGAATCTTAACAATTATATGCCTATGTGTAGATTTTTTTTGATCAAGGCTATTTGGAGTCCTATATGCCTCACTTATCTGTATGTCAAGTTCTTTTCCCCTGCTTGGGAAGTTTTCTGCCATTACTTCTGCGAAGAGTTTTTTTTATGTCATCTGCACTCTCTGCTGTTTCTTCATTGACTCCAATCAGCCTTATGTTATTCTTCTTTGCATCGTCTAGCAGCTGCTGGATTGATTTCTCATGTTCCCTTATAATTTTGAAGCAATTTTTCTTTTCGTGGTCATTAACTGCAATCTTATCTTCTATATCTGAAATTCTGTCCTCACATTGGCTCATTCTGCTGTGTAGCCTTTCAATGGAGTTTTTCATGTCCTGGAAATCTATTTGCATCTGTTTTATGGATTCCATTTGTTTCCTATGTTGGGATTCCATCATGTTCCTGAGCTCCTCTCTAGATTTATTAATCATGTCCTGCACTAGGAGCACAATTTCTCCTGTTATCTGAGAAATTATTTCTGATTTCATTTTTTCCAGATCCCCTTTTGTTGCCAGTTCAGTGGGTCCAGGTGGTTGAGTATAGGAGTGTTCCATGTCATTTCCCTTTGGGGTTGCTGTAGGTGATCTGGAAGTCTGGTTTTGAGACTTATTTATGTGTTTTCTCATTTCAACTGGGGGGCGGTGGGGGGGTGCTGTTGGCGCCTGTCTGGATCACCTCCTCTGAGCTGGCAGAGGTGGGGACAGGGGCTGGGAGCGGCGGTAGGGATTGTGGCCCAGAAGCCCCTTCCTCTGGGCCGGGAGTGGTGGCCGAAAATCCCTTTCCTCTGGGCTGGGGGCAGCAGGAGGGATGGTGGCCTGGAAGCCCCTTCCTCTGGACCAGGAGCAGTGATATTATCTTTATTTAACTGTTTATAATCATATTTATCTGGTAAAAGAATTTTATAATCTTTTCTGACATACTTGGATACAGTTCTTCAGTTTTTCTTTGACTCATATCCAAAATAGCTTATGACTTCTTGTGCTGCTCTGAGAGTGAATTTTGAGTCCATATTTTTGGGTTGTATCTTGAGATACTGTTATTGTAAGTAATGTTAATTTCTAGGCTGGGGATTTCCTCAAACTCCCTGGTTCAGTGTAATTCGTTATTTAAGAAGATCCCTCCCCAACACCCTCTCCCTCAGTCCAGCACTCAGGGAGACAGATAAATTCCCTTATCTCTTTTTGCTGTCATCATGTCTTAGTTCAAGTCCTATCTGTCTCTGATGGTGAAGCCCTCTCAGATGGCTCATGCATGTGTGTGTGTGTTTGTGTGTGCACGCGTGTGTGTAGTGTTGCAGTGCTGACTTCTCCATCCCAGCCATCCTATGATACCTCTGTGTGGCCAGTAAAACTCTAGCATCACTGTGTAAGACTAGCAAATACCCATGAGCAAAGAACCAATGTGTGAGTGTGTGCCATCACTCTGGCTTTCAGTTTCATATTTTTTCATTAGCTTCTTCCTTTTTTTTAGTACCCAGGGGTCGAACTCGGGTCTCTACACTTGGGAGGCAGGCAGTGGAACCACTGAGCTAAATCTCATTAGCTTCTTTTGTGGAGGTAATAGTTTTTATGGTGACTATGACAAATTTTCACAACTAGGTCTAAAATGAAGATGGCAGCAGGCTGTGCCCTCAACTCCTGTGCTTAAGGGAGAAGCTGTTCCTTACCTTTCCAGCTTCTAGTGGCGGCTGGCATTCCTTGGCTCAAGGCCAAATCATTTCTGCCCAGTGGCCACATTGCCTTCTCTTCTTCAAGAATGATCTCTCATCCTTTTTTTGTAGAAATACACTTGTAATGGCATTTAAGGCCCACTGAGACAGTCCTGGGTAATCTGTTCACCACTGGTTTCTTAATCACACCTGCAAAGACCCTTCTTCCATCCAAATAAGAACATTTACAATTTCCAGGTATTAGAATATTCATATCTTTGGTGGGAATTTTTAGCCTCTTACAGTAGTTTTGCCTTAGAGAGCTCAGTTCTGTATTTATAATGGTACCCAATATATTCCTAAAGGTTTTATAACCCTTTTTCTGGTCTATTATAATCCCTGAAAAAGGAATACACTGAAGATTCTCAAGGGTGGAAAGTGAAATACTTAACCTGTGGGGATGGGCTGCTTCTCAGAGGGCCAGAGGTTGAAGACATTGAGATGCACGAGCTGACTTTTGCCAGAGCGTGAGGAGTGACACTTCTAAATCACTTCCATCCTCTGTGGGACAGGGAGACAGGGCTTCACTCATGTTAACAGGGCACTGCTGCCTGGACTGGCTCGAGCTCCTCAGGCCCACCTCTTCTCCTCCTCCTGGCTGTTTTGCCCATCAGTACTCTGCCTCTTGGCTTTGTGTATGACTAATCCTGGTTTCTGCTCCTCCTGGAACCATCATGCTCTGATAGCTCATAATAGAACTTGAACCTCTTTCTTCTTGTCTTCTTTGATCCAGATACTGGATAAGATGTTTACCCTGCGTCTCTGGGGATCTCACTTTGTACCAATTGGGCATCATCAAAAGCAGAGCCAGGACCAGAGCTGCCCATTGCTGCAGAGTTTGCCACCTCTGCAGCCACAGGTGTCCCACACAGGAGACCACCCAATGCATTCCTGCAAGTTCTGTGCTGGTGCAAATCTTTATTCCTGGGGACAGCCAGGAAAATTGACCCAGAGATTGAAAACTAAGATTTCACAGCTTGTGTGCAGGCCATTGCAAAGGGAATTTCCCAGTGTCCTTAGGTGATGTGCAGGTGGTGACTGCAGGCTTTTTGGCTCCATTAACTCAGAGGCAGAAGTGTTTCACATCGGTTTTGTTACTGGGAAGCCAGGTCCTGTTACAGTGAGGAACTGGATCTTTACTTCTGTGGTCCCGTTCTTTGTGCTTTTGATGAAAGAATTCAATCAATAACCATAGGCTGTGCAGAAGTATACGTAGAATTTATTGTAAACCAGATAGAGAGTTGTACCTTCAGGTGAGAAGGTGGGCAGTTCTATGAAGACATCTGCACTGAATTTGAGTTTGGATACATTTTTATGCACCCAAGTTACTCATGGGTCTAGGGTACTGAGGTAATTATCATGTTTATAAAGATTTTACTTAGAAGTCACTTAGAAATTGCAAAATGTCTTCCTGTCCTGTCCAGTGTTTCTTTAGGGCCTTTAATCATGTAAGAAAATTATAAAAGATAAGTTCTTAATTTAAGTTAGGTCCCAGCCCAAGGCAAGCCCCAGTTCTTAATTTAAGTTAGGTCTTTCAAGAGCATTTCCTTTCCTGATAACATTGGGGTGTAGGCTATGACAGTCAGGAATGCTGTGTGCTTTGTTCTGGATTTAGATCTGACCAGGTATCAGAAGAAATGTGCCTAATGTATAATCTTAAAATGTCATTGTGCTCTATTGGATGGTTTTGGGTCTGAGACCTTACACATGTTCTATATATTGAAGTCTTTAATTAACTGGTCCTGTATGCTATTTTGGACCTCTTATCCCTCAGGCCCACTAATGTCTATCTGCCTGACAGACTTTGTTCCTGACTCTCTTGATGTAGTGTCCCTGCCCATAATTAGTGACTACAACCTTGATGGCAAATGTTTTTATAGCTCCAGTTCCATGGAGAGATCACCACCACCATGGAAATTTCTAGAGCCCCAGAGCCCACCCTCCAGGCCCAGAATCCACTGAAGGATAGAAGTATATGTTGTGTTTCTCCTATTTGGCTAATGTCTCCCTGGGAGCTGAACCCAGAGTTTGGCAGGGTGGAACTGGGATGTCAAACCACTTGGGTTGGCAAAGAAAGACCCATGCCCAGGCTCCAGGCCCAGAAATGGTGGAAGAAATTGCAGAACTTAGGGTAAAGCCTCCTTAGGGGTGTTTGCTGGGTGTGTATGTTGGGGAGTATCTTAGAATGACATCTTCCAAGCCCTCCTATCCTGGAGGAGATCCTGGAGGTAACCAGGCCCAGGAGCCATTGGTATGATCTCTGTGTGTCCAGCAGTCTTTGCATGAACAACCCAAGCTTTTGCTGTCTTTACCAACTTTCAGAATGTTTCCTGGGAAACCCAAGGCTGAATTAGTCTGGTGAGCTCAGGCTAGATGCTGGCAGAAGCTCTATCTCCCACTGAGAAGTTTCTGCCTAGGTTTGGGAGCAACTTCAACTGTACCACTGTTGTCTGGAATACTAGTTTTAGCACCCATGCCAAATGAGGTGATAGGATGGCATAGTTCATAGAGAAAAGGTGACATGTTCATTCTAATCTGGATCTGACTCCCTGTAAGAGTCACTGGGACAGGGAGAAAACGATGCTAGTATCCACATTTCTAAATTGGGTCAGCAGTAGTAGCAGCTGTGGTAGAAGACAAGACAAAGAAATTTTGCTCCCAGCTGGCCTATAGAAATTTAATAATTTAAAGAATGCTCCAGTCACATTTTACCAACTGGTCAATTTTTCTGCTTGCAGCAGAATTCCTGGCCTTTGTTTTGTACTGGAGACATGGTTTATTTTCAGGCTCATCAGGGAGTTTGTCACCAGGTAATTCAGAAAGCTAGTTTGCCCACAAAAGCAGGCAGCCTCAAAATGTCTTGTGGCCCAGAAAGCCTCCCTTACCTGCTTTAGCACGAAGGACCAGGACTCTTCCTCTGAGGGAGATGAGAAAGGTCATGAGACAGTTAGGGGTATTTGAAGAAATGCACACTCTGTTACACATAGCTTACCTTGATAGCCAAAGCCGAGCTCCATGGCCTTGCTGACTGTGGCCGAGAAAGCTCCAGTTCAAAAAGCTCCATCCCCTGAGTTCTAAGTGTTTATTAAAAACCCAGTTTATCAGGTGGCATCACCCTAGTTGTCCCCGATTGAAACAGAAGTTCCTTTGTGGCCACTGGCACTTGGGAATAGAACTGTGGAGCCGTGTCGAGGATGGAAGGCAGCCAATGGGGCCTTCATAGCTTTTCCGGGTAAAGTGTTGGTCACTGATAAATGAGCCCAGTGTAGCACAAGAAGAGCCTGCTGCCATCCTCTTGTCCCTTGGTAGACTCAAGAATGATGGGGCCACCGGGGATTTAGCCATGTGGTTCTGCCACCTGTCTCTCAAGCGCAAGGTTCCAAGTTCAATCCCTGGTACAAAAGAGAAAAAAAAGAATGATGGAGTCGGTGCTTCCCCTTGAGAATCGTGAACTTCTGTAGTGATGAACAAGACCTCAATAGGATGCTGGGCTGCAGAATTTGTAGTGGGGGCAAAAGTTATGACAGCTGCTGAGGGCTTCTATGAGCTGGAGGAGAGTATCAAATAAGCATGGGGCTCTGAAGACCAAAGAAAGTTGCAGAAACCTCCTGGCCTGGGCTGCTTTCTTTTGCAGAGGGTGGAGTTTGTGAGTTTGCTTCCTCTCTCCCAGCTGCTCTTATGGCCTGCAGACAGCTGAAGTCTATAATTCAGTGCTTCCAAGTCCTGTGAGGCATCTCTGCAGAAGACAAGATTAGCACGTGGGTGGAGTTGAGGGATAGAAGTTTCATGTGAACGTACAAGGTCGTGAGCATCACATTCTGATCACAGCAGTATCCAGCCTGTGGGATTGGTTGGCATGCTCTTTCATCACACTGGTTCTTCCACTGCAATGCACAGCACGAGTGTGCAAGCATGTGATGCAGCAACATCAGGGGCATGTCCCTTAGGGCATGATGACTCTTTGCTCACCCCTTTTTCTGTCCTGGGATGACCAACAGTAAAGTCAGGTGACAAGGTTGTAAACCTCTAACTCTGTGTATTTTTTTCAGGACAGGAGGATTGAGGGGAGGTAGAGATCTCTCTCTCCTTCCTAAGTGGTGGGGAACAGAGCTGGAGTCCAGCCCTGGAGTGGAGGAAAGGTGAATAAAGAGACTCTGCCTGGATCTACTCTGTGTCAGTTGAGTCTTCCCCCAACAGTCTCCGTGTGCCCTGTTTTGCTGCCTACTCATCCCTATACCTACATTTTTCAGAGAAACACAAATCGATATGCAGTGACTTATTTAGGATAAAATGTCTTTCTTGGCTTCTTATGATTAAGGTCTGGTTTGAAAACGTAGTGGGACTAATTAAGCATTTATGAGGGGAGGAGAATGCTTCTGATAGCCTTCTCGGAAGATTGGGTCTTCATGAAGCCTGGGAGAGAAGGTGGGGGAGCAGCAGGCTGAGAGTCAGGGGCAGCCCCACCCCACATCCTGGGCTGGAGCCATGAAATCTGCTGTAGGTGCCCAGGTGCTCAGAACCCTTGCTAAGCCCTGGTTTCAGCCCTGCACAGTGAGAAGTGGACCAGGAAGGGCACTGAGGCCACTCCCACAGTGGACACTTGCACTGGCTCCTTAAATGCAGCCTGCTGCCCACTGCTTTCCTGGGGGCTTTTCTGTAACAAGAAGAGATGCATAGAAGGAGAGAACACAGGCCCTCATGGCTGGCTCCAAAGAGGTGAGAGTCCCCTGCCTTCTGAGACTGGAAGGGAATGTCATTAATTTCAAGGGCCATGGCAATTCTCCCATTTTGAAAATCTCATTCTGTAGTGCACTGTACAACACACACCACCTAGAAGGCCAAGTGAAAGCATTTTGAGTGTGTGTGTGTGTGTGTGTGTGTGTGTGTGCATAGAGTGATGGGATAAGTGTGTTTGAAGCAAGGGGGAGAATTTTGAGGTGAATTAATAGCAATATGTCTTTTCCTGTAATGTTTTTAAATAGAAACATTCACTGTGCATTTCCATCACCCCTTGCTTGTATGTGTGTATATATATACATATACATATTTGCATATGTGTGTATGTATCCAAACACCTTTGGCATATACCGTAATTTAATATATATCCTATATCCCTAAATCACAAATTTTATAAGGTATGATGTAGCGCTGCAAAAGTGGACAAAAGTGACTGATGACAGTTACACCCCAGAAGTTGTGGCTGGAATGGGACCCCCAGAAGTCCTCAAAGGCAGCTTTACAGGATCATAGGAAAAATGAAAGGCGATGGGTTGAGTGTCAGATTCGAGTTCAAACTGTGCTCTGCCCTTTACTGATTATGTGATTTTGGCAAGCTGCTTCCCCCATTTTTACCATTTCAATGCTCTGGGAACCACAGCCCTGTATGTTGAAGCGTGACGGTGGCAGTTGCATGATGAGGGAGATGAGAAGATACTGTGTGAAGACACGTGGACAGTGTTTAGAGGCCATGTGCTTGGAGCAGTCCAAAGTCCAGCTGTCTCTGACCTGGGACAACGTCCTTGCAGAGAGCTCGGCCTCTTCTTTACTCTCTTCTCCCCTGCCCCTGGCATGTGGGTCAGGTTTGAGTCTTGGTGACCTCTAGACTTCAGTCATGGGGGTTGGAAGACCTCATTCTCTCCTCTGTGCTTAAGGGTCCTGCAGTGTCTCCTTGCTGAGGCCTAGGGTCACTGGGCCTGTTTTGGTGCCTGCTGAGCTGGTGATTTGTTCAATTTGTACATGAGCACACACTTCAGATCAACAGTCACAGGGAGGTGTGTGCCGCTGTATGGGATAAACATGCTGTTTAAGGCTCCTGTCAGCCTCACTTCCAGGACCAGGGCTAGCATCTCTCCCTCCCAGCTCTGGAGGAGGAGACTGAGAACCAGGGAGAAACTGTGCTAATTCCAAGACTGCCTCTTGCCCAAGGGGAAAGGAAGACTCAGGTGGTAAAATTGATGACAAGTTGCCTGAATTCCCAAGTCTATGGAGGTGAAAGCCCGCCTGTAATTCCATCCAGACTTACCTGCTGGTGAGCCTGGGGGTGCAGCCAAAGGAGAACTTGAGCCAGGCCTGAAGAAGGCCAGACCAGGCCTTCTCTTAGGAAGGCTGGATTGAGTGGGGTTGGAGCTCCCTCCCTGCCCTGCTGACCTAGTGGGGGCACTCATGTTAGTGTGAGAATTGTGAGGGTCACTTCCTGAGCACCTACTAGGCTTTCCCAGGCAGCATCCTAGGGTATGCAGAAGAGGTGGATCCCAGTCCTCATCTGCTCAGACAGGCCTCAGAGCAATGAGAGGGATTAAGCAACTTAGAGGGAGAGGTGATGGCTGGTGTGAACAAAAAGATGTTCTGGTGGCCTCTGGTGAAGCACAGGGGATGGGTGGAGGTGGTAGGTCTTGAAGTGGCCACAGCTGACCTGCCCCATCTGAAGTGGCCATTTCCCCCAGGCACACTCCAGCACATCATCTTATCTCCATTTCCCTCACTCTCTGAGATGACCTTGTCCATCTCTTTATTCTCCTAACACCTTCCACATTTGCTGCTGTACCCCAGGGTCTTGGGAGTGCATAGCAGAGTAGGTGCTCTATAAATGTCCAATGACTGGTGATAATATTCTGGAGCCTCTGTGATCTCTTTCCAGGAACCCAACACTTGAACTTCTCAGTGGTTCCCAATTTCCATCTGCTACAAAAAGAGAAATCCAAGGAGAATATCACAAGTATAATTGCTTAGCCAGTCTTTGTGGGGACCTACTATGTGTCAGAAATTCTTGTTGGAGTATGTGAATGAACAATAGACATTGACCAGTTATCCTGGACCTTATATTCTAACAGGAGAAATAGATAATTAAAAATAAACAAAATATGTAAGCAAATTATGTAGTAATTTAGGTTTGGGGAAAAAAAGAAAAAAATAGAAAACTTAAGGAAAATGGGGAGCATGAGGGGTTGGGTAGGAGAAGTGGGGTTGGGGGATTGATGTCTTATTAAATTATTAAATAAGCTCAAAGGAGGTATGGAGGGAGCTATGTGGCTATCCTGGGAGGAGCTCTTCAAGCAGGAGAATCGGCCAGTGCAGAGTCCCATGGACAGAGTCCCTGCTGGTCACAGTGGAAGGGATGAGGAATGGCTGGACTCTGGGTATATGTGAAAGCTAGAATCTGAGGAGTGGACTGGAAGGTAGGCTACAAGAGAGAGGAGTCAGAGTTACCCTAAAGCTTTTTGATCTGAACAATTAGAAGGGTGGAGCTCGCATCAAAGGAGTGGCTGAAGGATATGGGTATAGAAAATCTGGGACAGAAGGTGCGGTTGGTTTTGGACATGTTGGGGCTGAGATGTCTGTTACAGCTTCAAGTAGGGGTGGAGAATGCAATAGGAATACATGCCAAGGTGGGGAGCCAGGGCTGGGCTGTAGTTGACTGCTGCAGGTACACAGATGGCACTTGGTGCCTCATTTAAGGCTTGGGTAAAGGTAAACAAATGTACTCAACTTTAACAAACTCCTTTATTCTGTATTTTTCATTGTGAGCTTTTTGGTGTTCAAATGTACTTTCCTTCTTTGTAATAAAATAGAGATTAGATAGTGGACCTTTCTACATATTCACTTTGCAAAGTAAACAGCACATTTACTTTTTTTTTTGGCACTAGGGATCGAACTCGGGATCTTGTGCTTGTGAGGCAGGCACCAGAACCACTGAGCTAAATCCCTGGCCCTAGCACATTTACTTTTATCCACACAGGGAACAGTGAAACTTCACAGTGAAGTGTGGCACACACAACAGTGAACTGTAGTCTAAGTGTGGTGCACCTCAGTGAGTTGTCACCAGTTGGGCACACCCGGGCACCACCGCTCAGCTCATTAAGGATGATGTCTTCTGGGAACTCTCCTCATGTTTGCCTTTGTTTACTGTGAAGCTTCTCCCCAAAGTGATCTCGATCCTGGCTGCCTACAACACAGTACAGTTTTTCCTATTTTGACTTTATTTGAATGGAATATCAAGTATGTTTTCCTGTGTTATTTTGCTGAAGTGCTTGTGAGATCCATTAATGTTGTTGTGTGAATAGTTGGTTCTTTAAAAATCACTGTATGGTGTTCTGCTGTATGAATAGAGCACACATTTTTAATATGTCCATTTTATGGCTGATGATTCTTTAGGCTATTTCCAGTTTGGGCCATTATGAAAAGTACTTAATAGTGCATTCTTGTACATCCTTCTGGTACATCCGTGCACACGCATCTCTAGGAACCCAGCAGGGCTGTTGAGTGTGCCTGCATTCACCTTTAGATTCTGGCCATCTTCTGAGAAGTTGTATCAATTTACACTCTCATCAAAAACATTTGAGGGTTCTACGATTGTCAACACTTGGTATTTGACTTAGTCATTTTCTATCTTGCTGTAACACAATACCTGACACCTGCACCTTAAAGGAGGAGAGGTTTGTAGAAGATTCACTTCATGGTTGGCTGGCTTCAAAGTAGAAATAATGTGGTGGAAGGATCTGGAGGAGGGAAGCTGCTCATATCATGGTGGTCAGGAAGCTCAGAGTGAAGAGAGGCTGGAGAGGGAGATATGTTCTTCCAGGTCATGGCCCCTGTGCCCTTTTCCAACCAGGTACTACCTAATAGCATGTTTAGCTATAAACTTATCAATGGAGTGACCCGTTGAGGAGTAAAGCACCTCTATGATCCAGTCACCTTCCAAAGACCCAACCTCTGGACACACAAGTCTTTTGTGGGACACTTAGATCCTAACCATAAGAAATGTTGCCTTTTCCATTGTAGGCATTTTTGCTATGGAGTAGCAGCTCACTGCTGTTTCTATTTGCATTTCCTTAAAGACTCATAATTGTGAACCTTTTTTTAAATTGGTTATTTAGATATCTTCTATTGTGAAATGTTTGCTCAAAGATTTTTAAAATTTCTTTATTGGATTACCTATCTTTTCTTGTGGGCATTTATATGTAATATGGATAACAATCCTTGGGCCATGTATATGGCAGATTTGTCCTCCTGCTCAGTGGCTTACCTTTTTACCCTCTGAAATTTTCAATGAGCAGAAATTTCTAATTTTATGTAATTCAGAATATTATTTTCCTTTATGAATAGTGGTTTTTGTATCCTGTTTGAGAAGTCTTGTGTACCCTACCTATTCTACCATATTATCTTTTAGAAGCTTTATTGTTTTACATTTTATTTTTGGACCTAAAATAAGCCAGAAACTGATGTTAATGTATGGTGTGAGTTAGGGATCATTATTTTTCTGTTTCTGTGTGAATATCCTTTTGGCTGAGAAGCACTTATTCAAAAGGGTATTCCTTCCCCATGATCTAATGTGCACTCTCTCAAGAATCAAGTGTTCCTCCCTGTGCGGTCTGTTAAGGAGTCACTATTCTGTTCTATTGATTCATTTGTCTATCCTTGTACTCATACCACACAATTTTAGTTGCAGAGGTATGTGCCTTGTGATTTAAGAGTGTGAGTTCTCTAACTTTGTTTGGAATCTAACAGGTGAGGGTGATATGCTAGGCAAGTATAAGGCATCACTCAAAGGGTGGACATATAGCATCTGGAATGGCAATAGCTAACTTTCCCATGTGGTCGTCATGTCTCAGAACAAACCAAACCCTCTGCATGTACCAGCATTCCTGGATTTCCTTAGCCAAGGATGGCTGATACCACAAAAGTTTGCTCAGAGTTAGATTGTCTTGACTGGTTTTGGAACTCTTCACTTCCATAATTTAAGAATCAGTTTATTAATGTTCCCAGTGAAATCCTGATGTAATGTTATTGGGATTTTATTGAGTCTGGTTGATTTGAGGATAATATATATCTTTTCAGTATTGAAACTTTTAGTGCAGGGACCAGACTGTTTTCTGTAAGCCTAGTTTGGATCCTAAGTGTTCCCCAAGGGTCAGAGCCATAGTTTCCAGGGAGGCACTATTGGGAGCTGATGGACCTTTTAGGAGGGGTGGCCTTTCAGAAGTCCTTAGGTCATTAGAGACATACCTTTGAAGGGACTGTGGGACCTCAGTGTCTCCTCCTCCTTCTCTTTGCTTTCTGGCTGAGGTTGTGAGCAGTTTTGCTTGGACACACACTCCTGCCATGATATGTGGCCTTGCCATGGCCCAAAGCTCTGAGGAGGGACTAGACTCTGAAACTGACAACCATAATGACCCTTTCCTTTTTATGAGTCTGTTATCTCAGGTATTTTATCATAGTGCCAGAAGGCTAACACTGGTCCCATTAGTAAGTATTTTAGGCTTCTCAGATCAGACAGTGTCTGCCACAGCTACTCAGCTCTGTTATTGTGGCACGAGACCACACAAAGACACTATGTGAGTGGATGAGTGTGACTGGATTCCAATAAAGCTTTATTTACCAAAAGGAGTAATGATGTGTGGTAACATTTGCTGACCCCAGGATGAATCTATGAGCATCCCTTTTGTATCTTTCTGTTCCATAAAATCCAGAGGTCTGGAAATCGTATCCTGTTATCTTCCATCATACTTAGTAATCTCCTTCTCATGCTTCTTACAGAATTCAGAATATTAATATTTTCCTTTAAGAAAAGTGTTTTTGCATCCTGTTTGAGAAGTCTTATGTAACCTGCTGTTAGAAAGATATTCTACTATGTTATCTTTTAGAAGTTTGATTGTTTTTTGCCTTTTATATTATACATATTTATATTATACAGCCTGCCACTATAGTTAATTTCCTTTTAATTGGAGTCTCTTTGAGGTCCATGTTATCCAAGGATGGCTAGTACCAGAAAAGGTCACCCAAAATCAGAGTGCCCTGTTTTTGCCACTTAGCATGTAGAACCAGAAAGTGGCTTGTTCATTTTTTAAAATATTTTTCCCACTCTTTTCTCTTTGTGTTTTATGCAGGGTCTGGCACATAGAGAGGTGCAATAAATTGCCTGGGTCTGAATCTGACACTGGAAAGAACTGAGAAAAGAAGAGTTTACATACTAACCCCTTGGGGGCTTGGGGGCCTGTCTTTCCCTGCCTTTTTGTGCTATTTTGGAAAACCCCGTGGCCAGGCCTTGACTCTGTGTCTTCTTTAGTACACACCCTTGTATTCTTCCAGGGAATGCTAGATCCTTTGGATATATAGGGAGAACTTGTAGGTAAGAAGCTTTGAGTCACCCAGAGCCAGGCCTGCATACATTACTTCCTGGCTCCCACCTGGCACTCCGCAAGCTCGGAGTGAATGACAGGAGAAAGTGCTGCTCTTTCTGTTTTCTGCTGCAGATCTCTTGCTGGAATCTCTTGGGATCACATCTCTCCCAGAGCTGATGTCCTTGATCCCTGCTTCCCAGGGCAGGGTTTGTTCGGGGTCAGTGGGAGCTGTGCTATGAACATCTGCTTAGGCTGCCCTGAGAGGGACGGCAGAGGAACATGGCTGAGCATGGCCTGGGGTCACCTTGTCTGGATTTCCATATGCAGTCAACTCGGAAAGAGGCAACTCAGCAAGGCACGGGCTGGGAAGTTGAGGGGCAGCTGGCTCTAGGACACCATGTCCAGCCTGAGCTGGCTTTCCATCTTCTAGCATCAGCAGCAGGACCACGTACCATGACTTCTTGGCTACAGTCAGGATCTGGCTCCCTCAGGATGTTGGAATGCACTTTAGGGCACACTTGTGCAAGCTGTCCATTTTATTTTGGTACTTTAGTGCATACAACATCAGCTGGCACATGGTGGATATACAAGGATTTGGAATCTAGCTGCTGAGATTGCCAGGCTGGCCAGGACCAGCAGGAGGCACAGCTCAGGAGGCAAACAGAGAGTTGGGCCTGTGAGCTCCCTGCTTCCTGGGCTCAAGCCAGGCCCTTATGATGACTGGCTCAGCTCTACTTTGAGATCATTGAATCCCAAAGGTGTCTAGGACTGGAAAAAGCCCACAAAGTAAATCCCTGGAAATGAGAACTCAAATTGCAAAGGGAATAGTGGGAGTGGGGTTCATAAGGCTGAAGACTTTAGTGTTAAAATTGCAGTTAAAAATTTTAAATTTTTTTAACCATTGGTATTAAACCCAGGGAGAGCTGAACCCTTTAAAAATTGGTTTAAAATTTTTTTTAAATTTTGAAACAGGTTCTTGCTAATTTCCTGGGCTGGCCTCAAACATGTGATCCTCCTGACTCAGCCTCCTAAGTATCTGGGATTGCAGACATGCACTACCATGCTTAAGTTATTTTTTAATGTAACAAAACTTAAGCTGGGGAGAGGATAGAGTATGAAGGCGTCTTCAACTTCAGTGATATTTTCTTTTATTACAAAAATAAAAGATATATGGCAAATATGGCAAAGTGATCACATTTTAATTCTGGGTGATATTCCTCTTTGAAAAAAAAAGCTTTATTTAGATGTAATTCATGTACCATAAAATTCACCCACTGAAAGTGTACAATTCAACAATATTTGGTATATTCACAGGGATGTGCAACCCCTCCAGCCCTAGGCTACCGCTGATCTGCTCTCTGTCTGTCCCTCTTTGTGCATCTCAGACTTTTCATGTAAATGAAGTCATAGATGATGTGGTCCTTTGCTATCTGGCTCCCAACTTAGCATAATGTTTTCAAGATTCATTCATATTGTTGACTACATAAGTGCTTCACTTGTTTTTATGGCTCATCTGGCTCTGCACGCTTTTCTGTAGTTAAGGATATTTTTTCCACCTGGGGAGGTGATGTTCTGGGATTACATTGAAGGAATATGCTTGCCTTTGAGAGCGCAGTCTGGCAGCAAGAGACAGGGAGAATGGAAAGTTGTGTTCAGTCTTCCTGTGGGTGTTTGGAAGCCACAAAGGAGATGGACACTTGGGGAAGATTTGAAAGAAACATCAGTACCTGGAAGGAGGTTCTGTAAGCAGATGGGGCAACAGGGAAGGTCATGTAGGACAGTGAGCAAGGAGGAAGCAGAAGGAAATAAGGTCAGGGAGGTATTGGGGAGAGGGCGTGGGGCACTGGGCCTTGAGGTCTGTTGAAAGGAATGTAGCTCTTCCTCTGGGTGCAATGCAAAGGCGTGAGAAGGCTTGGAATGGAGAAATACCTTTTCTGGTGTACAAGTTTGAGGACTCCTGTGGCCGCTGCTTTGACAGTGGAGCTTAGCAAGTAAAGAAAGGAGAACGGGAGCCCTTTGGAAAGAAGGACTGTGGCTATGACTTGGACTTGTGCACAGAAAGATGTGACCAAACTCTGATATAGCTTGAAAATTGTGTTCACAGAATTTGCTGATGGGTTGCATGTAGGGGAGTGAGAAAAAGAACAGGGCAAGATGGTGCATGCCTGTAATCCTAGCATTCTGGGAGGCTGATGCAGGATTGCAAATTTGAGCCCACCCTAGAAAATTTAGTGACTTAGTGAGGCCCTATCTCAAAATAAAATGGGGATGTAGCTCAGTACAAAGGCCTGAAAGACCCTTGATTTGATTTCCGCAATGTCCTTTTGCTTTCTTCATTGTTTTCATGTCAGAAAATCTAGTTCTGACCCAGCTGCTCCATGTTTTTCAGTTTCCTAGGCTCCATTCTCTGTGCATAAGTCATTTCTCCCCAGGAAGCTTCTATCCCAACCGACCCTAAATGAGTGACCCTAAGTGGGGTCCACTCTGCCACTCTGCTGGCTCCTCATGCCTTCCTGTGCCCTGAGTGTTACTGCCCAGTGTGGGGCAAGTAGGGCAGTAACACAGCAGTCTGGCTGATGAGGATCTGGATGGAGAAGCCAGCCCCACCTGGAGGACAGGTGCTCACTGTGAGTGTGGCATCCCTGCTCCTGTAACCAGGAGACACTTTCCTTTCTCACCCTGAAATTTTCTAATTCAATGTTGGGACAAGAATAAAGCATCACACCACCTCCACTTGTGTTTCCAGGTCTCCTAAGAGCTTTCGTCTGTATTTCTGCAGCCTTTCCCTATTTTCAAGCCCCCACTGGGTGACAGTGTGTGTGCACGAGAGAAGTGACTTTGGGCACTGATTAAAGTGTCCCTGACAGGTCCCATTGTTAATGAGTAAAGATAGCCAAGCACTGGAAATAAGGGAAGGAGATTTATCTTTGTTTTAAGAGTTCAAAAATTTCCCAGGAACTTCCATGCATGACTGTAGTAAGTGGTCATAAATTTTCCTGAGTACAAATCAGTATCTTACGGTCATAAAACACTGGCTAGAGTGACAGAGTAGTATATTTAATGCTGAGTTGACAGTGAACACTGTATCCTCTTCATTTGCCTTTTTTCCAAGTTAGGAGTTCCGAGGGAATAGCAAGAAAGATAAGAAATATTTGTCATCTAAAGTTTTCACTGCCTCCCAAAGGTTAATGTTGCTGTTGTGCATAAAGGAAAAAAAACTCTACAGAAATAAAGTATACATTTTAAATATACATTTTTCTTAAAGTGGTTGAAAGTAAATTCTGTGCCATTTCAGCATTGCTTTCTACAAACACTCTGGAGCAGGATCTGTCCTTGAAGTGTGGCCGCTGTGTTGATAAAGAGAAGCCACATTTTTCAGTGTCTTTGAGTGGACTAGCATTCCTGTGTGACCCAGTTTCATAAAGGCCATTCAGAGCCTTGGAAGAGCCTGAATGGCTTTGTTATGAGAAGTGTGGTGCCAGGCTGCTTGCCCGGGCCTCTTACCAGGTTTGGGGAACTGGACAGTCACACTGGTTCTTCAAGGCAGGCCTGGAGAACTTCTGTGTAGGACACAACTGAGTGTGATGGGGATCACAGAGGGGACGTAGAGGGGCTGGAGGGAGCCCTTGTGCCAGAAGTGCTTGCACTGCACATCAGAAGGCTGCTAGGGGCAGCAGCGTGGGGCAGGTGGGTGAAGAGTCCCATCTTAGCTCTGGACAGAGCTGTGTCCAAGTCCAGCATCACTGACTCCTCCTTCTGTTCAGGAGCTCTTGGCTGAATGTCTGCTTGCAGCCAGGGACTCTTCAGCATGGCCTACTGAGTGGACACAGTATGGAGAAGGTCCCTGCCAATACAGGGCTCACATTTAGATGGGGAAGCCAAAATTAAACCCATCCTTGGATACTGAGAAGGTTGCATAGCAATTGAAACAGAAGAAACTGTGTGTGAGGGGTGAAAGGGGTCACTCTGGACAGGGCGCTCAGAGGCTCTACTGCAAGGGGCCATATACAGTCAGCAATCTAAGTGAAGGAGAGAGCCAATCACAGGACAGTAGAAGGAAGGGCATCACAGACAGGGACAGAGCACAACAAAGGCACTGTGTGGACACAAGCCTGGCATATGCACCATGGGCAGAAAAAAGGGTCGAGTCTGTAGCAGAACTGGGTTTCAACCTGGTTCAGTCCAATTTCAGAGGTCAGCTTCCTAACCATAGCATTGAGCTACACACGTTAGAGGAAGCACAGAGTGTGTTCACAGGATGCAGAGAGAAGTTTCATGGCTCAGGCTGCAGGGAGGTCAGACTCCACAAACCAGCAGCCTGTGGCCCTAAACAGGCATGACATCTGGGCTTCTTCCTAAAGGGCTTCTCTGTGTTGTTGGCCAAGAGGTCCCACTGTGTGACTTCTTCCGCTCACAAGGATGTGTCCTGGATGATGACAATGACAGCCGCATCATCACAACAGCCTGCAGAGGACACAGTCTGCATCAGGCACTCGGTACCACCTCCCCAAATTCTTAGAGCTGGGAGCTCTCTCTCCTGTTATGAGTCAGTGAGACTGGGACATAGAATGGGACAGTGATTTGTTTGGCATTACACAAAGTCATCACTGTCTCTTGACCTGTGCTTGTCTGCTTGTCCTAGTTTTCTGACCTACAGACCAGGAAGAAATGAGTTGGAGGCGTTTGGAAACTCATCATGTCCATACTGCATGTAACTAACCTGATGAAAAAGAGAAGCATAATTCCTGTACCTATTAAGTATTTCACACAACAAGGGTGTGCATGGGGCAGTGGGAGGGGCACACCTGGGCATGCGGGGGTGGAGGGTGATGTTTAGGTGGGAGAGTTCTTTAAAGGGCACTAAGTATCTCCCTCTAATAAAATGTGGCTATCTAGAATTTTTTAAAACTTTGTATATATATATATATATATATATATATATATTTATTGGTACATTTTAGGTATAAAATACATTTACATTTATCATTGGGTGTTTGTACCAGAACATGATGTATCTTAGTTTATATTTTTTTTCCCATTACCTGTACACCCTTCAACCCCTCCACCCTTCCCTATTTACACAGAGTTTGATTCCATTTTTTTTCTTTCTCATAATTTTTCCTTTCCCTTCTTCCCTTTCCCCTGCCCCTCCCACCATCCCCTAACCCTTGGACCTTTTCTTATTTCAAATTATCAATTATTCATTTTAATCATTTTCATCCTTATTTACACTTTCAATTTCTCACACTAGAGAAACTATTTGGTATTTACACGTGTGTCCAGTTTATTTCACTTAAGAGTATGGCTTCAATATACATCCATTTAGCTATAAATGTCTCTAGTTTCTCATTCTTTATCATTGAGTAGTACTCCATTTTACAGAAAAACCACATCTTCTTTATACAGTTTCCAGTTGATGGGCACTTGGGCTATTTCCAAGCTTTAGCTATTACAAACTGTGCTGCTATAAACATAGGTGCACATATATCACTGTGGTATGATTCTTTTAATTCTTTGGGGAAGATTCTCAGTAGGGGAATAGTTGGGTCAAATGGGACCTCTAGTCCTAGTTCTTTGAGGTATCTCCATATTGATTTCCACAGTGGTTACACCAATCTGCATTCCCACCAACAATGTAGAAGAGTTCCTTTCTCTCCACAACCCCGCCAGCATTTGTTATTGGTTGATTTCTTGATAGCAGCCATTCTTTGTGGGGTGATGTGGAATCTCAGTGTTGTTTTCATTTGCATCTCTCAAATGACCAGTGATGTTCAACATTTTTTCATGTATTTAATTGCTGTCTTTACTTCTTTGTCTGAGAAATGTCTGTTCATTTCAGATGCCCATTTTTGAATTGGGTCTTTGAATTTGGGGGGTCTGATTGTTTTTAGTTCTTTGTATAGTCTCAATAATAGACCTTTGTCTGAGGTACACCTGCTAAATATTTCTTCCCACATTGTAGGTTGTCTCTTAGCTCTGTTGGTAGTTTCTCTTGCAGTGCAGAAGCTTTTTAATATGATGAGATCCCAGTTGTTGATTCTTTGTGCTAGCTCCCGTGCTACTGAAGATTTGTTCATAAAGTCTTTTCCTATGCCAATGTCATCAAGAGTTCTACCTAACTTATCTTTCAGCAAGTTTAGTGTTTCTGGCTTAATATTTAGATCTTTAAGCCACTTTAATCTTAGTTTAGTGCATGGTGATAGGTATGGGTCTAGTTTTAATCTTTGGCAGGTTGAAACCCAGTTTTTCCAACACCATTTATTAAATAGGCTACCTTTCCTCCAATGAGGGTGGTTGGCTCCTTTGTCAAAGATGAGGTGGCTGAGTATGTCCGGAGTTGTTTCTGCATCTTCTAATCTATTCCACTGATCTTCGGGTCTGTTTCTTTGCCAGTACCATGCTGTTTTTATCACAGTAGCTTTGTAGTATAGTTTCAAGTTGGGGATTGTGATACTCCCAGCCATGTCTCTGTTTCCTAGAATAACTTTTGCTATTCTAGGTTTCTTCTGCTTCCAAATGAATTTTTGGATTGTTTTCTCTAGTTCTGTGAAGTATATTGTTGGAATTTCAATTGGCATTGTATTGAATCCATATAGTATTTTTGGAAGTATGGCCATTTTCACTATATTGGTTCTTCCTACCCAGGAACAAAGGATATCTTTCCATTTTCTTATATCCTCTTTGATCTCCTTTTTCAGAGAGCTGTAGTTTTCAGTGTAGAGGTCTTTTGCTTTCTTTGTTAGGTTGATTCCTAGATATTTCATTTTTTTAGAGGCTATTGTAAAAGGAGTTATTTCCCGAATTTCTCTCTCAATGGGTCTGCTATTTGCATATAAGAAGGCTATTGTTTTTTGAGTGTTGATCTTTTATCCAGCTACTCTGCTGAATGTGTCAATTAGGTCTAGCAGACTTTTGACTGAGTTTTTTGGATCGTCTATGTAAAGTATCATATCATCAGCAAATAATGACAGTTTAACTTCTTCCTTTCCTATCTTTATTCCTTTTATTTCTTTCTCTTTTCTAATTGCTATGGCTAATGTTTCCAGAACAATATTGAACAGGAGTGGTGATAGTAGGCATCCTTGTCTTGTTCCTGATTTTAGCATGAAAGTTTTCAGTTTTTGACCATTTAGTATGATGTTGGCTGTTGGTTTTTCATAGATAGCCTTAATCAGGTTGAGATAAAGCCCTTCTATTCCAAGTTTCTATAGCGTTTTTATCATGAATGGGTGTTGGATTTTGTCAAATGCTTTTTCTGCATCTATTGAGATGATCATATGGTTTTTGTCCTTGACTCTGTTAATATGGTGTATTACATTTATTAATTTATGGATGTTGAACCATCCTTGCATCCCTGGGATAAATCCGACTTGGTCAGGGTGTATGATCTTCTTGATGACCCTTGGTATGTTTGCCGTATTTTGTTGAGGATTTTTGCATCTATGTTCATTAGGGAGATTGGTCTGTAGTTCTCTTTTTGCTTTGGGTCTTTCCCTGATTTTGGGATCAAGGTAAAACTTGCTTCCAGGAATGAATTTGGAAGCCTTGTTTCTCTCAATTTCCTTGATGAGTTTAAAGAGTAATGACGATAGTTCTTTAAATGTCTTGTAAAATTCAGCAGTGAAGCCATCAGGACCTGGGATTTTCTTTGTTGGTAAATTTTTTATTACATTTTCAATTTCACTCATTGTTATTGGGGTGTTTAGAATTTCTATATCTTTTTCATTTAATTTTGGCAATTTGTAGGTATCTAGGAATCTGTCTATTTCTTCTGTGTTTTCCATTTTATTAGAGTACAGGTTCTCAAAGTAAGTATTGATGATTCTTTGAATTTCTGCTGGATTTGTTGTGGCTTCACCTTTTTCTTTCTTAATTGCATGGATTTGAGCCTTTTCTTTCCTTTTTTTGATAAAGGTGGCTAAAGGTTTATCAATTTTATTTATTCTTTCAAAAACCAACTCTTTGATTCATTGATTTTTTGTATCATTCTCTTGGTCTCCATTGCATTGATTTCTGCTCTGATCTTTATAATTTCTTTTCTTGTACCAGCTTTGGGTTTGTTATGCTCTTCTTTTTCTAGGGGCTTGAGGTTCTGCATTAGGTTATTTAACTGAGTTCTCTCTGTTGTCCTAATATGGGTATTCACTGCTATGAATTTCCCTTGTAGAACTGCTTTCATTGTGTCCCACAGATTCCTGTATATTGTACTGGCATTATCATTTACTTCTAGAAACCGTCTAATTTCTTCTTTAATTTCCTCTGTCACCATTGGTTGTTCAGGAGGGTGTTGTTCAATTTCCATGTATTTGTGGGAGTTTTGCAGTTTCTTATGTTATTGATCTCCAATTGTATTGCACTATGGTCTGATAATATACAGTGGGTAACTTTGGTTCTTTTGCCTTTGCTTAGATATGTCCTATGAGCTAGCATGTGATCTATTTTGGAGAATGACCCGTGTGCAGCTGAAAAGAATGTGTATTCTGATTTTTTGGGGTGGAGCACTCTGTAAACATCGATTAAGTCCATTTGTTCAATAGCTTGGTTCAGTTCTAGAATTTCATTGTTAATTTTTTTTGTAGTTGATCTGTCTATTTGTGATAGAGGGGTGTTGAGGTCTCCCACTACAATTGTATTAGTGCTTATTTGGTTTTTCATGTCCATTAATATTTTTTTTGTATAGTTGGGGGCATTCGTATTTGGTGCATATATATTTAGGATTTTCATCTCTTCCTCTTGGATTGTTCCTTTCACAAGGATGTAGTGACCATCTTTGTCTCTCTTAATTAGTTTTGGTTTGAAATCTACTTTGTCTGCAAATAAGATTGCTACCCCTGCTTTTTTCTGGGTTCCTGTCACGTGGAGAACTGTTTTCCATCCTTTTACTTTCAGTCTATGGATTTCCTTTTGAGTTAGGTGTGTTTCTTGTATACAGCATATTGCTGGATTTTTGCTTCTTAATCCATTCTGTCAGTCTATTTCTTTTGATTGGTGGATTGAGGCCAATAACATTGATAGTTATAATTGGTAGCTATTGACTCATCCTTGGCATGATGTTTTACTTTTGTTGGCTCTTTTATTTCTTATTTTCCCCCCTTTCACTTTAGTGTCTTACCTTGCATGGTGCCTTCTCTCTGCTGAGCCTCATGGAGTTGTGACCTTCATTGTCTTTTTCTAGGATATTGCTTAGAATTGTTTGGAGTGCTGGTTTGGTGCTCATGAAGTTTCTCAGGTGTTCTTTGTCATGAAAGTATCTAATTTCCCCATCGATTTCGAAAGATAATTTTGCAGGTTACAACAGTCTAGGTTGGAAGTTATTTTCTTTTAGGGCTTGAAATGCTTCACTCCAGGCTCTCCTTGATTTGAGGGTTTGTGTTGAGAAGTCTGCCGTGATTCTGATGGGCTTTCCTTTGTAGGTGATTTGTTTCTTTTCTCTAACTGCCTATAGATTTTTGTTCTTGTGTTGGATTTCTGGGATCTTGACTATTATATGTCTAGGTGTAAATGTTTTTTGGTCATGGCTGGTTGGGGTTCTATATGCTTCACTTATCTGTATGTCCAATTCTCTACCTCTGTCTGGGAAGTTTTCTACTATTACTTCTGTGAACCGTTTTTTTTATGTCAATTGTACTTTCTCCTGTTTTTTTGTGGACTCCTATGAGTCTTATGTTATTCTTCTTTGCATCATCTAGCAGCTGCTGGATTGATTTCTCATGGTCCCTTACTATTTTTAAGAAATCTCTGTTTTCTTGGTCCTTAACCACAATCCTGTCTTCTATATCTGATATTCTGTCTTCAGATTCTCTTAGTCTGCTCTGCATGCTTTCAATGGAGTTTTTAATCTCTTGAATATCTGTTTGAATCTGTTTCATGGATTCCATTTCTTATGTTGGGTGATCATGTTTTCCATTTCTTTCTTATGCTGGGCATTCATGGCTTCCAGCATGTTTCTGATCTCATCTATTTTCTTATCTGTTTCTGCTCTAGAGCTTCTAATCATGTCTTTCATTCTGCTCACCATGCCTGTATTTATCTGGGAGATTATTTCTGCTTTGAATTTTTCTAGAGCCTCATACATCTGCTTTGTTACTTCCTGTGCTATCAGTTCAGGGTGTCCAAGTGGTTGCTTGTCAGACTTTTCCACCTCATTTCCCCCAGAATTTCCTTTTTGTAGTATGGAAGCCTGCATTTGTGCCTTGCTTAAGTGTCTTCACATTTTTGTTTTTGGTGCTGTCCTTGGTTTAATTCCTGGGTTGATATTTCAAAATTGTTTAATATAGGTATCTTTATTGCTTTTGTTTAGAACCCTTGTGGAATGATTGCTTTTCAGAGGTGTCTTCTAGATATAGCTTGTGTTTGGCTATTTTATTTTCCTTATACCAGGTAGGAAAATGACTCTGAGGCTATTTTATTTTCCTTATACCAGGAAGGAAAACTAATTAGATCAATCACAACATGTTAGCCCAAAAGACATAGTCAGCAATACTATAGCATCAAGCACAGCTTAGAAAATGACAATTTGTGGTAGTTATTAATCTATCAATTTTAACTATGTGAGTTAAATTAAAACTGAGGACCAACCTAACATAAGTTTATAATGAATAAGCTCTTCAATATAGCATCTTTCCCCTTCAGGTGGGGAGTTAAAAGGAGTTGGGGAGGGAGGGACAGGTAGAAAGAACAGGTAAGATTAGCAGTGAAGCCCAAAGACACAGAAAGATCACACAGACTCTTAAAAGTTGTTAAAGGCAAGAGAAAATGGCAGAATGAAAGAACAAAGAAGTGAATAGAATCACCTAACAGCAACAGGGAGGCTAGATACCAAATTTACTTTCCTTTAAACCTAATGATCATCAAGAGAAGGAAAAAGAGAAGAAAAAAACATAAGGGAGAAATCCGAATTCAGTGCTGAAAGGAACAAATGGGGAGATGAGGAGCAATGTGGGACAGCAAGAGAATGAATGAGAGAGAGGGAAAAAAGATAAAAGAAAGAAAAGCAAGAAAAGTAAAACTTTGAAGAGTAGAGAGAAAGTAAAAATTAAGAATTGAAAGTAGGAGAAAAAAAATTTTTTTTTCTTTTTTGCAAATAGCACTAGAAATTATGGGCCTCCTTAAGGGTATGTCTCTGCTGTCATAGGAGGCAATGTAGGAATCCATGTGCATGTAAGAGTCAATGAGTCTCAGCAAGCCAGCAGCAGACCAAGTACAGTGGTCTGATGTGCCTTTATTGTAGAGATTCTCTGTATTTTTCCGCTGAGCTTGAGTTTTCATGGAGGAGCCTGAGAAGCCCTCTTTCTGTTACTAACTTCTGCTGTATCTTGTGGCGCTCAGGAGAAGGGTCTTTATAATCTCTTGTGCCTCTGTAGTGTGAGACCAGGTAGCAGAAAAGCCAGAAGGCCAGAGGTGCATGGTGGTGGGGGGGGAATTGGGCCTTGAAAGGTGCCCCGCGGCTAAGCAGACCTCACCATGGCGTGGGCGGGGCCCAGGACTGGCGCATAGCTTCAAGCTGCTCCTCTCACCTAGCTGGTCCAGCTTAGAGAGCCAATCTAGAATTTTTGAATGAGTAGATGTCCTGGGTGGGGAAGTTGCATTTCAGGAAATCTTTATTTTTCTTATGATATCGAATTTTGTGGAAAGGGTCCTAAAAGAAGATGGATTAGAATCCCTAAACCAGCTGTGAGTTGTAGACCCTCCTCCTCCTGGGAGTTAATTTGTGGGTCTGTAACACAGATTGGAAAAGTCAGAGTGGGACTGTGGAAGATGAGGACCTGCTCTGCACCGGCACTCTCTGGTTCCCATGGAGTTGGACCCTGACCCCAGGGGTGGCATCCAGCAGCACCTACTGATGTCTGTCTTGAGTTTCTTTGCCTAAATGCAGAGGTGGCAGGAGCAATTCCTGAGGAGTGAAGGTGACTCCCACAGGGTACACTCCATCTCCACAGCTGTGCTGGCTTCTGAGGAGATGGATTGTCCCAGCGTGGTGCACTGCAGCTCAAGCCTGCAGCCTTCCATCATTACAGCACCTCCTTCATGGGCAGGATGACTTTCATGACACTCACATCTATGTTAGCCTGGGGCTGTGGTGCCGGCTGGCTGAGAGCCTGACATCCAAGGTTGCCTTGAGTAGTTTCTACCAATCTACTCAGGGTTGATACAAACACTGACATGAATGAGATAAAACTTGGGGACCTGTTGGGAAGAATCTGGGGAGCTTAACAATGAAAAGATCAGCCTGGGAAAGGGGTGGGAAGCATCTGTGTTTCCTGGGAGATGATCCAGTGCAGAGAAGGGACAGGATTAAACTAATAGGTGACATTTATTAAGCACTGGCTGGGACCACAGCTTGTGCTAAATGCTTTGCTTGGACAATTTTCACTAAATCATCATAGCAACCCTCTGAAGTAGGTATAATGGTTAGGTCCATCGACAGGTGGGGAAGCTTAGGTACTGAGGTTTTGAGTCCCTTCCCTAAGGTCACAGTCTCCATGGGATGGAGCTGGGATTTGAGCTCAGGAAATGTTACTATGGAATTGGACTCTTAGCTATTCTTCTACTCCCCCACCCTGTGCCTGACACATTCTCAGCCCTTGCTGTGCATCTCAATGGAGCAGAGGGACAATCCTGCTCCTACCCTCCACTGGATGCTGAACTTAGTCCTGAGACTTGAACTTAATGAAGAAATATTGATGGATGTGATTCAGGTGGATTCCTTCAATGCACTGGCATGGTTTACTGTGGAGTCTCCAACCATCTGTGAAAAGAACATGCCCAGGAAGCTACCTCCCACAAAGTAGACCCAAGCCCATCTTGCAGACAAACCAAGCAATGTGGCATAGGGCAGCCCACCTCTAGATCCCCAGTGAGAAGTGTATGCTTCTGTAGGCCATCGGATTTGGGTATTATGCAGCATGATTGCAGCAACAGCTGCTTGATACAATAGGATCTGCAAAACCATTTCCTTTGCCTCCCTTCTTCCCACTCTTCTGCCCCTTCTTTCATTGAATCACTGTGTGACAGATGCTGTGCTAATGTTGAGGGAAACCATAGAGTCTGTGCCTCCATAGATCCTCATCTTTGTGGGAGGAATTTGTTGATGAACTAAAGTACCACATGAGGCTCAAACAAAGCATGCATTATTGGCTCACCCTGGGAGTTTGGAGACAGTTTTATGAAGTGGTAACATTTGGTCTGTGTTTTGCAGGATTCATAGGAGTTTGCCAGAACTGATAATTCCAGACCAATAGGGGTAGCAGATTTAGTAGTCTCTGCATCCCTGGTCATTAGGAGGTGCTCAGTTGTCCCTCTGGGGCAGCCAAAAGCTCCTGCAGGTCTGCTCCAAGGCCTTGTAGGTTAGGTCCTGGGGTCTATAGCATCAGTGCCTTTCTCCCTGAGTAGGAATTGTTGTATTTGTCTGGACTTGAATGAAGCAAGAAGCAGTGGAGTGAAACCCTGCAGTCAGAGCATCTGTGTGCAGCAGGACCCTTGGTTTTCTGCTGGTTAGATATTGAAGGGCCATTCATCTCTATTCATGCTGGAAGAATTCAATGTTGTCAATTAGTGAGTTGCAAGATCTCCAGGAATGACAGTTTCTATAGAATAAAAGCAGTCACCATATTTTTATTACATGACTAAAATGGTCCATGTACAGGGATATGATTGGATTTGTAAACTGGATTTGCTCCTTCTATCTTCAAACAGCAGCATGGTAGCTCTGGGGCATTTTAATTGCTCTGCTCTGTGGGGCAGGAAGCCAGGCCTCTGCAATCAGAGCAAATTGCTTGTTCAGGAACTGCCAGTGTCTTTCAGCCAGGGGTGTATATGTGCACACATGCTTGTGTGTGTGCATGCACGAACATGTGTCCTTCCTGAATGGTGCTGAGCTGGGGCTTAGCAGACACAGAAGGCTTAAACTGGAAGCAGTCATACCTTGCACTCATGTCCTGATTTCGCCTTTGTCCAGATGTGAGAAGAGATGTTCAAAGCATGGACATACCACTGATTGTCATCTGTCCATGTGCATTTGGTCGCTGGCATCCTAAGTTCTTACATAGGCTTAGACTGAGCTACTGCAGAACCCAACTAGGATGGGAATGTCTCACAATCATGTTTTCTGATTGGTAAGTGTATTTATGTGAAACACCTTACAGAAGCATACACCTTTAGTTTTACACTTAATAATTCATCTGCACAAGAAAGAATAAGAGCATTAGCTCATTTGCCTTCATTTATATGTACCAGGCACAATTTTCAGTGCTTTAATCATGTTAACTCCATGAATTATCATGTCATCAGAGATGGGGTAGGCTATATTTTTACCTCTACTTCATAGAAGAGGATGTGGAGGCCCAGAGAGGATGAGTTGTTCACCATAGCAACACAGCAGGTAAAGGACTCAAACCCAGGCAATCGGGCTCAGGGCCTGCACTCCCAATCACCAGCAATCTGCATTTGTGGCTAGATATTTATTATCAGGCTGGTCCCAGACCTGGGAAGGATGATGCCATCTGTGTCAGTTTGCTGTATCAGTTCACTAGAGGAACAGATTTAATATCTGACATATGAAGGATTTATGAGGAAGGCTTTCAATGGCTGCCTACACAGTCAGGTGTGGGAGGAGGCACAAGGGCTGTCTGGGTGCTGGAGAGCCGCAGACTCCAGTCAAAAGTCAAAGGCCTGATGCTCACTTCAGAGTCCCATGTGAGTCCATATTGGGAAGCCAAAGGGTCTGCACTGGAGGCTGGAGACACACATCCAAAGGCGATGGTGGAGACTGGAGCTCCTCTGAAGAAGCAAAGGTGATACTTCCTTCCTCTTTCCCTTTTGATTCCATCCAGGCTGCAAGCCTATTGGTTGGTGCCACCCACACCCAGGGTGGGTCTTCTGTCTTCAGTCAATCATCCAGACACACTTAGAAGTTCTCAAAGTCATGAAGAGTAAATAAGATTATGTAGGGGGGCCAGGGATTTAGCTCAGTGGCACCACACCTGCCTTGCAAGAGCAAGGTCCTAAGTTTGATCCCTGGTATCAAAAAGCCCCAAACAAACAAAAAACCAAAAAAACAGAAAGAAAAGATTATACATGTGTATAGAATTAGATAAATTATTTGGTATATATCATTAAAACACTAGAATATAAGAAGTGTGATGCTAAGGTTAATGTTTAAATTTTAAAAATTTATTACAGTAAAAGTGACATTGCTATTAATTCTCAACACACACACCCCCATTGCACACTTTGGACACATTCATTCTAATGTTCTTGCCATTTTCTGAAACAGTTCTGGAAGTTCTCTTTGGTGAGTGTCTTTACAAAGTGTGATAACAAACATATAGTACAAATAACAGCAAATGCTGTTGCCATTCAATGGACAGGCAGGGTCATAAAAACAAACATTCCTTATTCACTGGATCTGGAACTGTGTAACTTCTGGTTCTTCCTCAAAGTCTAAATGACAATGAATCAATTCAGGACATTGAGGGAGCCACAACTGTGCAACTGAAGATACCCATGAAAGAAGACTTCTAGAACTGCTTCAGAAAGTGGCAAGAATACTGGGATAAGTGTGTTTAAAATGAGGGGAGTATTTTGAGGGGGATTAATAGCAATGTGTCTTTTACTATAGTGGATTTTTAAAATTTAAGCATTCACTATGGCTTTTTATCAAACCTTGTATAGTATTTATAGAATTCGATATATGCTGGAATATGTTGTTTCCTATATGCACACTTACATACATACATATGTTTTTTTGCTGATTTATACATACCAGAAAATTTATCATAGAAGTAGTTATAAGAAAGAATGGCAATTCTAGAATTAAAAAACACTGTAACTTAAATTAATATATAGGTTAGACATAGAAGAAGAGGGGATTAGTGAACTGAAACAGTAATGGGAACATGTATAGTGCTTGAATGTAATTGGGGTAGAAAAATGTTTTCAATTCAATCATTTGAGTTCATGTTTTAAACTTGGAGAATGAGTTGTTGCAAGGACTTTTAGGTGGGATTTAGTTGAAATAATCTGGTGGGAATGAATTTTATTAATACCTTAAAGTTCTGAAATGAATCTATGACATTAAGTGGGGAAAATCTGCACAGTCATTTGCTACCAAAGAGGGGAGATGGAGCTCTTTTCTACCTGCTCACACACTGTCTCTAAACCTCCTTCACTTTATCAGACTTTTATTGAGTATCTCTTCTGTTCTGGAGGTGAAGAGGAAACAGCTCAGGGAGTATGTGCTCCCCCTTTGCACATAGTCTCCCATGCTTTGGTTCCAGTTTAGGTCAAAACACCTCTGTGCTCAGCTCTCACATCAACAGTCAAGGTAGAAATAGTGATTTCTTGGCAAGTGGGTAAGTAAAGCAAATAGGATCTGTGGATTCTTTCCCAGGAAACAGCCTCTTCTGGGGGCTCTGTGTTCTGTGGTGTTGGCAGCAAATGGATTTCAGAACTATCACAGCTGTGTCTGGGACTTTCTTTGTGGTCATAGAAGAAAAACTTGTTGTAGACAAATGTTCCCACTGGGAAGAACTGGCCTCAAATAAAAACCATCCAACTAACCAGCCACTAACCACACAACTACCACCACCACCACCAACCCTACTTATGGGTTTCAGAACATCGAAGACTTACCAAAGGAGCCACAACTTAGGGAGCTAGGGTTCTAGAGGGAAGAGAGAAGCCAAGTGATGTTAGTCTTATATTCTGCCGTGTCTTCTCCTGCTAAGGCACTGGATAGTTGCAAGCTGCTTGGAACTGAGAGGTTAAAAAGTCAACAAAAAAGCAATAGTCAGAAGTCAGGGAAACAAAACAGGAATTTTGGAAAGCTATGGTCTGGGAAACAAATATTGAAATCAGGGTCTGTCAAGTGGAACATTCCTGCTAATTCCAGTTAGTGTCCTGAAAATTTAGCAGGGAAAAAGAGCAGCCCTCAGAAAAGATGAAAAATTTAGATTCTTTAATCTTCACCTGGATTTGATGGTTTCCACGTTGTACTTCAAAACAAAGCAAGGCTTTCTTGAGAAAAGATATAATTCACCAGAGCCTCAAATTATCTCTCTGTTTGTTTATACACAATGAATGGCATTCAGTAAAAATCTAGGTATGCTGGGAAACAGGACTGAATAACCAAAAACTAAGACAAAGACTTAGAATTAGACATGATCTTAAAAATAGCTATCATTATTATACTTAATAAAATGGAATAAAAGATGAATATTTTATCAGAGAGCTACAATCTATAAAAATTGTATGATAATTCTAAAATTGAAAAGTACATTAGCTGAAATTAACTCAATATATGGGTTTAGCAACAGATTAGATACAACAACAAAGAGGATTTACCAACCTGGAAGATAAGTAGGTAATATATACACTGGAGAATGAAAAGAAAAACTGATGGAAAATAAAGAAGAGTATAAGAGGCATATGGGACATGGTAAAAAAATATAACATGTAACTGAAGTTCCAGGATGAGATAAGAGAGACAGTGGGGTAGAGGAAATATTTGATATTGGCCAGAGATACTGGCCAAGAATTTTTGAAAAGCAACGAACATTGTGAATCTACAGAAACAAGTCCTATAACCTCCAGAGTAAGTGCAAAGAAGACTTCCATAGATGCATCACCATAAAACTTGTGAAAACCAAAAATCAAGGAAATCAGAGGGAAGAAGACAAGACCTTCAAAAGAGTAGTAAGACAGACAGATGACCTTTCTAGTAACCTGGTGAAAGCTAGAAGACAATGGAACAGGGCAGAGGAAAGTAACAGCCACCTAGAATCCCATATATGGAGAAAGTAGCCTTCAAACTCTAAGGTTAAATGATGGTGTTTTCAAATAAACAAAAATCTAGAAAATTTGTCACCTGGAGACAATAGTATACAAAATACCACTGAGGGGACTTTTCAGGTGGAAGAAATGTGATGCCAAAAAAAGAAAGAGAAATTAAGAAAGGGTTGAAGATTAATACTAAGGGTAATTATTAGAAAGTCTATGTATTTATTGATTTTGTAAAACTATCTATAAATACAACCCAATCAAAAAAAGAAGCCTAAATGGTATAGAGAAGATATCCAAGTAGGTAATATGCTCACGAAAAGATTCTCAACATCATTAGCCTTTAGGGGAATGCAAATTAAAATCACAATGAGATACTAGTTCATATTTACAAGAATGCCTGTGATAAATAAGACTGATGACCACAAATGTTGACAAAGACATGGAGAACTAGAACTTTCATCTACTGCTGGCCAAATGGTTTAGCCACTTTGAAAAATAGTTTGATGCTTTCTCAAAAAGTTAAAAAAGTTAAAAACTATCATATGATCTAGAAATTCCACTTCTAGATATCTAGAAAACAAATATCCACACAAAGACTTTCATGCATATGTTGACACAGCATTGTTCACAATAGCCACAACGTGCAAACAACCTAAATGTATAGCAGTCAGTGAATTAATAGACAAAATATGGTCCATCATGTAATGGATTAGTATTACACAATTAAAAATGAACTGCTGATACCTGTCACATCATAGATAAACCTCAAAAACAGTATGTTAAGTGAAAGACACCACACATTGTGATTCCACTTATATGGAGTGTTCAGAAAAGGCAAATTTATAGGGACAGAAAGTAGATTAGTAGCTACTTGGGGCTAGAAAAGGGAAAGGAGATTAACTAAAAAGGGACATGAAGAATTTTGTTTGGGGATTAATGATGTTAAACTAATTTATGGTGACAGTTGCATCACTTTTCAAAATTGATTAAAAATCATTGGCATGTACACTTGAGTTAGGTAAATTTTGTGGCATGTAAAATGTAACTCAATAAAGTTGTTTAAGATATATGTAGAATTAAAATATAGACCCACAGAATAGAGTTAAAATATAGAACCACAGAATAGCAGAGAGGCTGGTGAAGGTAAAGGAAGTTAATGTTATACATTTCTCCAGTTGGCCACAAAGTAGTAAAAGTAATTTATATTAGAGTTTAATGTGCAGGATGTACCCCTTATCTATATGATAACTTCTAACAGAAGAGTGAAAAATATGTAACTAGAAAGCTAGAAAAGAAAGCAAGAAAAGATAGAATGAACATAATAAAACAGTTCAACAAACAAAAAACAAATAGTAAGATGGTTGGCTTAAACTTAGATATAGCAATAATTACAGATATATCAATAATTACATTATATGTGCAACTAGAGTAGGTGTTCCCACTAATAGACAAAAGAAAGTCCAATGCTATGTTCTGTAGAAATATATCTTAAATATAAGATTCAGAAAAATTTATAGTCAAAAGATAGAGAAGGTTATTCTATGTAGATATGAACCAAAAAGAAAGCTAGTCAGCTTTAAGGCAAAAGATATTACTAGATTTAAGGAGAAAACAATTTCATAATCGTAACATCAGGTTCAAAAGATATAGTATGTGAAATACATAAGTTAAAAAAATATATGCACCTTCTAACACTGCCTCACAATATATATAGCAATAAATGATAGAATTAAGAACCGATCCACAATCACAGCAGGAGATTTTAGCATAGCTGTAGCGTAGGATGATACTTTTAAACATTTTCCCTCAATGATGTAGTCTATGGGTGCATGGGGGAGAGGCTAAGTTTAAGCCTTGGTCTTTTTTTTTTTTTTTTTTTTTTGGTGCTGGGGATTGAACTTGGGTCCTTGCACTTGCAAGGCAGGATGTGGAACCACTGAGCTAAATCCCGGTCCCAAACCCTTGAGTTTTTTGGGATTTTTTTTGGTACCGGGGATCAAACCCGGGACTTGCGCTTTTGAGGCAGGTGCCAAAACCACTGAGCTAAATCCCTGGTCCAAGCCTTAGTCTTTAATGGCTTTTATGGACCTGTGGCTGGTGGGTGGGGTGAAATGGGATATGGGTAGGAACCAGAGTGTGGTCCTAACAAGTCATAAGGGAGGAAGAAGGCAGTGGCATGGGCCACAGACATCATCATCTGTGATGTCTCCTGAGTCTACTTTGCTCACTTTTTCTTTGGGACTCCATTGCCTAACTCCTGAAGAATCAGCAATGGGTCTTGGGTATGCCAAGAAAGGCCTTTCTCCAGCAGCCAGATGGCAGTGGTCAGGCAATCTGGGCTCCGGAGTCCTCAGGAGTGTCACTCAGACAGATGAAATGCTCCTATTTTTAAATAAATCCTGAGTTAGCTTTTCTATATTCTTTTCCTCATCAGCAATTTCTGGTGCTTTTCTATCAAGCAGTACATTCTTTGGGCTAACCTGAATTCCTCATATCATGACTTAAGAGCCCTTATTCTAATCTGCTTACCACAGTCTTATTGATAGAAGAGGAGAAACCTTACAGAGCTGACTCCAAAAGCGAGGTTTGTGTTTGCTTGATCATAAACACACAGCAGAGCAACTAAGAGTCTGGATTTGGAAGCCCATCTATCTGAGCTCCAATACAGGGTGCCCCTCATTAGCTTCGTGACCTTGGGCATGAGCAGTTCTGAGGATTTAGGAAGGACCGTGAATACCAAAGCTGCCAGAAGAGTGACTAATAGTATTAATTACGCTTTTACTCACTGTAGAAAATTGGAATTCCAAGGAATAAGTCTAAGTTTAGAACGCCTTTGTAATGCTGTCTCACACCTCTCTCCCCAATATCCAGGACAATTCTTGCCATCTCATGGGTTCTTAATACATGTGCTGAATCACTTCCACAAGGGCCATGATCACCTGCATCTGCCCTGTCACACATGTCCAAGATCCTACATGACTAAGGGTTTATGTTTCTGGAGGTCATGGAACACCTTGTTATCTGCCTTAATCCATTACCTTATTTGCTAAGGCTGTACCTGGTCTCTACTCAAAGGTAGCTCATATTTTCAAATTAGGTAGTATATTGGTTTTCTGTGTGGCTATAACAAATGACCACAAATGTGGTGGTTTAAAACAATAGAAATGAGTCAAGCACAGTTGTGCAGGTGGGTAATTCCAGCACTCAGGGAGAGTGAGACAGAAGGATCACAAGTTATAGCCTAGCCTGGGCAATTTAGTGAAACCCTGTGTCAATATTTTAAAAAAGAACCAGAAAGCTAGCTCAGTGCAAAGGCCCTGGGTTCAACACCAGGGCCAGGTCAGGGCCGGGCTTGATCCTGTGTTGGGCTCAGGTGCCACTGTTTTGTGCCCATGGTTAACAAGTCTCCCAACTGCCAGGTTGCTGTGCCCTAGCCTTCAAGTACACCTCTGTGCCTCTGTCTGTGCCTAGATTTCACTGTTTGACGAAAACGCCAGTTGGGTACGAGGGGGACCCACCTGCATGACCTCATTTTCACTTAATCCCCTATTTAATACCCCAGCTCCCACAACAGCCCCATTCTGAGATGCTGGTGGTTAGGACTGCAACACATCAATTTGAGGTCATTTCAGACTGGGACAGGGGCCCTCCCAGATGTCCCTCACCTCAACACCCCTAAGAACTACTTCTGCAGAGTGGTCTTCAATATAAGGCAACATTCACAGATTCTGGGAATTGGGAACAAATCTTGGGGTGTGGCCCTTCTTCCAGCTACTTCAGGTAGGCAACAGAAAGGGAGTGGTCGTGGCAGGCTCCTGGAGAGAGAGGGTGGTTGAAATGCTTTCTGCAGCACAGAACCTCTCTCTGCTCAAATCCAAGTTCTCTGCAGCCTTTGGCATCCTGGACCCCTCCTTTTCCCCTGGGAAACAATCTTTCCTCTTTCAGGGACACCATACAGTCCCCTGGTTTCCCTTCTACCTGAAAGCTCCTCAGAAGCTCTGCCGGCTCCTACTTGGCTGTTTTTTTCAGAAGCGGAGCTGTGACCCAGCTCTGCACATTCCTTTCCCATGTTCAAATGGGGATGTGGAGGCTTAGGGACTAAGGGATTCATCCAGGGTCACCCAGGTAGCAGGAGACAAAATATCAGCTGGACTCAGGATGTGACTGAAATGTCCCTCCCCCTTAATGACATGCAAGCTACCTCTCTGATGTACACAGCATCTTACACATATGCCATGTTCAGTAAGCTGCCTGATAGACTCTGAGGAAAGCAGCACTGAAATCCAGGCCTTCTGGATCTAATCTTCTCTTGTTTCCAGCCAATTTGTGAGTAAGGATGTTACTTCCCCTCCTCCCACTCCAGAGGGAATAGCTGTCCCAGAAATGGCAGCCGCTCTCTAAGCTTGTTTGCAGCAGCCTTGATTTTTATGTCTAGGGACCGCACTTCATGATCGCAAAGCTCTTTTGCTCCTGGCTGGTCCCAAGCAGGCCTGAGAGCTCCTAGATGTGAAGGTGCAGCTTCTGCAGGGTCCTGGCCAGGGCATCTGCCTCTTGTTCAAGGTGGGCAGGGAGGGAAGGGCTGCCAGCTTTGGAAAAAATCGCCTATCAGATGGCTTGGGGCTTAAATAAGGCAGCCTCTGGCCAGGGGCAGCTCCTCATCAAGCTTATAGCCTCCTTTGCCTCTGAGGGGCTTTTCCTGAGCATCTTGGTAGGGAGCCATTGTTGGGGTGATTTTCTGTGTCTCCACAGGGGGTTCCATAACAGTGACCAGCTTAGCTCACACCACTGAACCCTTTCTCCACGCAGGCCAGGTTCTAAGCACACCCTGGCCTTCATCCCAAGCTGCACAGTTGCCTACGAGGGGTGGGCTGTCCTCATGCCCATGGGATGGAGAAGGTGTCCGGGTCACCAAGAAGCTGCCTTGCCCTGGCTGATGCAGCTGGTGGGTGAGGGACAGAATCTAAACCCAGACAGACTGGCCCCAAAGCTCCCATTCCCAACCTCTGTCTGCTAAGGTCAAAGGTAATGGGGAGCTGCTGCTTAAAACACAGCCGAAGCAGAACATGGTGGGGCACATCTGTAATCCCAGCACCACGGGAGGCTGAGCAGGAGGATCCCAAATTCTAACAATTCAGCAATCTAATGAGAATAAAAAGGACTGAGGATGTGCTGCAGTACAAAAAGCATGAGTTCAATTCCCAGTACTGTTAAAAAACAAAACAAAAAGCCACAGCCAAGGCCCTGGGAGGGTTCTTGCCACAAGGTTCATTGTTAATGGGAAGAGGAACTTCCAGGCAAAGGAGGTTTTGAGCCATGGGGGCAAGCAGAGTCCAATGGCCTATAAGGCCTTCTGGATCCCACTCTGAAACCTTGCTGTGCAACCCCTATTACAGCACCCACACCCTGTGGCTGGCATGACCCTAGAATGAGACCCTTCTGGTCTCCTCTGCCATTGCACCTGCCTGGGCCTAGTTTGGCTCTTTACCCCTGCCTCCCCCTGAGCTTGGGCTGAGTTAGGTGCTGATGGAAGGGCAATGCCACCCTGGTGTCCCTATGCCTTCTTGAAATCCCTGGCTGGGTCAGTGCCCTTCCAGGCCCCTCATGCCATCCTACCTTGGTCCTGGGAGCACTGGGAGCTGTGGTTCATCAGTCTTTCCCATCAGACTGTGAGCACCTCAAGGACAGAACATTGTGCTTTCTTCCTGGGCAGCCCCAGCGTGCAGCACCTGCTTGCTGGGGGTTCATGTTCAGAATCTCTCTGAATGAGTGAATGATTGCTGAAGGGTTGGTTTCCGCAATAGTTTTTCAGGAAGAGAGGTCCTAGCAGGAAGTAGGTGGCACATTCAAATGGGGTGATTGGTTTTAGTAGACAGCTTAAGAGGTAGGGCAGGATGGAAAGACACTGATGGAATCTCGAAAGACAGCAGGAGGTGTTAGACCAGGCTAGGGAGGGAGGGGCTGCCTGGCAGGACCAGGGGGCCATACTGAGCCCCCATGGCTCAGCCCACTGCACAGCCAAACAACATGGGGTCTCATGCAGGTTTGAATCTTGGGGCCGGGTTCTACCACTTGGCAGTCTTAACTTTCCCATCTGTGGGCCAGGCGGTGATTTGTAAGGATGAGCTGAGCTGATTCATACATGCAAAGCACTTAGAACCATGCCTGGCTCACAGCTGAGCTCCACACTTCCTGGTGACCTTGGGACAGCCCATAGTATGCCCGCTGACTCCACAAAATCATCACCACTGCTCTCTTTACTCTGTAGGGCTCTGGCCTCCCATGCTCTTACACACAGCCTCACTGAAGGTTTGGACAGGCTGCTTAACCATTCGGAGTCTGAGCTGTCAAACGGGGTGATGGTGACACCTGCTTTGCAGTGGACGTGAGATGAGAGGAGTGACGATGCCCCGGAAGGTGCGGCCGGTGGCTATGGTGCTTTGTGTAGCTGTGCTGCTGACTCTCAGTGGTTCCTGAAGCAGTTATCCAGGGAACGCTTGAACCAGGTCAGACCTGCTTGCTGTAAGCAAAGGGCAGTGCCCAGATTCCCCGGCCTGTGGGAGCTGCTGATTGTCTGGGGCCATCTGACTCATAATCTTCTCTCTTCCAGCCACTTTTGATTTGAATGGGAGGAAAGGGCTTCAGGGCCCCTGAGAGCTGCTGTCCCTCTCTTCTGTAAACCCTATTGCCTCCCTGTCCTCCAAATAAACAGTTCTGAGCCTTTTCATGGAGAGAGGGTGAACAACAGCAGAAAGCTGAGACCACGGCTTCTGGGGACAAATGATCGGGACCCACATCCCATTCTGGGGCAGCAGCATTGCTTGAAACATTGCAGTATATAAAGCTGCCTCTGGACCACAGTGCAGAGATAGCATCCACCTTTAATGCCTTGACCTTCATAAGCCCTCCACCAGATCATCAGGCAGCTCCCCATGTGGCAAGGCCACTGGCCAACATGCATGCAAAGGCCAACTATCCTTAGCATCAGCTGGACTACAACTGCCGCTGTATGACCTTGGGGATGTTTCATTCCCTCTCTGAGCCTCTATTCTTCATCTTTAAAATAAGAAATTGAGTCAAAGTTATCTGTGATTTTCCTCCTAACTATGTCATTCTCGGATTCTTAAGGTACAGAAATGAATTTTTAGCTAACAGCCAAAGTTGCCCCGTGATCAATGGGACAGGCTGCTGAGGGCCAGTGAACAAGCCATCATTGGGGGAATTCAGGCAAAGCCTACAGATTGGGCTCCCGGGAGGTTCAGAAAGGCTTCCTGGATCAGATGGATGGATGTTAGCACTGTCCATTCTCATTCTGGTCAGAGATGGGTTTGGGGTCGCTGACTTGGGAAGTCACAAGTCACAGCTGCTCCTAGGGACCCTCGATGTCTACACAACTTTCCAGAAGCCGGAGCTGGTTTCTAGCACAGGAGAACTTACTGCCACCCAAGCCAAGCAAGGGCACAGGCCAGGCCTGGTGGCGGGAGAAGGATTTGCAGAGGTTCAGAAAGGTTCTCACATGAGCTGACTGCATGGCCACATGTACAAGTTCAATCCACCCCTCAAGACTGAATGATCATTGGAGGATTCCTCATCCTGAGTCACTTGTCCCCAGGAATGTGTGTGTGCATCCCCACCCCACCTTCTGGCGTCCAGTGTCACTGATAAGTCTGATCTCAACTTGATTCTCATTTCTATGTTCATAAGCTTTTTACTTTCTGGAATCTTTTAAGTTTTTAAAATTTTGCTCCAAAAGTTCAAGATCTATTTTCATGAACTTGGTGGGTTCTTTTCTTCTGAAGGTGCATGTCTTCAGCTTGATTTTTGCTTCTCTTTCTACATTCAAGTTAATCTCTCCTAAAGTTCTTGGGAACAGGGCATGGTGGTACATAATCCCAGCACTCTGGAAGGCTGAGGCAAGAGTATCACAAGTTTGAGGCCCGCCTGGCCAAGTTAGTGGCTTAGTGGACCCTGTTTCAAAATAAAAAATAAACAAGGGGTGGGGAGTGCCTGCCTCACAAGCGCAAGGTCATGAGTTTGATCCCTAGTACCAAAAAAAGGGGGTAGGGGTAGGGTGGGGATATAGCTCAGTACGAAAGCCCTGGGTTCAAATACTAGTACTGCAAAAAAAAAAAAGTGGTAGTGACAGCTGCATTGCCCACCATGCATGCCACCAGAGACCTGTGACTGGTAAACCTTGGAGATAGTTTAGTCTAAGTGAGACGGGCTATACGACGAGGACATACCCCATAATTCCAAGACATTAAAGAAATAGACAATATCTCAGTGCTTCCATTTTATCGATCACACGTTGAACTGGTAATATTTTGCACAGAATGTGTTGAAATATATTATTAAAATTAATTCCACCTGTCTCTTTTTTCTTTTTAAATGCCTATCAGAAAATGTAAAATGACACATGTGGCTGGTATTATATTTATTGGATAGCACTGTGTCAGACAATTATTGGGACTTCCAGGGTTTCCTCTTGCATATCTTTTAAAATTTTTTCTCTTTGATCTTTCTCTCTAATATGTTGGGGGACCTCCTGAGCTCAGTGCTGTGGTTATACATTTCATCTCAATGCTGCCTTTTCAGATACTCAGCCTCCTCCTGAATTTTTAATTCAGATGATCCAGCTGTGAAATGTTGATGACCTCTATTTGTGGTGACAGCAGCTGGTTCTTATTTTGAAGATTAAGTAATAGACTGTCTGTTTCTCTGAGGACATGAATTATGCTACCTTAAAATCACTGTCAGTTTTTTTCCCCCCATTAAGTTTACTGGTACATTTTAGGTATAAAATACATTTACATACATCATTGGGATCTTGTACCATTACATGAGTATCTTGGTTCTCATTTTTTCCCCTTCCCCTGCCCTCCCTTCACCCCCTCCACCCTTCCCTATTTGCAAAGATTTTGTTTCCATTTTTTACCATTTTTCATATTTTTTCTTTTCCCTTCTTTCCTTTCTCCTACCCCTCCCACTTCCCCTGCTCCTTTAGACCTTTACATCCTATTACAGAATATCGATTACAGATTTTTAAAATTACAGTATCAAGATCTAGGAGACATTACCACAGATTTTACAGAATTTAAAAGGATATTGAAAGCATATTTCAAAAATCTGTTTTGGAAAAAATCTGACAACTTCTAAGAAGTACCTTGAAAGACAAATTAATGAAACTAACTCTGGAGGAAATATAAAATTTGAATAGCATCTATTAAAGAAAGTATATCCCTAGCTTGAAAACCTACCTATATGACAACAACAGGCTCATATATATTTTAACTGATAAATTATATCAAACATTTAAAGCAGAAAAAAAGGAACACTTCTCCCCTCATTTTAGGAAATCAACATTGTGGTAATCCCAAAACTGGATAAAGATAATAGAAGAAAAAAGTATGAACATAGATAGAAATTTGTTTCACAAAACAAACTATTAGAAGTCAGATCTGGCAGTATGTAGAAAGTGGTTTTATTATAGAGATGGCAGTGTTGGTTCAGCATTGGAAGATCCACCCCCAAAAGTCATCATTTTAACAGAGGAAAGGAAAAAGCCATATGATCCTGTCACTAGTTGGAGAAAAAGTATAGGACTAAATTCTACAGCTCTTCATGGTAAAAGCTATCAGGAGATGAGAAGTAGAACAGAACCTTCTCAACAGATTAAAGACATGTACTCCATACTTCCACCAAAAATGTCTTATATGAATGGAGAAGATACAATGCTTTCTCCTTAAGGTGGGGAACAAGGGCAGATATGCTTACTCTTCATCTGTCCATTAAACTTTGAAACATAGGCCCAAACCAAAATAGTCTGGCATTAAAGTGACACAATTAGGATAGGATTGGCAAGGTAGAAACAAAATCTTTATATGTAGATGAAATGATCATCTACAGAGAAAATACTAAGAAATCTCTAGGAGCCCCGAGAACTTGTATTTGAATTTAGCAGTATTAGAAAACACAAAATATATATAAAAAATCAGGTCTGTGTATACTTGCTATAAATGAAGAATTGGATATTGAGATTTAAAAGTTATGTAGGAGTACAAAGGACCTAGAAAAGTTAAAAAAAAAAACAGTGTTGGAAGATGTTAGTACCTAATTTTAAGACTTCCTCTAAAGCTACAGTAATCAAGGCAGTATTGGTATAAGAAAAGACATATAGATCATTGGAATAAAACAGAGAATCTAGAAATAGAACCAAACATATATGGTCCACTGAGTTTTGAAAGATTATTTAACATTAACATTTTATAGAATATAAACTCAATTCAAGAGCCAAGAAAAAGATAGTGTTTTCAGCAAATGGCACTAGAATACCTGGTATCCGTATATAAAAAATTAACCTCAACCCTTTACTTCCATACATAAAAATAACTTGAAAGGATCTATGAATCTAAATGTGAAAGACTAAAACTATAAAACTTTAAGAAGAAATTATAATGGAATGTTTATGAATTTAGGGTAGGCAAGAACTTCCTAGGATACAAAAAACATGATGTATAAAAGAAAAATATTGATAAATGAGATTCCATCAAAATTTAGAACTTTAAATGACATCGTTAAAATGAAAAGTAGTCCTTAAACAGACCGTATTTACAATGCATATAACCTATGACCAGAATATATAAAGAACTCTTATAGCTCATTAATAGACAACCCAATTAAAAAGTAGACACAAGAAGATCATAAATAGCCAGTACAGCACAAGGAAAGGTGTGCAACACTAGAATCAGAAAAATACTCATCATGAACAATAACAAGATTGAATTATACACTCATTAGGGAGATGAAGTTAAAAGTTTTAAAAGCCTTGTCATGACTTTTTCTTTTTGTTGGATTCTCCCCCTTTGAGTTTAATTTGTCACACCCAACGAATTCATTCTGCTGGGTTTCCTGGGGTTGTGATCCTCATTGTCTTTTCCTAAGATATTGTCTAAAATTTTTTTAGTGCTGGTTTGGTATTCATGAAATTCCTAAGGTGCTCTTTATCATGAAAGTATCTTATTTCTCCATCATTATTTAAAATTTTTTTTTCTCTCTCTTTTTTTTTCTCCATGAATTTTGAAAGATAGTTTTGCAGGATACATCAATCTGGGTTGGAGGCTGTTTTCCTTTAGGGCTTGAAATACGGCACTCCAAGCTCTTCTTGCCTTGAGGGTTTGCATTGAGAAGTCTGCTGTGATTCTGATGGGCTTTCCTTTGTATGTGATTTGTTTCTTTTCTCTCACTGCTTGTACAACTTTGTTTTTCTGTTGGGTTTCTGGAATCCTAACTATTATATGCCTATATGTAGAGTTTTTTTTGATCAAGGCTAGTTGGAGTCCTATATGCCTCACTTATCTGTATGTCAAGTTCTTTTCCCCTGCTTGGGAAGTTTTCTGTCATCACTTCTGTGAACAACTTTTTTATGTCATCTGTAATCTCTCCTGTTTCTTCATTGACTCCAATCAGTGTTATGTTATTCTTCTTTGCATCACCTAGCAGGTGCTGGATTGATTTCTTGTGGTCCCTTACAATTTTAAAGCAATTTTTCTTTTCCTTGTCACTAATTGCAATCTTATCTTCTATATCTGAAATTCTGTCCTCACATTGGTTCATTCTGCTGTGCAGACTTTCGATGGAGTTTTTAATCTCCTGGAAATCTGTTTGCATCTGTTTTATGGATTCCATTTGTTTCCTATGTTGGGATTCCATCATGTTCCTCAGATCCTCTATTTTTTTATCTGTGTCCTCTCTAGATTTATTAATCATGTCTTGCACTATGGGCACAATCTTTACTGTTATCTGAGAAATTATTTTTGATTCATTTTTGCCAGATCCTCTTTTGTTGCCAGTTCAGAGAGTCCAGGTGATTTAGTATTAGATTGTTCCACCTCGTTTCCCTTTGGCATTGCTGTAGGTGATCTGGAAGTCTGTTTTTGAGGCTTGTTTACTTGTCTTCTCATTTCCATTGGGGTGTGGGGGGTGCTTCTGGCGCCCACGTGGCTCAATTTCTCTGCCCTAGGAGCATGGAATGGTGGCAGGGGAGGCTCTTCCCGGGTGCTGGGATTGGCTCACCTTCTCTCACTCTCTGTTTCAGTGCTTCTGTTCCTGCAGGTGCTCCTTCCTGCCTCTGCTCAGTGTGGACCTAGCTGTGTTCTGAGGTGAAGTCTGGGTGCTCCCAGTGTGGGGTGGCCAGAGACCATGTGTGGCTCATCCTCCTGTGTGAGAGCCCCTTCTTCTCCCTGGGGTGCTCTCTCCATGCCCCGCAGTCTGTGCCAGGGACTGGGAAGGAAGTCTGGGTTGTGTAGTTGGCTAGGTGCTGTAGCTCGGCTCTCAGCTGTGCCTAAGGCTGAGTGTAGTAAAGACTTGGTTTCTAGCTTGTGACTGGAGAGGTTGAACATTTAGGAAGTGGGGGGTTTAGGCTTGTGCGAGGTTTAAGGTCACTGCAGCAGTCCATGGTGGGGGACTGTGGGACCTTGGGCTCTTCCTCTTTCCATCTTTTGGACCTGGCCACGATGTACTGTGCTGTCACAGGCAGCAGGGTCAATCCTTGATAGACTGAAGCCTCTGAAACTGTTCCAAAGCAAACCTGTCCCCTTCCCAAGTTGACTCACCTCAGTTATTTGTTACAGCAACAGAAAGCTGACTAGCACACTGGGATGCCTGTAGTTTATCTGCTGGGTACAGGGCTCCCTGAGTTGAGATCTGTTGGAGCTTCCCTGGTAACCAGGTCTGGGGACCACACTCAGCTTCTAGTTGGAATGCTGCCCCCTGCTGTTCCAGCCAAGCAGAGCAGCTGAGAGGGGGATGATGTGAGTGGGTTCTAATTGATACCACTCATGTACCTGAGCTTCATCACTCCCATTTACCCTCAATATGAGAACTAGAGCTGCATGAAGCTTCTCCTACCTCTGTCACGATCTCCACCTAAATATATTTCAGACTGTGGGTTCTTGTCTTCTTGTTCTCATTCCTCTGACCCCTTTTTCTTCTCTCTCTTAAAAACTTTCCAAAAATTTTGATTTGCTGTTGATGCTCATTTTTATCATTTAGAGTTTTATGAATTCGTTTTTTCATTAAGTTTATTGGTACATTTTAGGTATAAATATGATGACATTCATCACTGGGAATTTGGACCTTTACATGATATATCTTGGTTCTTATTTTTTCCCTACTCCCCTGCCCTCCCTTCATCCCCTCCACTCCTTCCTATTTACAAAGCTTCATTGCCATTTTTTCCATTTCTCATATTTTTTCCTTTCCCTTCTTTCCTTTCCCCTACCCCTCCCACGTCCCTTTCCCCTTTTGACAATTTCTTCCTATTTCACATTATCTATTATACATTTTGATCCTTATTTACACTTTCAGTTTCTCACACCAGAGAAACTATTTGGTATTTGGTACCACAAACTATTTGGTACACACAACCCGTGTGTGTCCTATTTATTTCACTTATGAGTATGGCCTCAATGTGCATCCATTTAGCTGTAAATGCCTACAGTTTCTCATTCTTTATGGCTGAGTAGTACTCCATTTTATTAAAAAAATCACATCTTCTAGGGTCAGGGATTTAGCTCAGTGGTGCCACCACCTGCCTCTCAAGCAGAAGGTCCCAAGTTCAATCCCCAGTACCAAAAACAAAACAAAACAAAACAACAACAAAAAACCCAAAAAAGCCCCCCACATCTTCTTAATCCAGTCACCAGTTGATGGGCAATTGGGCTGTTTCCAAGATTTAGCTATTACAAACTGTGTTGCTATAAACATGGGTGTGCATATATTGCTGTGGTATGATGCTTTTAATTCTTTTTTGATGATACCCAGCAGGGGAATATTTGGGTCAAATGGGACCTCTAATTCTAGTTTTTTGAAGTATTTCCATATTGATTTCCACAGTGGTTGCACTAGTCTGCATTCCCACCAAGAGTGGAGAAGGGTTCATTTTTCCCCCAAACCCTGCCAGTATTTGTTATTGGTTGATTTCTTGATAGCAGCCATTCTTTGTGGGGTGAGTTGGAATCTCAGTGTTGTTTTCATCTGTATCTCTCGAATGACCAGTAAGGTTGAACATTTTTTCATATTTTTTTTGCTGCTTTTACTTCTTTTTCTGAGAAATGTCTGTTCAGTTCAGATGCCCATTTTTGGACTGGATCTTTAAATTGGGGGGGGTCTGATTTTTTTAAAGTTCTTTATATATTCTAGATGTCCTTTGTCTGAGAAGCAGCTGGTAAAAAATTTTCCCCACATTATAGGTTGTCTCTTAGCTCTGTTGGTGGTTTCTCTTTCTGTGCAGAAGCTTTTTATTAAGATGAGATCCGAGTTGTTGATTCTTTGTGCTAATTCCTTTCTACTGAGGTTTTGTTCATAAAGTCTTTCCTATGCCAATGTCTTAAAGAGTTCTACCTAAACTATCTCCCAGTAAGTTTAGTGTTTCTGTTTTAATATTTAGATCTTCGTTCCACTTCAATTTTAGTTTAATGCATGGTGAAAGATATGGGTCTAGTTTTAATCTTTGGCATGTTGAAATCCAGTTTTTCCAGCAGTATTTATTAAAGAGACTATCTTTCCTTCAGTGAAGGTGGTTGGCTCCTTTGTTGAAGATGAGGTGGCTGAGTATGTCTGGAGTTACTTCTGCATCTTCTAATCTATTCCACTGATCCTTGGGTCTGTTTCTTTGCCAGTACCATGCTGTTTTTATCACAGTGGCTTTGTAGTATAGTTTCATGTTTAGGATTTTGATGCCCCCTGTCATGTCTTTGTTGCCTAGAACTGCTTTTGCTATTCTAGGTCTCTTCTGGTTCCAAATGAATTTTTGAATTGTTTTCTCTAGCTCTGTGAAATATACTGTTGGGATTTCAATTGGAATTGCGTTGAATCTATATAGCAGTCTTGGAAGTATGGCCATTTTCACTATATTGGTTCTTCCTACCCAGGAACAAGGGATGTCTTTCCATTTTTTTTTTTATCTTCTTCAATCTCTTTTTTCAGAGTTCTGTAGTTTTCAAGGTAGAGGTCTTTTACTTCCTTTGTTAGATTGATTCCTAGATATTTTATTTTTTTTGGATGCTATTGTGAAAGGAATTGTTTCCCTAATTTCTCTCTCAGTGAGTCTGTTATTTGTGTACAAGGAGGCTATTGATTTCTGAGTGTTGACCTGGTATCTAGCTACTCTGCTGAATCTGTCAATTAAGTCTAGAAGTCTTTTAGTAGACTTTTTTGAGTCATCTATGTGGAATATCATGACATCAGCAAATAATGACAGTTTAACTTCTCCCTTTTCTATCTTTATTCCTTTCATTTCTTTGTTTGTCTAATTGCTGTGGCTAATGTTGCCAGAACTATATTGAACAGGGATGGTGATAGTGGACATCCTTGTCGTGTTCCTGATTTTAGCACAAAAGATTTTAGTTTTTGACCATTTAGTATGATGTTGGCTGTTGGTTTTTCATAGATAGCCTTAATCAGGTTGGGATAAAGACCGTCTATTCCAATTTTCTGCGCTGTTTTTATCATGAATGAGTGTTGGATTTGTTGAATGCTTTTTCTGCATCTATTGCAATGATCATATGGTTTTTGTTCTTGACTCTGTTAATACAGTGTATTACATTTATTAATTTACATATGTCGAACCATGCTTGCATGCCTGGGATGAATCACACTTGGTCAGGGTGTATGATCTTCTTGATGATCCTCTGTATTCTGTTTGCCAGTATCTTATTGAGGATTTTTGCATCTATGTTCATTAGGGAGATTGGCCTGTAGTTCTCTTTTTTGTTGGGTTGTTTCTGCTTTCAAAATCAAAGTAATGCTTGCTTCAAGGAATGAATTTGGGAGTATTGCCTCCCTTTCAATTTCATTAAAGAGTTTGAGAAGCAGTGGCATTAGCTCTTTCCTAAATTTCTTGTAGAATTCAGCAGTGAAGCCATCAGAACCTTGGTTTTTCTTTGTTGGTAAATTTTTAGTTACATTTTCAATTTCACTGATTGAAATTGGGGTGTTTGGAATTTTTATATCTTCTCCATTTTGCTTTGGTAATTCATATGTGTCTAGGAATCTGTCCATTTCTTCTGTGTTTTCCATTTTATTGGCATGTATGTTCTTGAAGTAGGTATTGATGATCCTCTGGATTTCTGCTGGATCTGTTGTGATTTCATCCTTTTTATTCTTAATTGCATGGATTTGAGCCATTTCCCCCCCTTTTTTTTGATAAGGTTGGCTAAGGGTTTGTCAATTTTATTTATTCTTTCAAAGAACTAACTCTTTGATTTGTTGAATTTCTGTATTGTTCTCTTAGTCTCCATTGTATTGATTTCTGCTCTGATCTTTATAATTTCTTCCCTTGTATGAGCTTTGGGTTTCTCTTGCACTTCTTTTTGTAGGAGCTTGAGGTTCAGCATTAGATTGATTATTTGAGCTTGCTCTGTTTCCTAGTATGGGCATTCACTGTTATGAATTTCCCTCATAGACCTGTTTTCATTGTGTTCCATAGGTTTCTGTATGTTGTATTGGCATTATCATTTAATTGTTGAAACTGTTGGATTTCTTCCTTAATTTCATCTGTGACCCCATTGGTTGTTCAAGTGAGTATTATTCAATTTCCATGTGTTTGTGAAGTTCTTGTGGTTTCTTATGCTATTGATCTCCAATTTAATTGCACTATGGTCTGATAATGTACAAGGAATAACGTCAAATCCTTTGCATTTTCTTAAAAACAAGTTCTATGAGCTAGTATGTGGTCTATTTTGGAGAATGACCCGTGTATCTGAAAAGAATGTATATTCTGAATTTGTGGGGTGGAATACTCTGTAGACATCTATTAAGTCCATTTGTTCAAAAGCTTGGTTCAGTTCTAGTATTTTGTTGTTGATTTTCTATCTAGATGATCTATTTGTGGCAGTGGGGTATTGAAGTTCTCCCACTACAATTGTATTAGTGATTATTTGGTTTTTCATGTCCATTAATATTTGTTTTGTATAGTTGAATGTATTTGTATTTGGTGCATATATATTTATGATTGTCATCTCTTCCTCTTGGATTGTTCCATTCACAAGGATGTTGTGACCTTCTTTGTCTCTCTTAATTAGTTTTGGTTTGAAATCTACTTTGTCTACAAATAAGATAGCTACCCCTGCTTTTTTCCAGGCTCCTGTCACCTGGAGAACTGTTTTCCATCCTTTTACTTTCAGTCTATGAATTTTGTTTTGAATTAAGTGTGTTTCTTGCAAACAACATATTGTTGGATTTTGCTTCTTAATCCATTCTGTCAGTCTATTTCTTTTGATTGGTGGATTGAGGCCATTAACATTGATGGTTATAACTGATATGTATTGACTTATCCTTGTCATGATATTTTCCTGTTGTTGGGTTTTTTATTTTTTATTTTTCCTTCCTTTTCCTTTAATTTCTTGCCTTGCCTGATGGTTTCACTCTGTTGTGCCTCATGGAGTTATGACCCCCATTGTTTTTTTCTTGGATATTCTTTAGAGTTGTTGGGAATATTGGTTTGGTAATCATGAAGTTTCTCAGGTGTTCTTTGTTTGTGGAAGTATCTTATTTCTCCATCAGTTTTGAAAGATAGTTTTGCAGAAAACATCATCTAGGTTGGAAGTTGTTTTCTTTTATGTCTTGAAATACCTCACTCCAGGCTGTCCTTGTCTTGAGGATTTGTGTTGAAAAGTCTGCTGTGATTCTGATGGGCTTTTCTTTGTATGTGATTTGTTTCTTTAATTGCTTGTAGTATTTTGTTCTTCTGTTGGGTTTCTGGGTCTTGACTACTATATGTCTAGGTGTAGATTTTTTTTTTGATTATGGCTATTTGGAGTCCTACATGCCTCACTTATCTGTATGTCAAATTCTTTTCTTCTGCTTGGGAAGTTTTCTGCCATTACTTCTGTGAACAGTTTTTTTGATGTCATTTGTACTTTCTCCTATTTTTTTTTTTTTTTGTGGACTCCTATCAGTCTTATGTTATTCTTCTTTGCATCATCTAGCAGCTCTTGGATCAATTTCTCATGGTCATTTACTATTTTCAAGAAATCTCTCTCGAGATTACTAACTACACTAACTGCAATCCTGCCTTCTATATCTGATATCCTGTCTTCACATGGGCTCATTCTGCTGCAAATACTTTCAATAGAGTTTTTAATCTGGATATCTGTTTGGATCTGTTTCATGGATTCCATTTATTTCCTATACTGGGCATTCATGATTTCTATTTCTTTACTATGCTGAGCATTCAGGGCTTCCATCGTGATCCTGAGATCATCTTTTTTTTTTTTTTTAAATCTATTTCTGTTCTAGTGTCTCTAATCATGTCTTTCATTCTGCTCACCATCTCTATAGTTATCTGAGAGCTTATTTCTCTTGAATTTTTCTAGAGCTTCATTCATTTCTTTTGTTACTTCCCATGCTATCAGTTCAGTGTCCAGGTAGTTGATTATCAGATTTTCCCACCTCATTGCCCCCAGAATTTGCCTTTGGTGAGCTGGAAGTCTGGGTGTGTGCCTTTTTTAGGTGTCTTTTCATTTCTATTTTTGTTGTTGGTGCTAGTTTTGGTTTAATTACTGGGTTGATACTTTAATATTGCTTATTGTGAGTATCTTTATTACCTGTATTTAGAACCCTTATGGAATGATTGCTTCTCAAGGTGTCTTCCAAGTAAGCTGGTCTTTAAGTTTTGAGTCTCTAATGACTTAGGCAATCTCATTTTCTGTGTACCAGGAAGGACAAGGGATTAGATCAATCACAACACCTTAGCCCAAGTGATACAATCAACATCAAGGTAGCATCAAACACAGCTTAGAAAATGACAATTTATGGTAGTGATTAATCTGTCACCTTTAACCATGTAAACTAGATCAAAATAGAGGACCAGCTCAAAATATGTTTGTAGTAAATAGACCCTTCAATATAGGAAATTTACCCTTAAGGATGAGGATGTGGGAATTTGGACGGAGGGATAGAGAGATAGGAGAGGGAAAGCTTAGAAGGGAGGCTAGAGGACACAGGAACATCACACAAACTTTGTGAAAATGTTGAAGACAAGAGGAAAATACAGAGTGAATGAGCAAAGACAAGAACAGAACAAACTAATAGCAATAGGGAAGCCAGAAGCTGTATTCACCTTAATGACAAGAGAAGGAGAGAGAATAAAAATCCAAAATAGGACAGGAACAAGAACAAAAAAGGAGAGAAGTGAAGAACAAAAAGGGAGAGAGAAAAATAAAAAGAAAAAAACTCAGGGCCTCCTTCAGGGTATGTCTCTGCTGTTGTGATAGATAATGTGAGCAGCAGTGTGCAGATCTAAGTCTATCAGTCTCAGCAAGCCAGCCATTGTCCATTGAGATTCAGGCTGATTTCTGGCTGCAAGGCCCAAGTTGAGCTCCCTGACCTCCTGCAGGATTGAACTCTGTGAGGGTCTACTGCACGTTTCAGCTGCCCTTCCCCCAAAGTGTGTCTGGCTTCCTATGGGTAGTGCTGATCTCACCAATTTACCAACCAAGTTGGTCCAGAGTGCCTTTATTGCAGAGATTTTCTTCATTTTCCCAGTGGGCTTCAATTTTCATCCAGAAGCCTTAGGAAGGCCCTGTCTCTGTTGTTCACTTCTGCTATATCTTCTGGAGCACATAACCATTGCCTTTCTGGCCCCAGGCACCTCTGTAGTGCTGATCCAGAAACTGGCTTGGCCAGCACAGTGGTCTGGGGCAAGGCCCTGCGCGTGATGGTGCTGGGTGCCAGGGTGTTGGCGGGCCAGTTTTATGAATTCTTAAGAAGATATTTCCCAGGATATCTTCTGTTTATTTCCTAGGATTCAAGGACATGATCATGGTGAGTGAAAGCAGTAACACATATTCTTAGTCATGTTGGGCTGGGTTTTCCACAAAGCAATGGCAAGCTTCCCAATGATCATGACTTCCCAAGTCTCCTCCTACCATTTCAACCCCCTATCAGCACGATGGGTATCCTGGGAGCACCCTTGGGCGGGAGGATTGAGACAGGAGAGAACTTCTCAGGGGAGACAGCTCTCACTTCTTACACCTCCATTCTCTACCCTGAGAGGTTGTGGGTGAGCTGCACTGAGTTCTAATTCTAGGGTCCTGTGTAATTCACAAAGATGCCCCAACTCAGGAGTCAGGGAAGGAGAGGGAGATGGGAAACCATGGATGTGTGAGAATTTAAAGCCATCTTAATTTTCATGAAAGGTTCTCACCCCAAAGCTTCTATTCTCATATTAGATCTTGATAGGAATAATATTTTGTCTTAAAAGGAAGTTAATTTCTACTACATTAACACAACCTTCCTAATTTCAACCTTTAGTGTTAAGTGGAGGAAGAGGCACTGAAAATTTTGAGTTTTGCCAGGTGTGCTGGTGCAGAGACATAGGCTTCAATCCCAAGTGCCAAAAATTTTTTTTGGTGGAATCTTTTTAATACCCCCCCATTGTGATAGCATCTCTTCTTCAGGGAGCTGCAACTGCTCTTCCTGGATTTTTGGGCCTCCTCAGTGAGTCCTTTATTGGACCCATGGCTAGAGGCTACTTGTACAGAGTGCTGTTGTCCTGGTGCCTAATGAGGTGTGTAGTAAAAACTCTGGAAAGTCTGTTTAATGAGGAAGTTATGACTGCATTAATCTACCCCAATAGGAGCTTGAGAATATGTTTCCACATTTATTATAGTATATGTGCTGCTGAAGAGAGCACAGTCCCCACATTTATTAACTGAGGTGAAGTCATTCTGGATTAATTCTCTCCTGATTGTTATTCCATGCTTTCTCTGCTGGTGTCCTTACTGATGCAGACAGTCTCTGCTTGCCATGCCAACCCACAAGGATCTTCAGGGATGTCTGTAGACGTAGTGCTACCATTTCCTTTTAGGGGGACCATTTATTTAAATATTAAATTGGCTCCATTCCAGCTCTGGCTCTCTGGATGGATTTATTGTTTAGTCTTCCACCCAAAGACAGATTCTGGGGTCTTGGTCCTTTGTCCTTTGCTTCTTATGTGCTCCTGTCCTCTACTTCCTTGCCAGCCCATGCCTTGACAGGAAGTTCTAGAAGTATTCCTTGGAAAGAACTCTGGTTTAAACATGGCCATTCTTGTGCTTCTGGGGATCACTCTGTCTCTCTAGCTATCATCTCCTAAGTCTGGCTCTTCCACATGGGTGGTCATTATTTCAGCCCTCCCAGGAAGTCTACTCGGAAGGTAACTATGCACATGCTCAGAGAATGGTGTACACCACTGAGATGTTGCAGTGAGGAAAATACTGCTCTCAGGTTAAAAAACTGTTGGGAGCAATGCTACGTAATTCTAGGGAAAAATCATTTGAGTAGGCCTAGTTCTCCTGCCTACAGGCCAGCTATAACATTCCAAGACATAATTCCATTTTGGCCTCAGGTCACAACTGAGATCTCAATGATCTCATGATGCTGTAATCCTCCAGGATAAGACCATACCTGCAAGAGACACCCTGGGAGGAACCAAATCTTCATCTGTGTAGTTCCTCATTGTTCTTAGATTTCTGCCGCCCCCACCCAGTCTTTTGTCACACCTTGTTCATCCCAAAGTGATACTGAAATCTACATATTCATTTGTTACATTTGTTTCTCGGATGTACTAAATAAAAGGTGCTGCAAGCTAGGGGTTCTAGTCTTTGCCGCCCAGAGCAGCACTGATCAGACCCAAAGCTCAGCTTCTTCTCAGTCTCATTTGTCTACCTTTCCTGTAATTGGCCGTGTGCTGCCATGGCTCACAGGAGACTAGGACTTACTACAGAGGTTCTGGTAATGTCCCCTTCCCCTGTTCCCTACAAAAAACAAACAAAAAAAAGACTTGAAGGATGGAAAGAGAAAATGTAGGAGGAAATTGAGCAAGATGCTTACCTAAGTCTTGCTTTTGGATTAGCAAATGAAGCCCCAGGGAAGGGAAGAATATTTCCAGGTCCTGAAAGATGTTGGTTACTATGTAAGGCCATGGCATCTTGGGTCATGAGTCCGAAGTGTGGAAACCGGTCCTCGATCTCATCTTTATATTGGATGGGGTGGAGGAAGGCCTGATGGGTTGAGGAGCATCATGCAGGTCTTCCTTACTGGACTATTTTGTGTCTGCTCTGAGTGTCTTAGTCATTTTCTCATTCCTGGGGCAAAATACCTGACATAACTTAAGGGAGGAGAGGTTTATGGTGGCTCAAGGTTTCAGTCCATGGTCACCTGGCTCTGGGCCAGAAAGGGCATGGTGGAGAGTGTGGCAGAAGAAAGCTGCTTAACCTGCAGCAGCTGGGAAGCAGACAGAAGGGAGGAACCAGGGACAAGAACACACCCTTCCAAGTCACACCTGTGACCCGCACCTTGAAGTTGAGACCCACCTCCAAACCTGAGACTTTTGGGGGACATTTTAGATCCAGACCAAACATAGTGAAGCTCCAGAAATTGCAGGTGGAGGAAGGAAACCTGCCTGATGTGGAAGCCATATGAGTCAGAATCCTCAAGAAAGCTCAGAGTTGGGGAGTAAGGCTCCCTGCCATTGATGCCTGGGTATGACTAGGAGTCAGGTGGCCTCCCCAGACTCCTGTCCCCTAGCTGGCAAGGTGGACTGTGGTTCCTGGGCATCACAGCAGTGTGTGGAGTGTAAAAGGGAGCACTGTCTGTAGAGCCTCAGGGAAGCATCACCGGGTGCTAGATGCTGGGGACAAGGGCAGTGACCAAGGCAACCGGGCCGGGGCCTGCTCTCTGGGGCAGGAGACAGAAGCACGAGAGTGAGTGTGGGTGCGGACTAGACACCAACCAGCACCCTTCAGACAGCAAGTGGGTGACAGGACGCTGCACGTGGGGCCAGCTTTGCATTGGGTGCTGTGTTTCCAATAGGACAGGGGTGGCTTTCACCACTAAAATAGGATGATGAAGAAGATGATGATAATGGCAGTAACATCTAGGGGACAGGATTATTGGTGCTGAACATCCAAGGGCAGGATCCTGAGAGTAGTGCTCCTGGCTAGTGAGGGGCATGCACTTTAATATTCATTAATTCATCACTTATTAATTCAGCATTTACCAGATGCTTGACATCACCATGGGGAGCACTGGAACCATGGCCTGGCTTCCAGAACTCATGGTGGGTGGGGAGACAGGTTCATCTTGAATACACAGATGTCTGATTGCTAATTTTGATGAGTGGAATCCAGGAAAAGCACAGGGTTAAATGAAAAAGGTTCCTGTGTTGGGGGAGAATCTGGTCAGAAGGGAGGGTCAGGGAGGGAAGGGCGGGCTTCCCTGGGTCATAAGTAAGCAGAGACTGGACAGCGGAGTGGAAATGGCCAGACTGGAAGTGCTGCTCTGGGAAGGACTGCTGGGGCCCCCATGCTGAGAGACACCAGTCCACAGCAAGAGGCGGGGGAGCTGTCTCTGGTCAGTGAAGGAGCTTTGTGACCCAAGGCCAACGTGGGAAGAGCTGGGGGTGGCGGGGTGTGGAGGGCTTTGGAGGTGGAAGAGAACCTGGAAGGAGATGCAGGGCCTTGGGAACATTTTAAACTCTGCCAGACTCGGCGTTGGGAAAACCAGGCCTGAACATCATCGTTGTAGCCACATTAACACCTGCCCTGAGGTCCTGCCTGAGGTCTCACCATACCCACGGCCTCCCTTCCTGCTCCTGTTCCGTGACGCCTAGGAGATGGCAGATGCTTCTCAGTGACACTGGCCTGGCTTCCTGTCCCTCCAGAGCTGGCCAGAGCCCCCTGTACCTCCTAACACTGATCACAGAAGGGCCGCTGCGAGGGCTCCTGTGGCCTGAACATCTGTATCCCCAGAGCGCACACATGGGAACCCAGCCCTGACGAAGCTGTACTAGGAGGTGGGGATTTGATTACGACAAGGCCACAAGGACTCTGCTCTCACAAATGACAGGGGACTCTGCAGAGTTGGCCAGGCCCTGCCACCAAGGGAGCTTGTGGGAGACACCTGCTCCAAGTCAGAGCTGCCCCTCACTAACCGATCTGCTGGCACCTTGACCTTGGATGCCCTGACCTCAGCACTGTGTGAGAGGCGCCTGCTGCCTACACCACCCAGCTGGTGGCGCTCCTGTCACAGCACCCTGGCCACATGGAGACCTTACTAGGAGGTCAGGGAGGGACTGACAACCAGCATGCATGTGTTAGTTTCTTCCCCAAGTCTGCACCACAGCCTGGAAGACGTCTCAGTGGAATAAGTCTCTTTCAACTGTGACTGTCAAGGTCAATATGGAGTCAGACCCTTGGATCCTACTAAACAGTCACACACTGGTACCCCAGGGCCTTTGCACCTGCCACTGCCTTTGCCTGGGATCCTTTCCCTCCTTTCTCACCTCATTGGCACCTGTGCCTCCTTCTGGTCTCAGCACAGACACTTCTTCCAAAAAACCTCAAGTCGCCAGGCCGGAGGCCCCCATCATCCCCTCAATCTTCCTGCTTCCCTGGGGAGATTGCCAAATTCAGTCAGCCCTTCTTGGAAGCTGCTGGCCCAGGAGCACAGGGCCTGGGTCTCATGCACACCAGTCCCCTGCTGCAGGACGCCTGCCTGGCTTGGCATAGCACCCGGGAAGCAGTCAGCAAGCAGTCAGGGGCGAGGGCTCCTGTGTGCCAAGCACTGCACCAGGAGCTTCGAGGGGCAGATGTGGAGAAACCTTTGCTAGATTCCTGTGTATTAGGGATTTTTCATAATAACCTAAAAAATGTATAAAATCCATCCTTACCTCCATGGAGGTTATGGTACAATGGAGAAAAGCATTATTAACATAGAATCTCAACACTTGTCATTATTGATCATGTTTGGGGGTGGGGAGGAAAGACGAGACAGCGCAGCCAGTGTTTGCATCTCTTGAGCATCAGCGCACCTTGTTCTAAGGGTTCCACGCCCTCCGCTTTTCTTCATTATTTTCTAGTGCAAGGGTGGTGGAGCCCAGGGCCTCATGCAGGCTTGGCAAGTGCTCTGACACTGACCTTCATCCTGGCCCTCGTTACTCATTTAGTCCTCAGAAAATCCCCACACACCAGACACGTACCATCATCATCGTTATCATTATTATTCAGAAAGGGAAACTGAGGCAGAGAGCTTGTCCAACGTCACACAGGCAGGGCGAGCTGGAGTTCTAATCCAGATCACTGGACTCAGAGCTTACCTTTGTCTTCACCTCTATAAAGTCGCGCTCTAAGCCTCGGATGTTCCAGTAACGCTGGCCAGGACTCTGGGTTCTTCTGCAGGGCACATTCTCCCCACGAGCGCAAACTGACGCCCTGACCTGGCCGCCTTGGAACCCTACGTGCAGCCAGAGTGCCCTCTGGTGGCCATAGTGTGAATAGCAGGAAGGTGTTTTCTAAGGCCTCTGATGAGTCTTTCCTGGCAAGTGCAGGGAGACCTGCGGAAGAAGTCTCCACGGTGGGCTTCTGGAGCGGGTCAGGGCCTGGTGTGGACAGGGTCGGTGGGGCCTCTGCGCTTGTGTTCTGTTCAGGCCCGGCAAATCCCAACTTGGCTCTTTCCAGCACCCCCTCCTGGTGTCAGGAACAGGACTCCTGGGTCAGGTAGCCGGACGCCCTTGGCAGTGACTTTGCACAGGCACTGCGTCCTGGGCTGAGGGAGGGCGCATACCCAGCCATTCATTTAACCAAATAATGGTTGGTCACCTGCAATGTGCTGGGCATGTCCTGGATGCTGAGAATAGGGGAGGCACTGAAAGGAAGAAAATTTCTGCCTCCCTTCTGCCTGGGTCAGAAGAGGCCCCTCTCCCACCCCTCCATGTCCACCCCACCCCTCCTTCCTCCTGACAGTTCTGCGTAGTGCCACAGTTCCTGGTGTGTGTGTATGTGTGTGTGTGTGTGTGTGTGTGCATGTGTTCGCGTGCATCAGCGCTCGATCCTGGAGAGAAAAGAGCCTGACTTCTGTTCCCCTGGAGCTAGAGGATAATCAATCAGCAACCACCACACACAGGTGCTCATGCCCACACGCACTCACACCTCTCCTGCCTTTCCCATGCTTCCTTTCTAGGGTGAGAGACAGATAACAAACAGATGGCAGTCAATGCACAGAGAGGAGCACGGCCGTGGTAGAGGTTGGGAGTGGGTGGGGTGGCCACTTCGTGTGGAGCAAAGGTGCTGGATGTACAATTAGTTTGTCCCCTTTTTATCTCTTTCACTCTCTACTAAAATTACCCAGAAATTGACACACACAGTGGTGCACTTGGTATCTCCCATATTCGGTAGTCGGCAATTCCAGAGGTAGTAACGGGTACAGAGTTGAGATACACATTGCACTGGTGGAGTGATTGCCATGAAGGTGCCCATGTCCTCTGTGTCCCATTGTGCCATGCACTTGAGAAGGGACAAGGGAGCCATGTGAGTAGAGGGAGAGCTTAGTGAGTAGAGGGAGCAGCTAGTGCAAAGGCCCTGGGGAGGGCACTTGAGAAAGAGCAAGGAGGAGGCAGTGTGGCTGCAGGGGAGAGTGGGGCAGGACAGGGGCTGAGGCCAGAAAGTTGGGGAGGCACTGTCACTTAGGCTGTTACACTGGGTTTGGCTGGGTGTGGGAAAGCAACACCTCCTTATAGTGCTGAGTGCCTTGACACACAGAGGAAGGAGCCAGGAGATAGGCTCAGGCACATCCGGGGGTTCCTGGGCCTGGGACCCTCACACGCTCTGGCTTGCCTTATTTCCCTTCACTCTTAGATCCATTATGGGTGATGGGCGCCATCCCCTCACTGTCCAGAGGGGGACGTGGAGATTTGGAGAGAGATTGCTGGCTCGAGCAGCTGGATGGGAGCTGGGCATCCTGGAGCGGGGAGAGGCTAAGGAGAAGACCCAGATGGGGAGAGGACTGTGTTACAGTAGGAGCTGTAACTTACCCCCATGTCAGCAGGGTTGGAAAGGAGGAAAGGACCCGGCAGTTCCTGTACAGCTATTTTAAAAATGACTCCAAGGTGAAGGTGAAACAGAGATGGGCAGTGGGGGTGGAGGGCTGGGGAGAGATTTGGGTCCAGATCTAGGGGGAGCTGTGACCTCTGAGGTAGGGTGGGGCTGTTTTCAGAGACAATCAAGCTGATTCCAGACAGATGGGAAGTTAGAAGCACAGGAGGGAGGAAGGTAGGCTAAGGAAGAGCAGGAGGCTTTTATTTTCTATCTTTAAAAAAAATTCTCTAGCACATTCTGCTCAGTTTGGGGCTTGCAGGTTGGGGAACGTGGGGGAAAGGACACAGTGGGTTGGATTCTCTAGTGGTGCCACTGCTGAGTGCTTTGTTCCTTCTGCGAGTGCTGTCGTCAGATGGGCCGTGTCCTCTTGTATCTTGTAGTCAGAGCCACAGTGTCTTCCATACTCGGGGCTTTTTGTACTAGAAGATGTGGTTTTAATTGCTGCTTCTCCTTTAGGGATGAGCCTATCATTTAGGCAATTAGAGAATGTTCTAAGTAAACAACAGCTACTTCTTAATCTTCCTGTTTATCTCTCTTAAAATTCTATTCATGCTTCAAAGCCTAACTCTGCTTCCCTTGCTCCCTCTGTCTCTGTCCTGTCCTTGTCTCTTTCTCTGCTCCTTTAAGATGTTAAGTGTCTTTGCTCTGGGCTATGGATGGGAACTGCTGGGCAGCAGGACAGGGCACTGGACATCATCCTGGGTTTTGAAGTCAGAGGTCTGCATTTTAATCCTAGCTCTACCACCTGCTTGCTCTGCAACTTTAAGCTAGTGACTTAAATTTGCTGAGTTTTAGCTTTCTCATCAGTAAAACAAGGTTAGAGCTTTATGAAATTAAATTTTAAATTATTTATTGAGTGATTAGGGATGTGGGTCTGGTACAGTGCTTGCCTAGAATGCATGAGACCTTGGGTTCCACCCCTCGCATGCAAAGAAAGGAAAAGCACCCACTCATATATAAACTATTACCTAATTATAAAGTACTTTAATTTAGTCAGGCACTGTGGTGCATACCTGTTGTCCCAGCTACTCAGGAAGCTGAGGTAGGAGGAGCACTTGAACCCAGGAATTTGAGACCAGTCTGGGCAACACAGGGAGACCTAGCTCAAAAACTCTTTTATTGAGCATGTACTGTATGCTATACATATACTGTCGTGTGCACTTGGGGTGCAACAGTGAACAAAACACAGATAAAGGAAGGCTGGAGAGGGTATAGTTTTATGTAGTATAGATGAGGAGGAGAAAGAGATAACAAACAATAAACAGCAGACACAAATATTTTCTAGTGCATTAGAGAGTAGTAAGTGCTGTGGAGAGAAGAAAAGAAGTACTGCAGGGAAGGGTGGCAGTGCAGCTAAGTGAATCAGTTAGTGACTGCCACTTAATAAGCAGCTAGCAGCCAGCAGTGCCCAGGCACCTCGTCCTGCAGTTCTGAGTGTGCAGGGGGGGCTGTGCTTATCTGGGTGATTCTGGCCTCTGCTGTCTGTGGTGGTGCTGAGTCACACATCTGTGGTCTGGTCTAGCATGGCCGCAGGTAGGACAGCTCGGTTCTCCTCTTGGCCCATGCAGTATCACCCCCCACAGGCCAGTCCACCCTTGTTCTCGTGGTAGAAGCAGGTGCCGAGAGGGAAGTTCAGCCTGGAGGCGTGCCATCGCTCCTGTCGCCTTCTGTGGCTGGAGAAGGTGCAAGCAGGTTACTTCCTAAGAGTCCCAAAAGGAAGAGCTGGAAGGGACATTGCAAAAGACAGGGATATGGGACGGGGCAGGGAGGAGATGCCACTGGCCATCAGTCTACTAAAGTAAGAAGGGTGCCAGGGAAGCATTGAGTTGGATGGAGTAAAGAGCTCCCCTTGAGGAGTTGATAATCAGGCAGGACTTGCAGCAGGCAGGAGCCAGGCAGGCAGGTCATCCCAAAAGTGGGTCCCAGGCAGAGACACACCTGGGCCATTCCAGGAAGAGCAGGCTGGTGGGATTGGAGGGCAGGGGGACAACAGGACAAGAGGATGACGAGTCCATGCGGGGCTTATCAGTTATTGCAGGGACTTGGCCTTTCGTCCACAGTGACACGGGATGGGTAATGAGTATGAGCAGAGGGGAGGCTATGATTTGTACTCTAAAAGAGTGACACTGAGTTTCCTGAATAGGATGGTTTGACCTGAGAATTTTTCAGCTTTAAGGTGGCATGAAAGAGTGCCCTTATAATTCTTGTGTTTTCACTTTCAGCACAATATTCAGTGCATTATAGGAGATTGTCAACATTTTAATATAAAGAATTTGTGATAGGTAAGCTGGATTGTCAGTGTATCAGTCAGCATTTACCAGAGAAACAGATATAACGCAAGATATACAAATATAGAAGAATTTATAATAATTTACATTTATAATGGCCACCTACAGAATTGGGTGTGGAAGAGTGCAGAGGGTCTGTCTGTACACTGGAGAACAAAGAATCCAGTCAAAGGTGTGGAGGTCACTGCAGTGTCCCATGCGGGTCCATATCAGGAGGCCAATGGGTCTTTGATGGAAGGCTGAAGAGTATGCTGGAAGAATCTGCACAGGAAGCTGAAGAGTCTGCACTGGAAGCCAGGAGATGATGTCCAAGGTGAAGGCAAAGACTGGAGCTCCTTTGAAGGAACAGAAGTAGATCTGTACTTCATTCCCCCTTCATAGCATCCAGGTGACAACTGCCCTAAGGTGGGCCTTCCACACCCTAGGATGTGGAATTTCTGAGCCAGTTCGTCAAGCTTCTCTTACTCAAGTTGACACAATCAATCCAACCATCACAATCAACTTGATTGGTTTGAGAGCCAGCTGGGGGATTAGTAGAGCAGACTTCTTGGTGTGTCTGGTTGGGTCATGCAGGCATGACCTTGGGTCCTATACCTGGTCCTTGGTCCTTCCTCCCTGGTGCTGTTCCCCTGCTCTGCTTCTCAGCATTTATGAAGTAAGCAGCTTTGCTCCTCCATGCCCTCTGCCATGATGTTTCTGCCTTGGAGTCAGCTGACCATGGAATAAACCTCTGAAACTGCGAGCCAAATAAATCTCTCCTTATTCGAGTTGTGAGTGTCATGTTCTTTGTTCTAGCAACAGAAAAGCTGACCACTACAGAAAATTGATCAGAGAAATTGGGTTGCTGCTGTGACTATGCCTGCACATGCGGTTGAGAAGACTTTGGAACTAGTTTGTGGCAAGAGTTTGGTAATGATTTGGAGATGCAAGCTAGAGAAGCCCCAGAATGCTGTATCCAGAGTTTGGCTAGTGATTCTTGTCAATTCAGAAGACTAGAATGGTGGTATGAAAGTAGATATTAAAGGCAAATGTCATGAGGTGTCAGGTGGGAATGAAGACTCTAATGGGAATTGGACTAGGGGCCATTTGTGATGTATTCTTGCAAAGAACTTGTCTACATTTTTCCCATATCCTGAGACTTTGTATGAGACTGAATTTAAAAGTAGAATACTAATGAATCTGGCAGAGGAAATTTCAAGGCAGCCTAACATTCGTGCTGTGGAATAGGTACTGCTGGCTGCTTTCAGTCAAATTTACAGTGAGAATCAAGAGAAAAAGCAGAGTTCAGTGATATGAAAAATTTTCAGCTTGACCAGAAAGGAAGCACCTGTAAAGTTGGGGCAAAGAAGAGTGAAAAGACTAGTACCACTGAAACGAAGCCAAATACTTTACACCAAGACAATAGAAAAGATGGCTTGAAGGTATCTCAGGATTGGGTTAGATGCTATCCACTGAAGGCTCAAGGGTGCAAAACATTTCATTTGAAGAGAGCTCTCCTAGCCCTTGCTCAAAAAGGGGTACCTAGGGAATTGGTTCCCTAAAATTCATCTCACCATGCTTAGCCGTCCAGGCATGCAGAAGCCGCTACACCCATGGTCTAAGAGGGCCTGGCTACTGCTCAAGCTGCTAGCTAACCTTGGCATCCTCTACACAATGCTGGTTTTACTGGTACGCAGAATGCACGAATTGTGGGTTCATTGAGGCTTCCATCCAGATTTCAGAGGAAGGCCTGGGAGGCTCAGGAAAGTGTCCATGAGAGATGGACGTATGAAGCTGTGGAAATGAAGCTAAAGATGTAGTGCAGATTTTGGCAAGTGGGAGGTACCAGGAATATGGAAGATCTGCTGGGGAAAGCTGTAGGCAATGAGTGGAGCAAGCCTAAATAATGGCTATGTGGGCTGCAAGAGGCAAAGCCATAGGGATAGGGCTGCTCAAACTGTCTGGAACTCATGCCTCCCCACCATGTGTCCTAGATGTTGGCTATATCTCCTTTGGAATTGAGAAAGTTTATTTGGTACCATTGTACAGTATATTGGAGTTATATAACTTGCTCTTTAAATTTTCAGGTGTTTTCAGCTAAGAATTTTCCTTGAGTCTCTGAGGAGAGTTTGGAATTGGAGTTTTGAGCAAGTTCACAACTGTTGAGACTTTGGGGAGGGCATTAGTGCATTTTCATTTGTATGCAGGGTAATTGTATTATGTTAGGAGGAATTATGAACTTGTGTTTATTTGAAGATTAAGTATAGTTTAAGGAGAAGTGTTTGGGTGTCAAGTCAACAAGGCATGGGATGTGATAGTTAAGCTGGATTGTCAATGTGATTGGGTTGGGAGCTTTTCAGAGGATTACTAAAGCATACTTCTGGGTTTGTCCAGGTGGATCAAGAAGGTGTGGTCTTGGGGTCTATTTGTGGTCCCTCATCCCTACTCTGGCACTGTTCCCAGTGGACATGAAGTAAAAAGCTTTCCTCTGTCACATCCTTCTATCATGATGTTTCTGTCTTGGAGCCAGCTGACCATGGACTAAACCTGTGAAACCATGAGCCAAATAAACCTCTCCTCCTTTAAGTTATAAGTATTCAGTACTTTGTTCGAGTGATGAGAAATCTGACTAATATAATATTCTATGTGTCAGATGATTTTGCCCAATGTCAGACTAACAGAAGTGTTCTTGGCACCTTGAAGATGTTCATAGCTTACATGCATTGAGTGCATTTTTCACTGAAACATTTCCCACTCATGATGAGTCTGTTAGGACAGAACCCCACTGTAAGCAGTCACACCTGGGAGGACCAAGCAGGGAGACCTTCCAGGAGGCTCCTGGAGAGGAGATGGGGGTTCAGGCCAGGGAAGAGCACAGAACCTGCCCAGGCGCTGTGGGACATTAAACCCAGGGCTGCTTGAAGCTTGACTAATGGACAGTATCATGTGTTTGTCTCAGTGCTCAGGAGGTGCAGTTAACAAGGGGTAGTG